>NC_141877.1:521818754-522131027 GCF_056163025.1 Triticum urartu
TCTTAGAATCAATATTTGGCGAGAAGGCAACGATGCTACGATGGAGATCAAGGTGTCGCGCCGGTGACGATGGTGATCATGACGGTGCTTCGGAGATGGAGACCACAAGCACAAGATGATGATGGCCATATCATATCACTTATATTGATTGCATGTGATGTTTATCTTTTATGCATCTTATTTTTCTTAGATCGACGATGGCTTTATAAGATGATCTCTCACTAAATTTCTTGGTACCAGTGTTCTCCCTGAGTATGCACCATTGCGAAAGTTTGTCGTGCCGAGACACCACGTGATGATCGGGTGTGATAAGCTCTACGTTCACATACAACGGGTGCAAGCCAGTTTTGCACATGCAGAATACTCGGGTTAAACTTGACGATCCTAGCATATACAGATATGGCCTCAGAACACTAAAGACCGAAAGGTCGAGCGTGAATCATATAGAAGATATGATCAACATAGTGATGTTCACCGTTGAAAACTACTCCATCTCACATGATGATCGGACATGGTTTAGTTGATATGGATCACGTGATCACTTAGATGATTATAGGGATGTCTATCTAAGTGGGAGTTCTTTAATAATTTGATTAACTGAACTTTAATTTATCATGAACTTAGTACCTGATAGTATTTTGCATGTCTATGTTGTTGTAGATAGATGGCTCATGTTGTTGTTCCGTTGAATTTTAATGCATTCCTTGAGAAAGCAAAGTTGAAAGATGATGGTAGCAATTACACAGACTGGGTTCGTAACTTGAGGATTATCCTCATTGCTGCACAGAAGAATTACGTCCTGGAAGCACCGCTAGGTGCGAAACCTGCTGCAGGAGCAACACCAGATGTTATGAACATCTAGCAGAGCAAAGCTGATGACTACTCGATAGTTCAGTGTGCCATGCTTTACGGCTTAGAACCGGGACTTCAACGACATTTTGAACGTCATGGAGCATATGAGATGTTCCAGGAGTTGAAGTTAATATTTCAAGCAAATGCCCGGATTGAGAGATATGAAGTGTCCAATAAGTTCTATAGCTGCAAGATGGAGGAGAACAGTTCTGTCAGTGAGCATTTGCTCAGAATGTCTGGGTATAACAAGCACTTGATTCAACTAGGAGTTAATCTTCCAGATGATAGTGTTATTGACAGAATTCTTCAACCACTACCACCAAGCTACAAGAGCTTCATGATGAACTATAACATGCAAGGGATGGATAAGGCGATTCCCGAGCTCTTCGCAATGCTAAAGGCTATGGAGGTAGAAATCAAGATGGAGCATCAAGTGTTGATGGTCAACAAGACCACCAGTTTCAAGAAAAAGGGCAAAGGGAAGAAGAAGGGGAACTTCAAGAAGAACGGCAAACAAGTTGCTGTTCAGGAGAAGAAACCAAAGTCTGGACCTAAGCCTGAGACTGAGTGCTTCTACTGCAAATAGACTGGTCACTGGAAGCGTAACTGCCCCAAGTATTTGGCGGATAAGAAGGATGGCAAGGTGAACAAAGGTATATGTGATATACATGTTATTGATGTGTACCTTACTAATTCTCGCAGTAGTGCCTGGGTATTTGATACTGGTTCTGTTGCTAATATTTGCAACTTGAAACAGGGACTACAGATTAAGTGAAGATTAGCAAAGGACGAGGTGATGATGCGCGTGGGAAATGGTTCCAAAGTCGATGTGATCGCGGGCGGCACGCTACCTCTACATCTACCTTCGGGATTTGTTTTAGACCTAAATAATTGTTATTTGGAGCCAGCGTTGAGCATGAACATTATATCTGGATCTTGTTTAATGCGAGACGGTTATTCATTTAAATCAGAGAATAATGGTTGTTCTATTTACATGAGTAATATCTTTTATGGTCATGCACCCTTAAAGAGTGGTCTATTCTTTTTGAATCTCGATAGTGAAGATACACATATTCATAGTATTGAAGGTAAAAGATACAGAGTTGATAATGATAGTGCAACTTATTTGTGGCACTGCCGTTTGGGTCATATTGGTGTAAAGCGCATGAAGAAACTCCATTCTGATGGACTTTTGGAATCACTTGATTATGAATCACTTAGTACTTGCGAACCATGCCTCATGGGCAAGATGACTAAAACACCGTTCTCCGGAAGAATGGAGCGAGCAACAGATTTGTTGGAAATCATACATACTGATGTATGTGGTCCGATGAATGTTGAGGCTCGTGGCGGATATCGTTATTTTCTCACCTTCATAGATGATTTGAGAAGATATGGGTATATCTACTTGATGAAACATAAGTCTGAAACATTTGAAAAGTTCAAAGAATTTCAGAGTGAAGTGGAAAATCATCGTAACAAGAAAATAAAGTTTCTACGATCTGATCATGGAGGAGAATATTTGAGTTACGAGTTTAGTCTTCATTTGAAACAATGCGAAATAGTTTCGCAACTCATGCCACCCGGAACACCACAACATAATGGTGTGTCCGAACGTCGTAATCATACTTTACTAGATATGGTGCGATCTATGATGTCTCTTACTGATTTACCGCTATCATTTTGGGGTTATGCTTTAGAGACGGCTGCATTCACGTTAAATAGGGCACCATCTAAATCCATTGAGATGACTCCTTATGAACTGTGGTTTGGCAAGAAACCAAAGTTGTCGTTTCTTAAAGTTTGGGGCTGCGACGCTTATGTGAGAAAGCTTCAACCCGATAAGCTCGAACCCAAATTGGAGAAATGTGTCTTCATAGGATACCCACAAGAAATAGTTGGGTACACCTTCTATCACAGATCCGAAGGCAAGACTTTTGTTGCTAAGAATGGATCCTTTCTAGAGAAGGGGTTTTTCTCGAAAGAAGTGAGTGGGAGGAAAGTAGAACTTGATGAGGTAACTGTACCTGCTCCATTATTGGAAAGTAGTTCATCACAGAAACCGGTTGTTGTGACACCTACACCATTTAGTGAGGAAGCTAATGATGATGATCATGAAACTTCAGATCAAATTACTACCGAACCTCATAGGTCAACCAGAGTAAGATCCGCACCAGAGTGGTACGGTAATCCTGTTCTGGAGGTCATGTTACTAGACCATGATGAACCTATGAACTACGAGGAAGCAATGATGAGCCCAGATTCCGCAAAATGGCTAGAGGCTATGAAATCTGAGATGGGGTTCCATGTATGAGAACAAAGTGTGGACTTTGGTTGACTTTCCCGATGATCGGCAAGCCATCGAGAATAAATGGATCTTCAAGAAGAAGACAGATGCGGATGGTAATGTTACTGTCTACAAAGCTCGACTTGTTGCGAAAGGTTTTCGACAAGTTCAAGGAGTTGACTACAATGAGACCTTCTCACCCGTAGCGATGCTTAAGTCCGTCCGAATCATGTTAGCAATTGCTGCATTTTATGATTATTAAATCTGGCAAATGGATGTAAAGACGGCATTCCTGAATGGATTTCTGGAAGAAGAGTTGTATATGATGCAACCTGAAGGTTTTATAGATCCAAAGGGTGCTAACAAAGTGTGCAAGCTCCAGCGATCCATTTATGGACTGGTGCAAGCCTCTTGGAGTTGGAATAAACGTTTGATAGTGTGATAAAAGCATATGGTTTTATACAAACTTTTGGAGAAGCCTGTATTTACAAGAAAGAGAGTGGGAGCTCTGTAGCATTTCTAATATTATATGTGGATGACATATTGTTGATTGGAAATGATATAGAATTTCTGGATAGCATAAAAGGATATTTGAATAAGAGTTTTTCAATGAAAGACCTTGGTGAAGCTGCTTACATATTGGGCATTAAGATCTATAGAGATAGATCAAGACGCTTAATTGGACTTTCACAAAGCACATACCTTGACAAAGTTTTGAAGAAGTTCAAAATGGATCATGCAAAGAAAGGGTTCTTGCCTGTGTTACAAGGTGTGAAGTTGAGTAAGACTCAATGCCCGACCACTGCAGAAGATAGAGAGAAAATGAAAGATGTTCCCTATGCTTCAGCCATAGTCTCTATCATGTATGCAATGCTGTGTACCAGACCTGATGTGTGCCTTGCTATTAGTTTAGTAGGGAGGTACCAAAGTAATCCAGTAGTGGATCACTAGGTAGCGGTCAAGAACATCCTGAAATACTTGAAAAGGACTAAGGATATGTTTCTCATTTATGGAGGTGACAAAGAGCTCATCGTAAATAGTTACATTGATGCAAGCTTTGACACTGATCCGGACGACTCTAAATCGCAAACCGGATACCTGTTTATATTGAAAGGTGGAGCTGTCAGTTGGAGCAGTTCTAAACAAAGTGTCATGGCGGGATCTACATGTGAAGCGGAGTACATTGCTGCTTCGGAAGCAGCAAATGAAGGAGTTTGGATGAAGGAGTTCATATCCGATCTAGGTGTCATACCTAGTGCATCAGGTCCAATGAAAATATTTTGTGACAATACCGGTGCAATTGCCTTGGCAAAGGAATCCAAATTTCACAAGAGAACCAAGCACATCAAGTGACGGTTCAATTCCATCCGCGATCAAGTCCAGGTGGGAGACATAGAGATTTGCAAGATACATACGGATCTGAATGTTGCAGACCCGTTGACTAAGCCTCTCTCACGAGCAAAACATGATCACCACCAAGGCTCCATGGGTGTTAGAATCATTACTGTGTAATTTAGATTATTGACTCTAGTGCAAGCGTGAGACTGAAGGAAATATGCCCTAGAGGTAATAATAAAGTTATTATTTATTTCCTTATATCATGATAAATGTTTATTATTCATGCTAGAATTGTATTAACCGAAAACTTAGTACATGTGTGAATACATAGACAAACAGATTGTCACTAGTATACCTCTACTTGACTAGCTCATTAATCAAAGATGGTTAATTTTCCTAACCATAGACATGAGTTGTCACTTGATTAACGGGATCACATCATTAGAGAATTATGTGATTGACTTGACCCATTCCGTTAGCTTAGCACTTGATCGTTTAGTTTACTGCTATTACTTTCTTCATGACTCATACATGTTCCTATGACTATGAGGTTATGCAACTCCCGATTACCGGAGGAACACTTTGTGTGATACCAAACGTCACAACGTAACTCGGTGATTATAAAGGTGCTCTATAGATGTCTCCGATGGTACTTGTTGAGTTGGCATAGATCGAGATTAGGATTTGTCACTCCGATTGTCGGAGAGGTATCTCTGGGCCCACTCGGTAATGCACATCACTATAAGCCTTGCAAGATTGTAACTAATGAGTTAGTTGTGAGATGATGTATTATGGAACGAGTAAAGAGACTTTCCAGAAACGAGATTGAACTACGACGATCGAATCTCGGGCAGGTAACATACCGATGACAAAGGGAACAACGTATGTTGTTATGCGGTTTGACCGATAAAGATCTTCGTAGAATATGTGGGAGCCAATATGAGCATCCAGGTTCCGCTATTGTTTATTGACCGGAGACGAGTCTCAGTCATGTCTACATAGTTCTCGAACCCATAGGGTCCGCACGCTTAAAGTTCGGTGACGATCGGTATTATGAGTTTTTGTGTTTTGATGTATCGAAGGTAGTTCAGAGTCCCAAATATGATCACAGACATGACGAGGAGTCTCGAAATGGTCGAGACATAAAGATCGATATATTGGACGACTATATTCGGACACTGGAAGTGTTCCGAGTGGTTTCGGAGAAAACCGGAGTGTCGGAGGGTTACCGGAACCCCCCGAGAGAAATAGTGGGCCTTATGGGCCTTAGTGGAGAGAGATAGAGAGGGCTGGCCTAGGGCAGGCCGCGTGCCCCTCCCCCTCTGGTCCGAATTGGACTAGGAGAGGGGGGGGGGCGACGCCCCCCTTTCCTTCTCCCTCTCCCCTTCCTTTCCCCCACCTAGTAGGAGTAGGAAAGAGGGGAGTCCTACTCCTACTAGGAGGAGGACTCCTACTCCCGACGCGCCTATAGGGGCCGGCCGGCCTCCCCCCTTGCTCCTTTATATGCGGGGACAGTGGGAACCTCTAGACACACAAGTTGATCTGTTGATCTCTCCCAGCCGTGTGCGGTGCCCCCCTCCACCATAATCCACCTCGATCATATCGTAGCGGTGCTTAGGCGAAGCCCTGCGTTGGTAACATCATCATCGCCGTCATCACGCCGTCGTGCTGACGGAACTCTCCCGTGAAGCTTAGCTGGATCTGAGTTCGTGGGTCTTCATCGAGCTGAACATGTTCTAAACTCGAAGATGCCGTGCGTTCAGTACTTGGATCGGTCGGATCGTGAAGACGTACGACTACATCAACCGTGTTGTGCTAATGCTTCCGCTTTCGGTCTACGAGGGTACGTGCACACTCTCCCCTATCGTTGCTATGCAATACCATGATCCTGTGTGTGCGTAGGATTTTTTTGAAATTACTACGTTCCCCAACACCTCTTTCCCCTAGTGCATTACCAAGGTCTATCGAAAGGAGAAGAGGGAAAAGCGACCACCACGACAAGAGTTGTATTCTTCCTCTCTAGAAGTCACATAAGGAGCTCCAACAGATTGAAAGTCAACCCGATACATATATGGAGTAATGACATAAAACAATGGCCTATGTTTTGCCGCAATGTCATTTAATTCCTACTCCAGTAAATCACGACACTTGATATTTTCTACTTGATAGCACAAGTCATGCTGATATCCACGAAATGTTTTGGCATGACCTTTGCTAAAATTGGACATATCGAGCGCCTGAAATTTCCCGGAATAGAAATGAATCAACATTTTGCAAAACATAGGCCACTCGGAGGTGTTCCTTGCAAATTCATACACATTTCCAAATAGACAAGCAATACAAATCCAAGTATCATCATACACATGTCCAAATATCATCATACACATGTCTGAGGAGAAGAGAAGGAGGAGGTGGACATTTAGCTCACCGACTCGGCTATAGAGGAAGTAGAGTAAGCTCCGACGACGATCACTCCAGGGAGACTCGTCACTAGAAAGCCTGCATATTCCACTGAGTGAAAAGTTTAGACCATCAATATTCTCATATAGCATTCTTTGATGACAAAGTGACAATGACATAAAAATAATGAAATTGTCCAATACATTACTATATGGAAAGAAACTATATTAAAAATTTCTATACCTAAATATTTTTACTAAAAATTTCTACTACTAAATTTGATAGCTATAGCATTCCAATACATTTCTATATTGAAAATTTTCTATACCGAATTTTTTTACTAAAATTTTCTATTAGTAAACTTGATACTTAAAAATTTCTCATATAGCATTCCAAGACATTTCTATACCTGAAAATTTCTGTTACTAAATTTTTTACTAAAAATTTCTGCTACTAAATTTGATACCTAAAAAATTCTCATATAGCATTCCAGTACATTTCTATACCTAAAAATTTCCATTACTAAATTTGATAGCTAAAAATTTCTCTTATAGAAATCCAATACATTTCTATACTTAAAAATCTCTACATTGAACAGATACATAGAGGAGGTGGGAGGAGGGATGAGTGAGGAGGAGGGACGAGTGAGTAGGAGGAGGAGGAGGAGGGAGGAGGCAGTTGGAGGAGGGAGGAGAGAGGAGGAGCAGGGAGGGGAGAGGAGGAGGAGGGTGGCCAGAGGAGGAGGGCGACCAGAGGAGGGAGGGAGGGAGATACCTCGGGGGCGATGACTGCAACGGGCGACGGTGACGACGATGGCAGGGAGCGAGAGAGAGGAGACTGAATGAGGGAGGAAACGAGCACGCATGATGGATAAGGTGTCCATAGTAGTTGCGCAGGTAGGGAACCATGGTTGTAACTAAGCTGACTAGCTATAGCCCACGCTGCTGCTTGCTACTTCTTGAGCTTGCGTTGGTTTTTCCCTTGAAGAGGAAAGGGTAATGCAGCACAATAGAGATAAGTATTTCCCTCAGTTGGGAACCAAGGTATCAATCTAGTAGGAGAAACTCGCAAGTCCCCAGTAGATGCACATGCACAAACAATCAAACACTTGCACCCAACACGATAAAGGGGTTGTCAATCCCTTCATGGTCACTTGCAAAGGTGAGATCTGATAAGATAGATAAAACTAAATAAAAGATAAAATATTTTTGGTTTTTTTGGTTTATAGATCTGAAAATAAAAGATTGCAAAATAGTAGATCAGAAACAAGTATGATGGAAAATAGACCCTGGGGCCATAGGTTTCACTAGAGGCTTCTCTCATCAAGGCAAATAATACGGTGTGTGAACAAATTACTGTCGAGCAATTGATAGAAAAGCGCAAAGTTATGTCGATATCCAAGTCAATGATTATGCATATAGGCATCACGTCTGTGTCAAGTAGTCCGACTCCCGCCTGCATCTACTACTATTACTCCACACATTGATCGCTATCCATCATGCATCTAGAGTATTAAGTTAATAAAGAACAGAGTAACACCTTAAGTAAGATGACATGATGTAGAGGAAGAAACTCAAGCAATATGATGAAATCCCCATCCTTTTATCCTTGATGGAAACAATTCAATACGTGTCTCGCTACCCCTACTTTGTCACTGGGTGAAATCACGCAAGATTGAACCCAAAGCTAAGCACCTCTCCCATTGCAAGAAAAACCAATCTAGTTGGCCAAACCAAACCGAAAATTCAAAGAGAAATATAAAGATATCAAATCATGCATAAAAGAATTCAGAGAAGATTCAATAACATTCATAGATAAGGTGATCATAAATCCACAATTCATCAGATCTCGACAAACACGCTGCAAAAGAAGATTACATCGGATAGATCTCTAAGAACATCGAGGAGAGCATGGTGCTACGTCTCGAGCTAGCGTTGGTTTTCCCCGAAGAGGAGGGGGTGATGCAGCACAGTAGCGTAAGTATTTCCCTCAGTTTTTGAGAACCAAGGTATCAATCCAGTAGGAGGTCATGCGCAAGTCCCTCGTACCTCCACAAAATGGTAGCAACTCGCAACCAATGCTTAGGGGTTGTCAATCCCTTCACGGTCACTTACGAGAGTGAGATCTGATAGAGATAATATTTTTGGTATTTTTGGTATAAAGATGCAAAGTAAAAAGTAAAAGCAAAACAAGTAAAATAAAGTAACGGAGATTGATATGATGAGAATAGACCCGGGGGCCATAGGTTTCACTAGTGGCTTCTCTCAAGAGCATAGATATTCTACGGTGGGTGAACAAATTACTGTTGAGCAATTGATAGAATTGAGCATAGTTATGAGGTTATCTAGGTATGATCATGTATATAGGCATCACGTCCGTGACAAGTAGACCGACTCCTGCCTGCATCTACTACTATTACTCCACTCATCGACCGCTATCCAGCATGCATCTAGAGTATTAAGTTAAAAACAGAGTAACGCCTTAAGCAAGATGACATGATGTAGAGGAATAAATTCATGCAATATGATAAATACCCCATCTTGTTATCCTCGATGGCAACAATATAATACGTGCCTTGCAACTCTTTCTGTCACCGAGTAAGGACACCGCAAGATTGAACCCAAAGCTAAGCACTTCTCCCATTGCAAGAACTACCAATCTAGTTGGCCAAACCAAACGGATAATTCGAAGAGACTTGCAAAGATAACTCAATCATACATAAAAGAATTCAGAGAAGATTCAAATATTATTCATAGATAAGTTGGATCATAAACCCACAATTCATCGGTCTCAACAAACACACCGCAAAAGAAGATTACATCGAATAGATCTCCACGAGAGAGAGGGAGAACATTGTATTGAGATCCAAAAAGAGAGAAGAAGCCATCTAGCTACTAGCTATGGACCCGAAGGTCTGAAGTAAACTACTCACACTTCATCGGAAGGGCTATGGTGTTGATGTAGAAGCCCTCCGTGATGGATGCCCTCTCCGGCAGAGCTCCGGAACAGGCCCCAAGATGGGATCTTGTGGATACAGGAAGTTGCGGCGGTGGAATTAGGTTTTAGGCTCCCTCTTTGGTCTAATGGGGGTACGTAGGTATATATAGGAGGAAGGAGCACGTCGGTGGAGCTCCGAGGGGCCCACGAGGCAGGGGGCGCGCCCAGGGGGGGGGCGCCCTCCACCCTCGTGACCTCCCCGGAAACTTCTTGGAGTAGGGTCCAAGTCTCCTGGATCACGTTCGGTGAGAAGATCATGTTCCTGAAGGTTTCATTCCGTTTGGACTCCGTTTGATATTCTGTTTCCTCGAAATACTGAAATAGGCAAAAAAACAGCAATTCTGGGCTGGGCCTCCGGTTAATAGGTTAGTCCCAAAAATAATATAAAAGTGGAAAATAAAGCCCAATATAGTCCAAAACAGTAGATAAAGTAGCATGGAGCAATCAAAAATTATAGATACATTGGAGACGTATCAGGCATCCCCAAGCTTAATTCCTGCTCGTCCTCACGTAGGTAAATGATAAAAAGAGAATTTTTGATGCGGAGTGATACTTTGGCATAATTTCAATGTAAATCTTCTTAATCATGGTATGAATATTCAGATCCGAAAGGTTCAAGACAAAAGTTCATATTGACATAAAAATGATAATACTTCAAGCATACTAATCAAACAATTATGTCATCTCAAAATAACATGGCCAAAGGAAGTTCATCCCTACAAAATCATATAGTTAGGCTATGCTTCATTTTCGTCACACAAAGATGTTCCCAACTTCTATACCCCCGATGACAAGCCAAGCAATTGTTTCATACTCAAATAATCTCAAACTTTTTCAACCTTCACGCAATACATGAGCGCGAGCCATGGACATAGCACTATGGGTGGTATAGAATATGATGATGGGGATTGTGTGGAGAAGACAAAAAAGGAGAAAGTCTCACATCAACGAGGCTAATCAATGAGCTATGGAGATGCCCATCAATTGATGTTAATGCAAGGAGTAGGGATTGCCATGCAACGGATGCACTAGAGCTAAGAATGCTCAACAAAAGAAAACTAGTGGGTGTGCATCCAACTTGGCTTGCTCATGAAGACCTAGGGCATTTTGAGGAAGCCCATCGTTGGAATATACAAGCCAAGTTCTATAATGAAAAATTCCCACTAGTATGAACAAGACAACTTATGAGACTCACTATATGAAAATCATGGTGCTACTTTGAAGCACAATATATGAGACTCACTACATGAAGAACAAGGTGCTACTTTGAAGCACAAGTGTGGAAAAAGAGATAGTAGCATTGCCCTTTTTATTTTCTCTTTTTTTCTTTTTGGCCTTTCTCTCTCTTTTTTTGATTGGGCAATGCTCTAATAATGACGATCATCACACTTCTATTGATTACAACATAATGATTACAACTCGATACTAGAACAAGATATGACTCTATATGAATGCCTCCGGCGGTGTACCGGGATGGTGCAATGAATCAAGAGTGACATGTATGAAAAATAATGCATGGTGGCTTTGCCACAAATACGATGTCAACTACAAGATCATGCAATGGCAATATGACAAAAGTAAAGCATGTCATGATGATGATGATGGTGGAAGTTGCATGGCAATATATCTCGGAATGGCTATGGAAATGCCATGATAGGTAGGTATGGTGGCTGTTTTGAGGAAGATATAGGGAGGTTTATGTGTGAAAGAGCGTATCATATCACGGGGTTTGGATGCACCGGCGAAGTTTGCACCAACTCTCAATGTGAGAAAGGGCAATGCACGGTACTGAAGAGGCTAGCAAATGGCGGAAAGGTAAAAGTGCGTATAATCCATGGACTCAACATTAGTCAAAAGAACTCATATACTTATTGCAAAAATTTAGAAGTCATCAAAAATCAAGTACTACGCGCATGCTCCTAGGGGGATAGATTGGTAGGAAAAGACCATCGCTCGTCCCCGACCGCCACTCATAAGGATGCACAAGCCAGGTACACTTCATGTTTCAAATTTGTTACACAACTTTAACCATACGTGCATGCTACGGGACTTGCGAACTTCAACACAAGTATTTCTCAAATTCACAACTGCTCAACTAGCACGACTATGATATTATCACCTCCATATCTCAAAACAATTATCAAGCATCAAACTTATCTTAGTATTCAACCCACTAAAAAGAAAGTTTCACATATCTTGAATACCAAGTATATTAACATTAAGCAAATTACCATGCTATTAACTACTCTCAAAATAATCTAAGTGAAGCACTAGAGAAAAAATTATCATGCTCAAAAAGATATAAGTGAAGCACATAGAGTAAACTATCAAGCTCAAAAGATATAAGTGAAGCACATAGAGTATTCTAACAAATTTCAATTCATGCATGGCTCTCTCAAAAGGTGTGCACAGCAAGGATGATTGTGGTAGACTAACAAGCAAAGACACAAATAATACAAGACGCTCCAAGCAAAACACATATCATGTGGTGAATAAAAATATAGCTCCAAGTAAATTACCGATGGAAGTGGACGAAAGAGGGGATGCCTTCTGGGGCATCCCCAAGCTTTGACTTTTTGGTGTCCTTGGATTATCCTGGGGGTGCCATGGGCATCCCCAAGCTTAGGCTCTTGCCACTCCTTGTTCCATAATCCATCAAAAGAATTCACCCAAAACTTGAAAACTTCACAACACAAAACTCAATAGAAATCTCGTGAGCTCCGTTAGAGAAAGAAAACAAAAGACTACTTTACGGTACTGTAGTGAACTTGTTCTTTATTTGTATTGGTGTTAAACCTACTGTATTCCAACTTCTCTATGGTTTATAAACTATTTTACTAGCCATAGATTCATCAAATAAGCAAACAACACACGCAAAACAGAATCTGTCAAAAACAGAACAGTCTGTAGTAATCTGTTACTAACGCAAACTTCTGGAACCCAAAAAATTCTACCAAAATTAGACGACCTGGGAAATTTGTTTATTGATCAGCAGCAATTTGAATCACTATTTTATCACGTTCTGGTGATTTTTGAAAATTCGGGCACTGAGCGCAAAGATTCTGGAAATTACAGCAAGATCAAATACTATCTTCCAAGAAGATCTAATAGGTTTAACTTGGCACAAACACTAATTAAAAGATAAAACCACATCTAAACAGAATCTAGATGGATTATTTATTCCTAAACAGAACCAAAAACAAAAAACACAAAATAAAATTGGGTTGCCTCCCAACAAGCGCTATCGTTTAACGCCCCTAGCTAGGCATAAAAGCAAGGATAGATCTAGGTATTGCCATCTTTAATTTTCAAATTTTTAGCGGAGTCATGCTCGAATCTGGGGGGTTCTTCCCTCTTCCCTTCATACTCGGAAATTTTTAGATCTAAAGAATCCAACCGTTTATTGCAAAGAGTAATCAACATATTCATACGGTTAAGATTTCCGCTAATATTTTTAAGAGGCTCAAGAGACTTTTGTAAAATCTTTGTTACTTCGCAAATCTTCTCAAACACTTGGGTTTCTTCCTGGGTAGGATTAGATCCTCCCTTTTGGGGTGGTGTTCCCACTATTCCCTCTATAATCTCATGCGCAATACCGGGATCAATATTAATGAAATTTCCCTTGGCCATGCAATCCAAGAGTTGTCTATGCGTCATGTTTAACCCAACATAAAAATTGTGAAGAAGAATTCTAAAGTTCACCTCTAGGATGCACTTACGATAAGATTCCATCATCCTATACCAAGCATCTTTTAAGTTTTCTCCTTGCCGTTGCTTGAAGTGAAGAACTTCAAACTCGGGAGACATAGGAGCGGATAAGGAATTCGACATAGCGACAGGTAAGCAAACTAACACACGAGCAAACAAAAGGCAAAGGGAAAAAGAGGAGGAGATTGGGAAAGAGAGGGCGAATAAAATGGCAAGGGTGAAGTGGGGGAGAGGAAAATGAGAGGCAAATGGCAAATAATGTAATGCGAGAGATAGAGATTGTGATGGGTACTTGGTATGTTGACTTTTGCGTAGGCTTCCCCGGCAACGGCGCCAGAAATGGCTCGTTGACGGGAGAGTAAATCTTGACTTGACTTGGCGTAGGCCTCCCCGGCAACGGTGCCAGAAATGGCTCATTGACGGGAGAGTAAATCTTGACTTGACTTGGCATAGGCCCCCCCGGAAACGGCGCCAGAAATGGCTCGTCGACGGGAGAGTAAATCTTGACTTGACTTGGCGTAGGCCTCCCCGGCAACGGCGCCAGAAATCCTTCTTGCTACGTCTCGAGCTAGCGTTGGTTTTCCCCGAAGAGGAGGGGGTGATGCAGCACAGTAGCGTAAGTATTTCCCTCAGTTTTTGAGAACCAAGGTATCAATCCAGTAGGAGGTCACGCGCAAGTTCCTCGTACCTGCACAAAATGGTAGCAACTCGCAACCAACGCTTAGGGGTTGTCAATCCCTTCACGGTCACTTACGAGAGTGAGATCTGATAGAGATAATATTTTTGGTATTTTTGGTATAAAGATGCAAAGTAAAAAGTAAAAGCAAAACAAGTAAAAGAAAGTAATGGAGATTGATATGATGAGAATAGACCCGGGGGCCATAGGTTTCACTAGTGGCTTCTCTCAAGAGCATAGATATTCTACGGTGGGTGAACAAATTACTGTTGAGCAATTGATAGAATTGAGCACAGTTATGAGGTTATCTAGGTATGATCATATATATAGGCATCACGTCCGTGACAAGTAGACTGACTCCTGCCTGCATCTACTACTATTACTCCACTCATCGACCGCTATCCAGCATGCATCTAGAGTATTAAGTTAAAAACAGAGTAACGCCTTAAGCAAGATGACATGATGTAGAGGAATAAATTCATGCAATATGATAAATAACCCATCTTGTTATCCTCGATGGCAACAATACAATACGTGCCTTGCAACTCTTTCTGTCACTGAGTAAGGACACCGCAAGATTGAACCCAAAGCTAAGCACTTCTCCCATTGCAAGAACTACCAATCTAGTTGGCCAAACCAAACGGATAATTCGAAGAGACTTGCAAAGATAACTCAATCATACATAAAAGAATTCAGAGAAGATTCAAATATTATTCATAGATAAGTTGGATCATAAACCCACAATTCATCGGTCTCAACAAACACACCGCAAAAAGAAGATTACATCGAATAGATCTCCACGAGAGAGGGGGAGAACATTGTATTGAGATCCAAAAAGAGAGAAGAAGCCATCTAGCTACTAGCTATGGACCTGAAGGTCTGAAGTAAACTACTCACACTTCATCGGAAGGGCTATGGTGTTGATGTAGAAGCCCTCCGTGATGGATGCCCTCTCCGGCGGAGCTCCGGAACAGGCCCCAAGATGGGATCTCGTGGATACAGGAAGTTGTGGTGGTGGAATTAGGTTTTTGGCTCCCTCTTTGGTCTAATGGGGGTACGTAGGTATATATAGGAGGAAGGAGCACGTCGGTGGAGCTTTGAGGGGCCCACGAGGCAGGGGGCGCGCCCTCCACCCTCGTGACCTCCCCGGAAACTTCTTGGAGTAGGGTCCAAGTCTCCTGGATCACGTTCGGTGAGAAGATCACATTCCCGAAGGTTTCATTCCATTTGGACTCCGTTTGATATTCTGTTTCCTCGAAATACTGAAATAGGCAAAAAAACAACAATTCTGGGCTGGGCCTCCGGTTAATAGGTTAGTCCCAAAAATAATATAAAAGTGGAAAATAAAGCCCAATATAGTCCAAAACAGTAGATAAAGTAGCATGGAGCAATCAAAAATTATAGATACGTTGGAGACATATCACATGGTATTGAGAATCAACGTGAGAGAAGAAGCCATCTAGATACTAGCTATGGACCCGTAGGTCTGTGGTAAATTACTCACAATTCATCGGAAGGGCAATAGGGTTGATGTAGATGCCCTCCATGATCGAATCCCCCTCTGACAGGATGCCGGAAAAGGCCTAAAGATGGGATCTCATGGGAACAGAAGGTTGCGGCGGTGGAAAAGTTTTTCCGTGGCTCCCCCTGAGGGTTTTGGAATATATGTGAATACATAGGATGAAGAGGTAGGTCAGGGGAGTCCCGAGGGGGCCACAAGGTAGTGGGGCGCGCTCTCCACCCTTGCCGCCGCCTCGTGGCTCTTATGTCTTGGACTCCAAGTCCTCTAGGTGTCTTCTAGTCCAAGAAAAATCATCGTGAAATTTTATTCCGTTTGGACTCCGTTTGGTATTCCTTTTCTGCGAAACTCAAAAACAAGGGAAAAACTGAAACTGGCACTGGGCTCTAGGTTAATAAGTTAGTCCCAAAAATAATATAAAATAGCATAATAATGCATATAAAACATCCAAAACAGATAATATAATAGCATGGAACAATCAAAAATTATAGATACGTTGGAGACGTATCAAGCATCCCCAAGCTTAATTCCTGCTCGTCCTCGAGTAAGTAAATGATAAAAATAGAATTTTTGATGTGGAATGCTACCTAACATATTTATCCATGTAATTTTATTCATTGTGGCATGAATGTTCAGATCCATAAGATTCAAAACAAAAGTTTAATATTGACACAAAAGCAATAATACTTCAAGCATACTAATAAAGCAATCATGTCTTCTCAAAATAACATGGCCAAATAAAGTTATCCCTACAAAATCATATAGTCTGGCTATGCTCCATCTTCATCACACAAAGTATTAAATCATGCACAAACCCGATGACAAGCCAAGAAATTGTTTCATACTTTTCATGTTCTCAAACTTTTTCAACTTTCACGCAATACATGAGAGTGAGCCATGGATATAGCACTATAAGTGGAATAGAATATGGTGGTTGTGGAGAAGACAAAAAGAAGGAGATAGTCTCACATCAACTAGGCGTATCAATGGGCTATGGAGATGTCCATGAATAGATATCAATGTGAGTGAGTAGGGATTGCCATGCAACGGATGTGATGACCCACAAGTATAGGGGATCTATCGTAGTCCTTTCCATAAGTAAGAGTGTCGAACCCAATGAGGAGCAGAAGGAAATGACAAGCGGTTTTCAGCAAGGTATTCTCTGCAAGCACTGAAATTATTGGTAACAGATATTTGTGTGATAAGATAATTCATAACGGGTAACAAGTAAAAAAAGTAACTAAGGTGTAGCAAGGTGGCCCAATCCTTTTTGTAGCAAAGGACAAGCCTGGACGAACTCTTATATAAGGAAAGCGCTCCCGAGGACACATGCATGGGAATTACTGTCAAGCTAGTTTTCATCATGCTCATATGATTCGCGTTCGGTGCTTGGGTGCTACCCTTCCTAGGACAAGCCTCCCACTTATGATTAAACCCTCTCGCAAGCATCCACAACTACGAAAGAAGAATTAAGATAAATCTAACCATAGCATGAAACATATGGATCCAAATCAGCCCCTTACTTCTGTCACTCTAGCAATCCATCATCTACTTATTACTTCCCAATGCCTTCCCATAGGCCCAAAGCATGGTGAAGTGTCATGTAGTCGACATTCACATAACACCACTAGAGGAAAGACAACATACATCTCATCAAAATATTGAACGAATACCAAATTCACATGATTACTTATAACAAGACTTCTCCCATGTCCTCAGGAACAAATGTAACTACTCACAAAGCATATTCATGTTCATAATCAGAGGAGTATTAATTATCATTAAGGATCTAAACATATGATCTTCCACCGAATAAACCAACTAGCATCAACTACAAGGAGTAATCAACACTACTAGCAACCCACAAGTACCAATCTGAGGTTTTGAGATAAAGATCGGATACAAGAGATGAAGTAGTGTTTGAGAGGAGATGGTGCTGGTGAAGATGTTGATGGAGATTGCCCCCCTTTCGATGAGAGGATCGTTGGTGATGACGATGGCTTTGATTTCCCCCTCCCGAAGGGAAGTTTCCCCAGCAGAACAGCTCTGCCGGAGCCCTATATTGGTTATGCCCAAGTTCCACCTTGAGACGGTGGCGCTTCGTCCCAAAAGCTTCCTTCTGATTTTTTCCATGGCAAAACACACCATATAGCAGAAGATGGGCATCGGGGGCCTGCCAGGTGGCCCACAAGACAGGGGCGCGCCCAGGGGGGTAGGGCGCGCCCTCTACCCTTGTGGTTGGCAGGTGGCCCCCTCTAGTGCTTTCTTCACCCAATATTTTTTATATATTCCAAAACAATTCTCCTTGAAGTTTCAGTACTTTTGGAGTTGTGTAGAATAGGTCTATAATATTTGCTCCTTTTCCAGTCCAGAATTCCAGCTGCCGGCATTCTCCCTCTTCATGTAAACCTTATGTAATAAGAGAGAAAAGGCATAATTATTGTTATATAATGTGTAATAATAGCCCACAATGCAATAAATGTTGATATAAAAGCATGATGCAAAATGGACGTATCAGGATGCACTGTAGCTATAAGTTTATGAAAGCTCAAAAAGAAACTAAGTGAGTGTGCATCCAACTCGCTTGCTCACGAATACCTAGGGCAATTTGAGGAAGCCCGTCATTGAAATATACAAGCCAAGTTCTATAATGAAAAATTCCCACTAGTATATGAAAGTGACAACATAGGAGACTCTCTATCATGAAGATCATGGTGCTAGTTTAAGCACAAGTGTGGAAAAAAGGATAGTAACATTGCCCCTTCCATCTTTTCTCTCATATTTTGCTTTTCTCTTTTTTTGTGGGCTTCTTTGGACTATTTTATTTTTTTGTAAAGTCCGGAGACTCATCCCAACTTGTGAGGGAATCGTAGCTTCCATCATCCTTTCCTCACATGGGACAATGCTCTAATAATGATGATCATCACACTTTTATTTACCTACAACTAAAGAATTACAACTCGATACTTAGAACAAAATATGACTGATGGAGCGTGTTGTAATAAAAGGGAACGGTGGAAGTTGCATGGCAATATATCTCGGAATGGCTTTGGAAATGCCATAATTGGTAGGTATGGTGGGTGTTTTGAGGAAGGTATAAGGTGGGTGTGAGGCATCGGCGAAAGTTGCACGGTACTAGAGAGGCTAACAATGGTGGAAGGGTGAGAGCGCGTATAATCCATGGACCCAACATTAGTCATAAAGGACTCACATACTTATTGCAAAAATCTATTAGTCATTGAAACAGCTTACTAAGCGCATGCTCCTAGGGGGATAGATTGGTAGGAAAATACCATAGCTCGTCCCCGACCGCCACTCATAAGGAAGACTATCAATAAATAAATCATGCTCCGACTTCATCACATAACGGTTCACCATACGTGCATGCTACGGGAATCACAAACTTTAACACAAGTATTTCTACAATCCATAATTACTGACTAGCATGACTCTAATATCACCAGGTTTATATCTCAAAACAATCATAAGGAATCAAACTTCACATAGTATTCAATGCACTTTATATGAAAGTTTTTATTATATCCCTCTTGGATGCCCATCATATTAGGACTAAATTCATAACCAAAGCAAATTACCATGCTGTTTAGAGATAATCTCAAAATAATATAAGTGAAGCATGGGCGTTCAACAATTCCTATAAAATAAAGCCACCGTCGTGCTCTAAAAAGATATAAGTGAAGCACCATAGCAAAATTGCTTCGCTCAAAAGATATAAGTAAAGCGCATAGAGTATTCTAATAAATTACAATTCATGCGTGTCCCTCTCAAAAGGCGTGTACAGCAAGGATGATTGTGGCAAACTAAAAAGCAAATACTCATATCATACAAGATGCTCCAAGCAAAACACATACCATGTGGTGAATAAAAATATAGCCTCAAGTAAATTTACTGATAGACGAAGACGAAAGAGGGGATGCCATCCGGGGCATCCCCAAGCTTAGGATCTTGGTTGTCCTTGAATATTACCTTGGGGTGCCTTGGGCATCCCCAAGCTTAGGCTCTTGCCACTCCTTATTCATAGTCCATCAAATCTTTACCCAAAACTTGAAAACTTCACAACACAAAACTCAACAGAAAACTCATGAGATCCGTTAGTGTAAGAAAATAAAATCACCACTTTTGGTACTGTTGTGAACTCATTCTTTATTTATATTGGTGTAATATCTACTGTATTCCAACTTCTCCATGGTTCATACCCCCCGATACTACCCATAGATTCATCAAAATAAGCAAACAACACATAGAAAACAGAATCTGTCAAAAAACAGAACCGTCTGTAGCAATCTGTAAACTTCGAATACTTGTGTTACTCCAAAAATTATGACATCATAGGAAATTTGTATATAAATCTTGTGCAAAAAGAATCAATATTTTATTGTGCTTCTGTTAAAAATGAGAACTATTTTACTGGGCGCAAAAGTTTATGTTTTTCAACAAGATCAAATCAACTATCACCATAAACCATCCCAAAGATCTTACTTGGCACAAACACTAATTAAAATATGAAAACACATATAAACAGAGGCTAGATGAATTATTTATTGAAAAACAGAACAAAAAAGCAAGAACAAAAATAAAATTGGGTTGCCTCCCAACAAGCGCTATTGTTTAACACCCTTAGCTAGGCTTAAAAAATAGATCTAGGTATTGTCATCTTTGGTATGCAATCCATAAGTAGTTCTCATAATAGATTCATATGGAAACTTAATTTTGTTTCTAGGAAAGTGTTCCATGCCCTTCCCTAACCGAAATTGAAATCTAATGTTTCCTTCTTTCATATCAATAATTGCACCAATCGTTCTAAGGAAAGGTCTACCAAGAATAATAGGACATGTAGGATTGCAATCTATATCAAGAACAATGAAATCTACGGGCACATAATTACTATTTGAAAAAAATAAGAACATCATTAATCCTTTCATAGGTTTCTTAATAGTGGAATCCACAAGATGCAAATTTAAAGAACAATCATCAAATCCACGGAAACCTAACACATCACATAAAGTTTTTGGAATCGTGGAAATGCTAGAAACCAAATCACAAAAAGTATGGCACTCATAATCTCTAATCTTAATCTTAATAATAGGTTCCCACTCATCATAAAGTTTTCTAGGAATAGAAACTTCCAATTCAAGCTTTTCTTCAAAAGATTTCATCATAGCATCAACGCTATGTTTAGTAAAAGCTTTATTTTGATTATAAGAATGAGGAGAATTCAACATGGATTGCAACAAGGAAATACAATCTATCAAAGAACAATTATCATAATTAAATTCCTTGAAATCCAAAAGAGTGGGCTCATCACTACTTAAAGTTTTGACCTCTCCAATCCCACTTTTATTAATTTTTGCATCAAGATCTATAAACTCCAAATTATTGGGACGCCTTTTAAATAAACTTGACTCATCTCCTGTACCATATTTATTAAGATTTATTTCAATTGGAGTCACATCAATCACTTTAAGATCTTCATCATTATTTTCACAGAAACTAGAGGAACACACTTTTATAAAAAATCTCGCTTAGCACGCATCTTAGCAGTTCTTTCTTTGCACTCATGAATGGAAATTCTCATAGATTTCAGAGATTTATTAATATCATGCTTGGGTGGAATAGATCTAATTTTCAAAGAATCAATCTCAAGAGAAATTCTATCCACGTTTCTAGCCAAATCATCAATCTTAAGCAATTTTTCTTCAACCAAAGCATTGAAATTCTTTTGCGAACTAATAAATTCTTTAATATTGTTCTCAAGATTAGATGGAATCTTATTATAATTTCCATAAGAATTGTTGTAGGAATTACCATAATTATTAGAGGGATTACTAGGAAACGGCCTATGATTAAAATTACCTCTAAACGTGTTATTACCAAAATTGTTCCTACCAACAAAATTCACATCCATAGATTCATTATTATTCTCAATCAAAGTAGAAAATGTAATATCATTAGGATCAATAGGAGCACCCTTGCTAGCAAACAATTTCATAAGTTCATCCATCTTTCCACTCAAAACATTAATCTCTTCAATCGCATGCACTTTTTTATTAGTAGAAGATCTTTCGGTATGCCATTGAGAATAATTAACCATAATATTATCTAGGAGTTTAGTAGATTCTCCTAAAGTAATTTCCATAAAATTACCTCCCGTGGCCGAATCTAAAAGATTTCTAGAAGCAAAATTCAATTTGGCATAAAAAATTGTATGATCATCCACAAATTTAAACCATGAGTAGGGCAATTTCGTATCGTCAATTTCATGCTCTCCCAAGATTGTGCGACATGTTCAAGATGAAGTTGCTTAAAATTCATAATAATGTTCCTAAGGGAGATGATCTTAGTGGTAGGAAAATACTTGGAAATAAAAGCATCTTTACACTTATTCCATGAATCAGTACTATTTTTTTGTGGAGAAATCAGTACTATTTTTAGGCAAAGGCGAAAACCAAGTTTTAGCACAATCTCGTAGTGAGAACGGAAATAGCTTCAATTTAACAATATCATTATCCACATCTTTCTTATTTTTCATATGACAGAACTCAATGAAATTATTTAGATGGGATGCGACATCTTCACTAGGAAGGCCAAAAAATTGATTTTTCTTAATAAGATTCAGCTAAGCGTCATTAATTTCATAAGATTCCACACTAGTGGCGGGAGCAATCGAAGTACTAATAAAATCATTATTATTAGTATTGGAAAAGTCACACAATTTGATATTCTCTTGAGACATTGTGAAAAATCAAGCAATCTAACACATGAGCAAACAAAAAGGCAAACGAAAAGACGAACAGAAGAAGGGCGAATAAAAAGGCAAATCTTTTTGTAAATCATTTTAGAAGTGGGGGAGAGGAAAACAAGAGGAAAATGTCAAATAATGTAATGCAAGAGACGAGAGTTTATGATGGGTACTTGGTAGGCTTGACGTAGATCTCCCCGGCAACGGCGCCAGAAATTCTTCCTGTTACTTCTTGAGCTTGCGTTGGTTTTTCCCTTGAAGAGGAAAGGGTGATGCAGCACAATAGATGTAAGTATTTCTCTCAGTTAAGAACCAAGGTATCAATCTAGTAGGAGAAATGCGCAAGTCCCCAATAGATGCACCTGCACAAACAATCAAACACTTGCACCCAACGTGAGAAAGGGGTTGTCAATCCCTTCACGGTCGCTTGCAAAGGTGAGATCTGATAGAGATAGATAAAACTAAATAAAAGATAAAATATTTTTGGGTTTTTTGGTTTATAGATCTAAAAATAAAAGATTGCAAAATAGTAGATCGGAAACAAGTACGATGGGAAATAGACCCGGGGGCCATAGGTTTCACTAGAGACTTCTCTCATGAAGGCAAATAATATGGTGGGTGAACAATTACTGTCGAGCAATTGATAGAAAAGCGCAAAGTTATGACGATATCCAAGGCAATGATTATGCATATAGGCATCACGTCCGTGTAAAGTAGACTGACTCCTACCTGCATCTACTACTATTACTCCACACATTGACCGCTATCCAGCATGCATCTAGAGTATTAAGTTCATAAAGAATGGAGTAATGCCTTAAGTAAGATGACATGATGTAGAGGAAGAAACTCAAGAAACATGATGATAACCCCATCTTTTTATCCTCGTTGGCAACAATTCAGTACGTGTCTCGCTACCCCTACTTTGTCACTGGGTGAAATCATGCAAGATTGAACCCAAAGCTAAGCACCTCTCCCATTGCAAGAAAAACCAATCTAGTTGGCCAAACCAAACCGATAATTCGAAGAGAAATACAAATATATCAAATCATGCATAAAAGAATTCATAGAAGATTCAAATAATATTCATAGATAAGCTGATCATAAATCCACAATTCATCGGATCTCGGCAAACACACCGCAAAAGAAGATTACATCAGATAGATCTCCAAGAACATCGTGGAGAACATGGTACTGAGAATCAATGAGAGAGAAGAAGCCATCTAGCTACTAGCTATGGACCCGTAGGTTTATGGTAAACTACTCACGCTTCATCGGAAGGGAAATAGGGTTGATGTAGATGCCCTCCATGATCGAAACTCCTCTGGCAGGATGCCAAAAAAGCCCCCAAGATGGGATCTCACGGGAACAGAAGGTTGCGGCGGTAGATAAGTGTTTTCGTGGCTCCCCCTGAGGGGTTTTGGAATATATGTGAATATATAGGACAAAGAGGTAGGTCACGGGAGTCCCGAGGGGCCCACAAGGTAGGGGGCGCGACCCCCTAGGGCGCGACCTCCTCCCTTGCCGCCACCTCGTGGCTCTTCTGGCTTGGACTCCAAGTCCTCTTGGTGTCTTATGGCCTAGGAAAAATCATCATGAAGTTTTATTCCGTTTGGTATTCCTTTTGTACGAAACTCAAAAAACAAGGAAACAATAAAAACTGGCACTGGGCTCTAGGTTAATAAGTAAGCCCCAAAAATAATATATAATAGCATTATAATGCTTATAAATTATCCAAAACTGATAATATAATAGCATGGAACAATAAAAAATTATAGATACATTGGAGACGTATCACTGCTAAGTGGGACCGGGTAGCTGGGCCCAGGCTGGCCACAGTAGCAAGGCGGGCGGCTTGGCTAGCGCTACCGCTAGTGGGCTTAGCAGTAGCGCTAGTCACCATGGCTAGCCCAAGGGGCAAGGTAGTGCACACTTAGTAGGAGCACTGGTCTGGTGAGCCAGCGCTACTGCTAACGCCGACCTGCAGCGCCGGTATCTAGGCCGTGCTACTGCTAAGGAGCAGTAACGCTGCCTGCTAACCCCACACTGTTGTTACTTGTCTATGTATAGGTTTTTCCCTTGTAGTGGATGTCCTAAATTTCATAGAAGGACATTAATTGTAGTACTAGCATGTGTTCAAGGTAATGTTACATACATACAGAACAACAACCCCCATCGATAATAGTCGAGATCCTTCAACAACTCTCATCTCTCAGGTGGTGGAGTATATATGGTGGGCTCTCACGAGTACTTCGACTGTTGGTGATGGCTGTTGTTGTACTTACTCTCCTACTTAACTAATGTCTTAAAGGAGGATAAGTACGCTAGTAACCACCTACGACAATAGTGTTGGGGAACGTTGTAGGGAAAACAAAAATTTTCTATGCACACACAACATCTACCCATGGAGATGCATAGCTACGAGAGAGGAGAGCATCGACATACCCTTGTAGATCGCTAAGAGAAAGCGTTTATCAACGCAGTTGATGTATTCGTGCACCTTCATGATCCGTCCCGATAAAGTACCGAACGTACGGCACCTCCGCGTTCAGCACACGTTCAACTCAATGATGTCCTCTCCTTCTCGATCTAGCAAGAGAGGCGAAGTAGTAGATGAGTTTCGATAGCATGACGGCGTGGTGGCGGTGGTGGTGAAGAATAATCTCCACAGGGCTTTGCCAAGCACAACAGAAACTATGACGGAAGATAAAGTAGAGGGGGCGGGGTTGCTGGCACACAGCTTGGTGAATCTTGATGTGTTTCGGGTGCTAGCCCTGCCTCTCTATTTATATGTTAAGCCTGGGGTCATTCCTTGAAGAAAGAGCCTCCTCAAAGTCGGTTTGGCACGCAAGGAAAGAGTCCTTCTCGGACTCCAGGACTAGACGCCAGGGTCCTCGACGTCTGGCCCCAGATGCCAGGGTCCCTGGTGTCTGGTCCCTGGCCTCCGCAAAACTTCCTTTTGCACCTTCCTAAAGCCCCGTGGGCTTTATCCCTTGGCCTAAATAAAGTGTTCTCGCACCAGAACATTTCAGGAAACATCCGAAACCCCTTCCGGTGAATTCTGGAACCCTTCTAGAGACCAAACACCATTATCCCATATATCAATCCTTACCTCGGACCATTCCGGAGCTCCTCGTCATGTCCGTGATCTCATCCAGGACTCCGACCAACATTCGGTCACCAACATACATAACTCATATAATAGTATATCGTCAACGAACGTTAAGCATGCGGACCCTACGGGTTCAAGAATGATGTAGACAGGACCGAGACGCTTCTCTGGTCAATAACCAATAGCGGGACCTGGATGCCCATATTGGTTCCTACATATTCTACGAAGATCTTTATTGGTCGAACCTTTATGACAACATACGTAGTTCCCTTTGTCTGTCGGTATGTTACTTGCCCGAGATTCGATTGTCGGTATCTCCATACCTAGCTCAATCTCATTACTGGCAAGTCTCTTTACTCGTTGCGTAATACATCATCTCATAACTAAATCTTCAGTCACTTTGCTTGCAAGCTTCTTGTGATGCTGTATTACTAATGTCTACTACACAACTTGTTCTTGTAGACTCGTGTTGGGCCTCCAAGCGCAGATTTTTGTAGGACAGTAGCAATTTTCCCTCAAGTGGATGACCTAAGGTTTATCAATCCATGGGATGCGTAGGATGAAGACAGTCTCTTCAAACAACCCTGGAACCAAATAACAAAAAGTCTCTTGTGTCCCCAACACACCAAATATAATGGTAATTTGTATAGGTGCACTAGTTCGGCGAAGAGATGGTAATAAAAGCATAGTAATGATAGTAGATATTGATTTTTGTGATAGGAATAATAAAAAACAACAAGGTAGCAATTGATAAAACGGAGCACAAATGGTATTGCCATGCTTGAAAACAAGTCCTAGGGTCCATACTTTCGCTAGTGCAATCTCTCAACAATGCTAATATAATTGGATCATATAACCTACCCTCAACATGCGATGAAGAACCACTCCAAAGTTCCTATCTAGCGGAGAAGATAAGTAGACATTTTTTGTAGCTATTCTTTCCAACCGATTTATCCAAGAATTCATACGAAACTAACACCAAGTTATTCTTTCTAATCGATCTATCAAGAGTTCGTACTAAAATAACACTAAGTTATTCTTTCCGATCGATCGATCAAGAGTTCGTACTAAAAAACACCAAAGCAAATTCAGATTCATAATACTCAATCCAACACAAAGAACGTCAAAGAGTGCCCCAAGATTTCTACCGGAGAAACAAAAGACGAGAACGTCCATCAACCCCTATGCATAGATTACCCCAATGTCACCTTGGGAATCCGCGAGTTGAGTGCCAAAACATATCTAAAGTGAATCAATATGATACCCCATTGTCACCATGGGTATTCATATGCAAGACATATATCAAGTGCTCTCAAATCCATAAAACTATTCAATCCGATAAAAAGAAATCTCAAAGGGAAAACTCAATTCATCACAACAAGTTAGAGAGGGGAAAACACCATATGATCCAAATATATTAACAAAGCCCAAGATACATCAAGATCGTGACATCTCAAGAACACAAGAGAGAGAGAGATTAAACACATAGCTACTAGTACAAACCCTCAGCCCCGAGGGTGGACTACTCCCTCCTCATCATGGTGGCCGCCGGGATGATGAATTTGGCCACCGGTGATGATTTCCCCCTCCGGTGGAGGGCTAGAATGGGGTCTAGATTGTTTTTTCATGGCTATAGAGGCTTGCGGCGGTGGAATTTCTGATCTAGGGTTACCCCGAGGGTTTTTGGAACATTAGACAATTTATAGGGTGAAGAGGCGGTGCGGGAGGCCAACAAGGTGGGCACAAGCCATCAGGGCATGCCTGGGCCCCCAGGCGCCCCAGGTGGGTTGTGCCCCCCTCGGGGCACCCCTCTGGTACTTCTCTGGCCCATCCTGGGTGTTCTGGTCCACAAAAGTTCTCCAAAAGTTTCGCAGTGTTTGGACTCCGTTTGATATTGATTTCCTGCGAAGTAAAAAACAAGCAAAGAACATCAACTCGCACCGGGCACTATGTCAATAGGTTAGTCCCAAAAATTGAGACAAAGTTGCTACAAAATGGTTGTAAAACAGCCAAGAATGATAATATAACAACATGGAACAATAAAAATTATAGATACGTTAGAGACGTATCAGCATCCCCAAGCTTAATTCCTGCTCGTCCTCGACTAGGTAAATGATAAAAATAGAATTTTTGATGTGTAATTCTGCATATCATGTTCACCACATTCTTTTCTTGTGTAGCATGGACATATGGAATTTTATGTGGTTCAAAGCAATAGTCTAGTTTTGACATGAATATTTCAATACTCAAGCATATCAACAAGCAACCATGTCTTTCAAAATATCAACACAAAAGCATTATCCCTAGCCCATCATGCTCAATCATTGATCCATTCATGAAACACAGTCGCATATTAGCTACATCCAATGCTCAAGTACGATCATAGTTCCACTTAGTTGGTGCTTATAAGAGAAGATGGAGACTCAAATTTTTTTTTTGCATAAAGTAAATAGAAAGGCCCTTTGCGGAGGGAGGTAGGGATTTGTAGAGGTGCCAGAGCTCAAAGCTTAAATTGAGAGATAAACGATTTTTAGAGGCATACTTTTCCCATCAACGAAAATGACCAAATAATTCCCAACACTTTCCATGCTAGATATACCATAGGCGGTGTAGAGACCAGACCTCAAACGGTCCAATCTCTGTGCTCCGGTGTCATCCCTGGATCAGTAATGCTGACACCACACAATACTTGAAGGATTTATAACAGAGTAGCAATCACACACTTATTACATCGAGTGTCTCAAAAGAGAACTTATTACAATAAATATGGCTTAAGGCCATCTAATAACGATAACATCGGAAGGCTTGGAAGATAAGTGAGTCCATCAACTCCAACAGCATCACTGAGTATAGAACCACGACCTAAAGGCACCTTACTCGTCGTCTGAAAAGTCTGCAACATGAACGTTGCAGCCCAAAACGGGTCAGCACATGGAATATGCTGGCAATGTAACACATAGAGAGCAATGAAAGAGTAATGCTATACTACATGCATATTTGGCTGGTGGAAATCTCTATGATTACAGTTTTGCGTAAAGCCAATTTTTCCCTACAGCAAAGGAATACATTTTATTTAACTATTATGGTAGTTGTTAAACATGGAGAGTGTAGACACGCTCTCAATCCCAATTAAACATCATCATTAAAAACCCAACAAAATTAATTAGAGTAACATGATGAGATTCACATGATAATCCAAGTACTAGATACTCAAGATGTCCATAACCGGGGACACGGCTAACGATGATTAGTTTATACACTCTGCAGAGGTTTGCGCACTTTTCCCCACAAGACTCGATCTCCTCCGTTGGGATTCTCGCACTACATGGTGTTTGAGAAACGGATGACCGAGACATAGTCTTTCAGAAGTGCTCACACCTTACGAACGGGTAGACCGTTACACCTACTTTCCCCTACATCTGCTAGTCTACCACTGTAAGAGTTCGCACGACTTAAGCAACTATGCTAGAGCCCATAGTAGCTTGTGGCTGCACACGGAAGTTTCTAGTATGAATAATCTCATGATCCCTTTGAGCCTGGGTGGCGGTCCAAAAGAAAACAGGCAATCACTGGAATACCCAGGTGCCTCAATCCACCCAGATGTGTATTTAAGTTGCCACCTTAGATAAACCATTAAATTAACATCTCACATCTGTCATGGATACACTCACCCAATCCACGTCTACTATCATAGCATGGCATAATAAGCAAACATAGAAGTAACTCCCAAAGGTTTGATAATAACCGGTAATAGGTACTACCTCATCTACTTCCCAAACCCACAATTTCATTAGATCCTAATCATGCAATGTGTGAGGATTGATCTAATGCAATAAAAACTGGGTATTGGAAAATATGATCAAAGTGTTACTTGCCTTGCTGATGATCCGCGAAACCTAGCGATTTGAAATAGCAAGCGGCGCACTCCGGGTACTCTATCGCAAACAAATAAGCATACAATAAGTACTCGACTAATGCACAGGTAAAACTCAAATAAGAGATCTAACCAGAAAGTTCAACTTAAGAACTCCGGTTGGCAAAAAGAATCAAATCGAATGAAGCAACGAAAGACAAACGACAAAAGAAACAGGCTTCGTTTACTATTCTGGATCTAGGTCAAATTTTACAGAGGCAAAAACTTGTTTGAGTTGGTTAAACGGAAAGAGGGTTTCGAGACGAAACTCCAGGCGCTTGAATCGCCTGATTTCGATAAACGAGCGAAAAGTTATACTAAAACGAAAATCGGATCAGGAATCGCGATCAGAAAAATCGTTGATTTAATCTGAGAAAAGAAAAATGACGAACAAATTAATGAACGAACATTCGTTAACTGGATCTAAACGATGAACGCGTTCGTAAAAATGAACGAACGAGCGAACGCTCGCTAATTAACTAAACTGAGAAAAAACCGATCTATCTAAAAAACGAATCTAAAAAAAACCGAAAATAAACCGGTGAAAACCAAGGGTTTTCTAAAAAAACCGGCGACGGCTCCGGCGGTGGCAGCGGCGGCTGCGGGGCGCGGGCGGCTAGGGTTTGCGGGGCGTGGGCGGCTTGGGTTGGAGGCGGCCCGGGGCGCGGTATACAAAGCCTCCCCCCCGGAGGAGTCCGGGCCGGATACGGCCCGTAGGTCGGTTCGCATTTTTTTAAAATAATTACGCTCGGAAAAAAACAAAAGGAATACTAAACGGACTCCAAAACTCCCGAAATTAATTTTCCTCGGCTTCTAAAATCAAGCCGCACAGGATGAACATTTATTTGGGCCTAAATGCAATTTCGAAAAATGCGCTTTTTTCCTAAATTCAAATAAAATAGCAAAGAAATCCAAAATAAAATATTATTTGATTTTATTATTAAATCCTCAAGATTTCTTTATTTTGGGAAAGTCATATTATTCCCTCTCTCATATTTTGATAATAGAAATAATTGAAGATAAAATAAATAAAATCAAATGATCCTATTTTCAAAATTTGAGGAAAACTCAAATATGAAAATAACGAAATCCCCAACTCTCTCCGAGGGTCCTTGAGTTGCGTGAAATTTCTGGATCAACCAAAATGCAAAAAGAATATGATATGCAATGATGATCTAGTGTATAACATTCCAAATTGAAAATTTGGGATGTTACAGGTGGTTCCCAAACAGAAAATAAAGTTTATTCCTTTTTCCACCATTCTTTCACAATCCATGGCTAGCCATATCCACAGGTGCCCTCCATACCAACACTTTCCAAGGAATTTATATTTGACAACATAAAATAAATTTGTTTTTCATTTCGGGACTGGGCATCCCTAATACCTTTACCGTACTCTCGTGCAATGACAAGTGAATAAACACTCATCTTGAGAATAACACATCTAGCATGGAAAATATTGGCCACCCCCTACCGCTTCATGAGCGGTACGAGCACACAAAAATGAAAATATTTTGAAACTTTAGAGATGGCACATACAAATTTGCTTAGAACGACACGGGAATACCACATATAGGTAGCTATAGTGGACTCATATGGAAAAACTGGATTTAAGGATTTGGGATGCACAACTAGTATTTCTACTTAGTACAAGTGAAGGCTAGCAAAAAGGATGAGAAACATCCAACCTAGAAACAAAAAATCTCATAAGCGAGCATTAAGCATAACTAACACCGAATAATGCACCACAAGTAGGATGTAATTTCATTGCATAACTATTGAATTTTGTGCTTGCATAGGGAATCACAAACCTTAACATCAATATTCTTACTAAAGCATAATTACTCACCAACATGACTCACATATCACTATCATCATATCTCAAAACTATTACAAATAATCAAATTTAATTTGTCCAATGATCTTCATGAAAGTTTTTATTATATCCCTCTTGAATATCTATCACTTTGGGACTAGTTTCATATGTTGCAATTGCTTTTGACAAGCTCAAATAAATTTAAGTGAAGAACATGAGCATAAAAAATTTCATCTCTCAAAATAATCTAAGTGAAGCATGGGAGTGAATGACAAACTACTCGAAAAAGATATAAGTGAAGATCAAACGAGTAGTTAAGTAAATGGGTAGCTATTTGAGGACTCTCTTATTTAAAAACTTTCAGATCTAAGTATTTTATTAAAACAGAAAGCAAAACAAAACAAAATTACATTCCAAGAATAGCACAACTCATGTGAAGAAGCAAAAACTTAGGCTCAACCGATACTAACCGATAATTGTTGATGAAGAAAGGTGGGATGCCTACCGGGGCATTCCCAAGCTTAGATGCTTGAGCCTTCTTGAAATATTATCTTGGGATGCCTTAGGCATCCCCAAGCTTGAGCTTTTGTGTCTCCTTAATTCCTTTTATATCACGGTTTCCCTAAATCTTAAAAACTTCATCCACACAAAACTCAACAAGAACTCGTGAGATAAGTTAGTATAAAGCAATGCAAAAACCTTATCATTCTCTACTATAGCAAATCACTAAAATTATTATTCAACATTGCATACTAAATGCCTCTGCATATTTAATACTCATATCCTCAAATAGAATCATTAAACAAGCAGACACATGCAAACAATCCAAACATAATAGCAATCTTCCAAAACAGTACAATCTATAAAGAATGCAAGAGTATCAATACTTCTTTAACTCCAAAAATTATGAAAAGTTACCACACTGTAGAAAATTTATCAGAGATTATTGTGCAAAAAGTTTCAACATATTATCACATTCTGAATTTTCTCAGGATTTTTTGCAACAACAATACACTTTCTGTTTTGAAACAACAGCTCATATACTTGCAAAATAAGCATGGTGAAGGCTATCCTTGACATCTTTATTGAAATGGAAGATGCAAAACATTATTCTAAATATCAGAAAGCAAATCCTAACAAAAGAAAACGACTTTCCAAGCAAAACACATATCGTGTGACAAATAAAAATGTAGCTCCAAGTGAGGTTACCGACAATGTTGGAGACGAAAGAGGGGATGCATTTCGGGGCATCCCCAAGCTTAGTTGCTTGGATATTACTAGAATATTACCTTGGGATGCCTTGGGCATCCCCAATATTAGGGTCTTGTCACTCCTTATTATCCTCATATCGACATCTCACCCAAAACTTGAAAACTTCAATCACACAAAACTTAACGGAACTTCGTGATGTAGGTTAGTATGATAAAGAGGAAACCATTCCACTTTGGTACTATCAAATACAAGATTCGTAATTGTTTCCACGCAATTCCTACTGTAGCTCATCATTTCCACAATTTATATTGAGCAATATAACCCATAGAAACTAGAAAACAAGCAAACTATGCATTGAAATCAGAATCTGTCAAAAACCGAACAGTATGTAGTAATCTGTACTCCAAAGATACTTGTGCTACTCCAAAAATTCTGAAAAATTAGGAAAACGTATGGAATTTTTATATATATCACCTGTAAGAAATTCATATCAAAAGCACATTCTAGTCAATTTTCAAAATTTCTGTACTGAGTGCAAAAGTTTCCGTTTTTGCATAGAATCAAGTCAACTATCATCCACACTATCCTAAAGGCTTTACTTGGCACTTTATTGAAACAAAAGCAATAAAACATGAATACTACAGTAGCCTAATCATGTGAACACACAAAAACAGTTGGTAAAAGTGTTGGGTTGTCTCCCAACAAGTGCTTTTCTTTAATGCCTTCTAGCTAGGCATGATGATTTCAATGATGCTTGCATAAAAGATAAGAACTAAAACACAAAGAGAGCATCATGAAGCACATGACAAGCACATTTAATCTAACCCACTTCCTATGCATGTGGATTTTGTGATCAAATAATTTATGGAAACAAGAATCAACTAGCATAGGAAGGCAAAACAAGCACAACTTCAAGATTTTCAACACATAGAGAGGAATCTTGATATTATTGCAATTCCTACAAGAATAAGTTCCTCCCTAATAATAATTTTCAGTAGCATCATGAAGAAATTCAACAATATAAACATCACATAAAGCATTCTTTTCATGACACAAAAGCATAGAAAACTTATTACTCTCTACATAAGCAAATTTCTTCTCATTAGTAGTAGTGGGAGCAAACTCAACAAAATAACTATCATGAGAGTGAAAATTAAAATCATGATGACAAGTTTCATGGTTATCATTATTATTTATAGCATACATGTCATCACCATAATCATCATATAGATAGCCACTTTGTTACCATAGCCAATTGAAGCCTAATACAAAATGGTGGATTCATCACTAAATAAAGTCATGACCTCTCCAAACCCACTTTCATCATTACAATCATCATAAATAGGAGGCATGCAATCATTATAACAAATTTGCACATCAAATCTTGGGGGACTAAAAATATCATGTTCATCAAACATAGCATCCCCAAGCTTATGGCTTTGCATATCATTAGCATCATGGATATTCAAAGAATTCATACTAACAACATTGCAATCACGCTCATCATTTATACAAACATTCTATTGAATTATTCTTCTATCAACACAATTTTCCTTTCCATCATTTTCACGAAATACATTATAAAGATGAATAATATGATGCAACCTCAATTCCATTTTTTTGTAGTTTTGTTTTTATAAACCAAACTAGTGATAAAACAAGAAACTAAAAGATTTAATTGCAAGAACTAAAGATATACCTTCAAGCACTCACCTCCCCGGCAACGTCGCCAGAAAAGAGCTTGATGTCTACTATGCAACTTTATTCTTGTAGACACGTGTTGGGCCTCCAAATGCAGAGTTTTGTAGGACAGTAGCAATTTTCCCTCAAGTGAATGACCTAAGGTTTATCAATCCGTGGGAGGCGTAGGATGAAGATAATCTCTCTCAAAAAACCCTGCAAGCAAATAACAAAGAGTCTCTTGTGTCCCCAACACACCAAATACAATGGTAATTTGTATAGGTGCACTAGTTCGGCGAAGAGATGGTGATACAAGTGTAATATGTATAGTAGATATTGATTTTTGTAATAAGAACAATAAAAACCAGCAAGGTAGCAATTGATAAAACGGAGCACAAACGGTATTGCAATGCTTGAAAATGAGGCCCAGGGTCTGTACTTTTGCTAGTACAATCTTTCAACAATGCTAATCTAATTGGATCACATAACCATCCCTCAACGTGCGATGAAGAATCACTCAAAAGTTCTTATCTAGCGGAGAACATAAGAAGAAATTGTTTGTAGGGTACGAAACCACCTCAAAGCTATTCTTTCCGATCAATCTATCCTAGAGTTCGTACTAAAATAACACCAAGCTATTCTATCTGATCGATCTAACCAATAGTTCATACTAAAATAACACCATATGATACACATCAACCAACTCTAATGTCACCTAGATACTCCAATGTCACCGCGAGTATCCGTGAGTTGATTATACGATATGCATCGAACAATTTCAGATTCATAATACTCAATCCAACACAAAGAACCTCAAAGAGTGCCCCCAAATTTTTACCAGAGAAACAAAGTAGAGAACATGCATCAACCCCTATGCATAGATTACCCCAATGTCACCTCGGGAATCCACGAGTTGAATGCCAAAACACATATCAAGTGAATTAATATGATACCCCATTGTCACCACGGGTATTCCTAGCAAGACATACATAAAGTGTTCTCAAATCCGTAAAAGTATTCAATCCGATAAAATAAAATCTCAGAGGGAAAACTCAATTCATCACAAGATAGAGAGGGGAAAACACCATATGGTCCGACTATATTAACAAAGCCATGATACATCAAGATCGTGCCATCTCAAGAACACGAGAGAGAGAGAGAGATTAAACACATAGATATTGGTACAAACCCTCAGCCCCGAGGGTGGACTAGTCCCTCCTCATCATGGTGGCCGCCGGGATGATGAAGATGGCTACCAGTGATGATTTCCCCCTCCGGCGGAGTGTCGGAACGTGGTCTAGATTGGTTTTTCATGGCTACAGAGGCTTCTGGCAGCGGAACTTCTGATCTAGGGTTACCCTGAGGGTTTTTGGAATATTTGACAATTTATAGGGCGAAGAGGCGGTGCGGGAGACCAACGAGGTGGGCACAACCCACCAGGGCGCACCTGGGCACCCCTCTAGTACTTCTCTGGTCCATCCTGGGTGTTCTGGTCCATAAAAATTCTCCAAAAAGTTTTGCGTTGTTTGGACTCCGTTTGATATTGATTTCCCGCGAAGTAAAAAACAAGCAAAAAACAACAACTAGCACTGGGCACTATGCCAATAGGTTAGTCCCAAAAATTGATATAAAGTTGCTATACAATGATTGTAAAACATCCAAGAATGGTAATATAACAGCATGGAACAATAAAAAAATTATAGATACGTTGGGGATGTATCAATGCCCTCGAAAGCAAGGTCTCATTCTCCTCTGTTGCCCATCCCAGAAGCAACGAACAAGATGAGAGGGCGAACACTGGAGTGCTGCGAGGACTCAACACATGAACATTTGATAGGCTATAGAAGTGTGGCAGGCGATGGATCAACGAGTTGCCGTGGTTCTTTGGTCCCTCTGTACGACACTAAATCGAACTACCGGCCAGACTACCTTCTCCCTAGTCTATGGGGCAGACGCAGTGATCCCTACGGAACTCATATATGGGTCACCTCGAGTATTTGCCTATGATGAAGTAGCGCAAGAACAACACCGGCATGACGACATTGTGCTACTTGAGGAGAACTGTCTCCGGGCTGCTACGCATGCTGCACGCTACCAGCAAGCCCTGCGTCGCTATCACAGCCACATGGTTCATGCCCGGAGCCTTGAGGAAGCACTACTGCATGATACTGCTAATGCGACACTACGATCAGAGACCCTTTGTCGAAACTGTGTGCGATGCATTAATCGCAAACGGTGGTGTAAAAACACGTCAAAACAGGTGCAAAACATTTGCGATGGCCGAGCCATCAAACACAGTTCAGATTTTAGTTGTGTGTGCGATATACGGCATACGGTTAATCCATTCAAACTGTTTGCGATGAGGCAGAACAACATAAACGGGAAGCCATATCAATGTGTGTGCGATGCAGGGCACACGGTTAATCCGTTCGAACTGTTTGCGATGAGGTAGAACAACAGAAATGGGCAACCATATCAATGTGTGTGCGATATACGACATACGGTTCACTCGGACGAACTGTTTTCGATTAGGGAACACAGCAGAAATGGTTCAACTTAACAAGATGTGTGTGATATGCGGCATACAGTTCACATGGATGAACTGTTTGCGATGAGCCAAAAGAACACAAACGAGTCGTGTAAACAAGATGTGTGTGATACATAGAAAACAGCCGACTCGGATGAACTGTTTGTGATGAGAAATTACAACACAGACGGTTAATACAGTTAGTTCGTGTGCAATGTTGTGTGTAAAAAAACTATGAAAAATGCAAACTAGTTGCTTGCGGTGGCTTGGAGTATCGCACACGATGTCTGCTAGTACTTGTGTGCGATGATTAGTAAGTTACACATACGTTTCCTTATGTTAACATGTGTGTGAATTTGCAATATGGACAGTTAATATGAAAATGCCTTCTGGACATCGGGCACACGCTTAAACTCAATGAACTGTGTACGATAGTAATACTTTCCATGAAAATTAAGAACTGGGTTAACAACATTTGAGTAACATATATATAGTGGTTACACTATTCGACAAAAGGAGGATCTTCGTAACACAGTTTTGACAACCATGTGGTCCATATCTACATACTTAACATAGTAACAACTATCGCATTTTAAGAGGCTAAGGGCCAACAACCATATGGTCCGTATCTACATACTTAACATAGTAACAACTAGCACATTTTAAGAGGCCGAAGGCCAACAACCACAACTATCCGCTGGAAGCAGCTTGGTCACGGCGACTCAGCATCTCGTCAATGAAAAGGAAGAGCCCTCATGTGCCTTGGTAGAGCATGAGTAGAACAGTGTCTCCAATTTTCCAATATGGATGCATTGCCACGCCAAGCGAGAACTTGTTAATTTGAATGGTTCCATTTATGTGGGAAATGCAGTTCCTTGCAATCACTTTGGCGTTATTAGCAGGCACAAGTGTAATTTGACCACGCTGGGAAATCGATCCAGGAACTGCTGCGACGTGCAATTTCTGTTGACATGTAGAATAAAAACCAATTGTAACATATCGTTGAAGATATATATAGTTTATGAGCATCAATATTAAAATAAGACTTTTTACTAGCGTTTTGTGCACACAATTGGTCTTGTTCAATGTGTGCACCATAGGTCTAATTAATCCCATCCAAAATCCAGCGTTCATACACTGTGCTATCTCTGTCAGATTGTCAACAAAGTTTATGACATGCTTCAAGTCCTTCCAGTGAAATTTGATACACTTAGTAACATATAGATCATTCACTATGCATCCAACATATTCTGCTTAAAAGGTGGAAAGGTATTATTTATTCAGAACATGGTAGAAGAATATATAATGCACATAAATTGGTAAATAGAATTTGTTACTGCCTAGGACCGGAGTCAGAATATGAAATCACAATTGGTTTCTTAAATAGTGATAAATTAGTCAGAACAAATACCCCGATTTTGCTAAGTAATATGACAGCATGGAGAAAGTTGAAAGGACTCTAACCTCAATCAGACTTTGATCGGCTGATGACGTTGGGGAAGTAAACATCCATGTTAATTAGACTAGGCAGTTCCTTGCAATCACTTTGGCGTTATTAGCAGGCACAAGTGTAATTTGACCACGCTGGGAAATCGATCCAGGAACTGCTGCGACGTGCAATTTCTGTTGACATGTAGAATAAAAACCAATTGTAACATATCGTTGAAGATATATATAGTTTATGAGCATCAATATTAAAATAAGACTTTTTACTAGCGTTTTGTGCACACAATTGGTCTTGTTCAATGTGTGCACCATAGGTCTAATTAATCCCATCCAAAATCCAGCGTTCATACACTGTGCTATCTCTGTCAGATTGTCAACAAAGTTTATGACATGCTTCAAGTCCTTCCAGTGAAATTTGATACACTTAGTAACATATAGATCATTCACTATGCATCCAACATATTCTGCTTAAAAGGTGGAAAGGTATTATTTATTCAGAACATGGTAGAAGAATATATAATGCACATAAATTGGTAAATAGAATTTGTTACTGCCTAGGACCGGAGTCAGAATATGAAATCACAATTGGTTTCTTAAATAGTGATAAATTAGTCAGAACAAATACCCCGATTTTGCTAAGTAATATGACAGCATGGAGAAAGTTGAAAGGACTCTAACCTCAATCAGACTTTGATCGGCTGATGACGTTGGGGAAGTAAACATCCATGTTAATTAGACTAGGCTGTGGTGCACGAACTAGAATTTTATTGTCAACTTTCAGTTCATAACACTTAGACATTTTTCTCCAAAGGTCCACATTAAAATAGGAGTGACCATCTTTACCAAGTTTTACACTAACCGTCATTGTAAATCGATGCTGCGTTGTCAATATGACATCCTGGGAGTCATCAACATAGTAAAGCCCAAGATTTCCTTGTACTCCTATTCTTGCAAAGCAAGGGATGTACTGCTTGAAATGAAAATTAAGATCGGAAATTAGATATATTGAAATAACAGAGCAAGATGCAAATATGGGAGTAACTGATACAACAGATCAATATATAGATGAAAGCAAAGTACAAAAATATCTTTCCCTAATAATAAAGCACAGATTGACTCCGTGGGTTCACCGTCACAATATGCTTCTTCCCGTGAATTTACGCTTTCATGTTTTTCAGCACGTCCATATTTTTTCCAAAATCCAAGGTGGATTTATCGTATGTTGGCGTTTTTGTTTGTTGCTAGACTGGGCCGAACCATAAGTCAACATCTAGGCCGGGTTTTAACTTTTACTAAAAAAGAAATAGTTACGGGATGAGGGTTCGAACTATGATCAGGCTCTCCCTCACGAGGGTAGCAGCCAAGCGCTAAAGTCCTCTGTTTTAGAGAGAAGTTTGATTAACTCATTAAATAATACCACCTCGGTTCCTTATATTAAATCTGTCTTATTTATATGTCTTTGAGATTCCAGGGTTTCAAGGAGGGCATCTTGGGAACAAATAATGGAAAGTGAGCTGTGGATCCGGTTTATCCTAAGTAAAGAAGAATTAAAGAGAATTTGATGGAAGGATAAACCTATATATGGTTGCATAATTAATAAGGAGATAAAGAAGGAAAGAGGAAGGGGCCCGGCCCGACAAGAGAGAGAGAGAGGGGATACCATGATGGAGGAATTTCATCCAGTACATATAAGACATGCAAAAGTTGCATATGGAAAAAAGAATTTTTGCAAAGATGGTCTATTTCAAAGAAAATTTCTTCTTCATATTAAAAATATTGGATGTGGGTTATAAATCAACTCATCTTTATGGTTTAGGCCATGCTTATTGTCATCACTTGTGTTTTAGGCCACACTTTTTGTTTTCTGAGAATTCACAGTGACTGGATTAGGAGTGGTGGAGTGCGATGAGATTTTCTCACGTTGGAACACACGGTCCATTTTCCTAGTAGAATTAAAACTATATAATGTAAAAAAGATTTGATGCAAATATATAGATAATGTAGCAATAGACGGTATATGTTCACAAATTTAGGATATGTCGACCGTGGTAGGTTGAGATTGAACATATCGAGCGCTCCCTGAAGTCATCCGGAATGGTGAGATAGAACTTCGTTTTCGACTAGCCATGACCACACTTGCCCGATTTGTGCTCGTACTGTGGACACATGAATGAACACCCACGAATCAGCTAGAACAAAATATATTCCACGGCGATTTCCACCGGTTGATTAACAATGACGGACGAACTGCGATAAGAGATGAGTGAATATTTCGCTAAGTTGATTACCTTCTCCATGAAAAATCACTGGCCCAATCCCGCAGAAAACCGCAGTCGACCAGAGTCTAGAATGTCAGTGTAGATAGGTGGCGGAAAGCGGTAGGGGCGAAATCCCGTGCCGTTTGGAGCACGACCTACGCCCGCCGACAACAGCCATCGAGCTTAGGGTGGCTGCCGTGATAGAAGTTGATGAGGTGCAGAGTTGCGGAGGAGTCCGTGGCGAGTGCGTGGGGACGACGTGGGCGAGGGTTTTCTTTTTTCCTGTTGCATGTGTGAGTGAACACACACGGTTCGCAGAGGCGACGGAGATGAATCGTGTGCGATAGTAAATCACTGAGATTGAATGGGAATCCAAATTTCCTTTGTCCTTCATCCATGTGTTTTTTCTATGATGAACATAAACCCGGCTAATCATCTGTTCAAATTTGACACTTTTTCGGCTTCATTTACAATATTTAGGGGATTATGTGCATTTTGTAGGCATTAATGCACATAATTCAAATTCAAACAATTGATGCTTGAATAGGTGCACAAGAACGGTCTAGAAAAACCATACTCATGGTATTTAGTAATTTCTCAAGCCTCTTACAAGGAATGGGAAGAGATTTCTAAGGAATGCGTGGCAATAGTCAACCACAAACGCATCATTTACTGGGTTATCAACTATAGAACAATGAAATACGTGCTTGAAAAACATGACGCCTGGCATGGTGCCATGGTATGGCCTCACCGTGCCCTGGTTAAAAGCTGAGAAGGTTTGATCTATGTCGTCATGCACGCCCTTCATAAATTGAACCATCACCGAGGAAGTTCAATGATTTCAAGAGGGAAATCACCAAGACTGAAGGGGAATCCAAATTTCCATCCTAGTTTGTCATTCAGTTTTTTTCCAATGATCAACATACCGCCTCAAATGCAACGTGTTCAGATTTGACATTTTTCCGGGCTCATTTACCATATTTAGGGGATTACGTGTATTTTGTAGGCATTAATTATGCACATAATTCAAATTCGAATAATGGGTGCATGAAAAGGTGCACAAGAACAGTCTGGAAAACCATGCTTGTGCTATTTAGTAATTCTCATGGCTTTTACAAGGAATGGGCAGATATTACAAGGAAATGTGTGGTAATAGTCAACCATAAATGCGTCGTTTACTGGGTTAAAAACTATACAAAAATGAAATACATGCTTGGGAAACATGACACCTGGTGTGGTGCCATGGTATGGCCTCACCGTGGCCTGGTAAAAATTTGAGAATTATTTCCTTATGTCGTCATGCACGCCTTTCATAAATCGAACCATCACTGAGGAAGTTTCATGGTTTCGAGGGGGAAATCACCAAGATTGAAGGGGGATCCAAATTTCCTTTGTCCTTTATCCATGAGTTTTTTTTCTATGATGAACATACACCCTGCAAATCACCATGTTCAAATTTGGCACTTTTCTGGGTTCATTTGCCATGTTTTGTCGGATTTCGGGTTTCGGCAGACCCTTGAGGTTCGAACACTGGGGTGCGCACGGAGATTTCGCCTCCTACCTTCCTGCACCCCTCCGCCACGCTAGGATCAAAGCTATGAAAAGAACAACACAAGGGACACATGGTTTATACTGGTTCAGGCCACCGTTGTGGTGTAATACCCTACTCCAGTGTGTGGTGTGGTGGATTGCTTCTTGGGCTGATGATGATGAACAGTACAAGGAAAAACAGCCTTGCGAGGGTCTGTTCTTGGCTGGGGCGATGAACTGCTGGGAGGAGTTCAGCCACCTTTCTCTATCTCACTCTCTCTCTGCTTACCACCTCTCTACTTGTCGAGCCCTTGGAGGAGACTGAGCCAAACCCCTTTTGCTACGTGGGTGGCCGGTCCTATTTATAGTGGCCCTGTTCCTCTCCCCAAATATTGAGCGGGAAGGGAGCCAACAATGGCGGGCTAATTTGAAAGGGGACAACAAGTATCAACTATCCTGACAAAAGTAGTCTTCGCCTGCGCAAAGCTCTGGTGATGACGCCGTCTTGGGCTCCATGGTGACCTCCGTCTCGTAGTCCTCCTGGTCTTGGTCTCGTTGCACCGAAATGGCAACCTTTGCCTGATGCCTCGGTACTCCGCGGCTACGCTTGCCACCTTTGCACCAAAGAGGAAAGGAGGACGCTGCGCGGGCTGGCACCCGCCTAGCACCCTGAGTCGTCATGGCTTGCGTCACGGGCACCTCGCGAGGTACCCCGCCTTGATCTCTCCTCCTCCTCGTGAGCCAGCCTGACGAGGCCGTGCCTGAGGAAGCTCCGTGTCGTCCACCCCGCGAGGCTTGGCCCCTCGCGAGGGTCTTGAGTTTGTGTTGGTGAGGATGGGTCGTGCTGGGCCCCACTTTGAGCCACGCCGCAGGCCGCAGGCAGGCAAGTCTGGGGACCCCCGTTCCCAGAACGCTGACAGTAGCCCCCGGGCCCAAGGCGCGCCTGGACTTGGCCGTGCAGGGAGGCGGAAGGGCAAGAGCGAAGCGCCGCGGGCCCTAACAGCCTGCGGCCCTGGGCGCCGCGTGGCGGTTGATTGGACGTGGGCGCCTTAGCAGCCGCGCGAGTTGATAAGGGAGTGGCGTTCGCCTAGGCCCTTCTTCTTGCTTCCCACGGTTGCTGTTCAGATCCCCTTTCCTGCGCTTCTCCTTCCTTCCTCCGAAATCTCCAGATCTGCCCTGACCGTGCGACCCAGGAAGCCATGGCGCCTCGCCAGCCCCCGGCCGTAGCTTGGTACTCGTCTGCCCTGGACCCGCCGAACGTGTCGGAGGCGGGCCTTGCCCGGTTGCGCCGGATAGCGACGGCGCGAGGCATCGACGGGGCAAAGGTGTTCAAGGCCGGCTCCGCCACCCCTGAGGGTCAGAGGAGCACCTTCTATCCACTCTTCATAAGTGCCATTGTTGCTGGCCTGGTGCCTCCCTTCTCCGAGTTCTTCTCTGTCCTCCGCCATTACAAGCTGCAGGCTCTGCATCTCCATCCCAACTCCGTCCTTCTCCTCGCGATCTTTGTTTACTATTGCGAGGCCCATGTTGGGGTGCAGCCCTCAGTGGCCTTGCTGCGCCACTACTTCTCCCTCCGGACCTCTCGCGGTCCTGCTTCCACGTGCGCGAGCTTCGTTGCGTATGGTGGCGCCATTGCCATCTCAAACTCTGGGAAGAGGATTGAGGGCTTCAGGAGCAAGTGGGTCTTGGTGGACGCTGAGCGCATCCACCCTCGGCTGATCTTGCCCACCGAGCAGCCCACGAGCTCCAGCAACTGGGGTCAAGCGGAGCTCACGGATCCCCGTGCGAAGATGGTGTTGGAGAAGATGGACGCGGATCTGAGGCCGGCCGACATGGCGGCGGCGAAGCTGACCGGCGCGTGGTTGCTGAGGGAGTTCCTAGAGCACCAGCTAGCTCCGCTTCGGCAGTACTCGCTTCCAATGTGGAGGCCCCGTCCGAGCCCCGCGGCCTGGGCCGACGGAGACTTGGCTGCGGTTCTCCAATCTCTGGTCGGGGGCAATGTGGCAAGGTTGGAGGGTGCTCCTACGCCCTTGTTCCTCCACAACGACTGGGAGCGGGTAGTGAAGTCCATGCCCGTCTTCAACGGGGAAGGGCCCGTGCCCCTGGAGGCTCCCGAGGGACCGGTGAACGTGCCCTCCGGCGACTCCAGCGAAGAGGAAGAAGGAGGGGAGTGCAGAAAAGGGCCTGACTCCGAGGCGACTGACGGAGAGTCGAGGGCTGCCCTCCCCCAGCGCAGGTCCCGCGTTCTCCGCCTCTCTCCGAACGATGACGACGAGGATGACGACGAAGACGACGACGAGCAGGACGGCGGGAGCTCGCCCCCGATCCCGAAGAAGGAAAGGACCGGGCTGATCTCCCGCGGGTCTCCCCCGGCCCCGGGGCGATCCGCAGACGCACCTTCCGCCTCCAAGCTTCCCGAGGTTGACCCTTCCAGCCGGCTTTCGGGCTTCAAATTTGGCAGGAGGCCGCTTGAGCTCACTGGCGACGACCCGTAAGCATTCGATTCTCGTCTTTATCTCTTGCTCTGCTTCTGAGGCTTGACGTCCGTGTCTTGGGATAGGTTGGCGCCCGCAGCAAAGAAGTCAAAGGGGGCTCCTGAGGTTCCGTTCGTGATAGCGCCCCTGAAGGAAGGTGACCGCGACGCACAAGCTTCTCCCGCCCGGTCATCCTCGCAGGGCTTGACTGAGCCAGCTGGGGCGAGCTCATCCCCCACGGCCCAAGTGGATACCGAGGTGCTCCCATCTGCCGCCGCCGCTACAGGTGTCGGGGCGCGGCAGACTCCGCCTCAGGATGCTGCGGTCGTGCCACCGCCTTCTCCTCCTACTCCACCGGCTGCTATCTCCCCGACTCCTTCCGCCGTTCTGGACCGCGCTGTTGCTGAGCTGGACCGGCTGCGGCTGGATCTTCTCGGCACCGACCCTCGCCTGGTGGCCGGGCGCTTGGAGCTGGTTTCTGGATGGGTTCGCTCCGATGCTTCGATTCGGGCGGCGCTGGCCCAGGCCTCGACGGCATGCGATGAGGAGAAGCAGGCCGTCCTTGAGGCGAAGGCTGCTCGCGATGCAGCCCTGGGAGAGGTGGTCGACGTTCGTGGTCGCTGCAAGGTGCTGGAGGACGAGCTGCAGGGCCTGCGGGATCAGCTTACGAAAGAGGTTCGCCTTCGCCAAGAGCAGGAAGAAGGCGTGAAGGCTCGCGAGGCGGCCGTCGAGGGCCGGGAGGCCAAGCTGAAGAAACGCCGCGACCGCCTAGGCGCGCTGGAGCAGGAATTGGGGGCGAGGAAGGCTGAGCTGGACGGCAAGGCCCTAGTCCTCGCCGAAGACCGCGCGGCCTTCACGGAGCTGGAGGCGAAGGCTCGCTCCTCGCTGAGGACGCTTTACGACAGCGGCCTGGAGAGCCCGCTGGCCGGCGCCGAGGACGGCCCCGCCAAGCTGCTTCCTTATTGGTCCACGCTATTGAAGATGTCGCCCTTGGCCTCAGCCCCACGGCCGAGGCCGAGGCGCGTGTTCTATCTTCTGCTGCACTGACGCGGGTTCTCACCCACATCCACCTTCGCGATCCCGGGTTCGACCTTGACAGCCTGCTGGAGCCCGTGAGCGGCAAGCGTGCGGCGGCTGCTGCCGAGGCAGTGAAGGGTCGCGCAGAGGCTCTGCTGGGGAAGTCCCGGGCCTTCAGCACCAAGCCGGAGCAAGGCGCTGTCGACCCCGCTGCTCCTTGAGGCGAACCCACGCCGCGCTGCTCCCCCGCCGCCAAGTGACTCCATCATGGCTCATGTCCTGCTTTTGATTCCTGCACATGTATCATGCCTCGGGGAGGCGTTTAAACTTGCGCCTGATATTGGGATAACAGTGTGGACTGTAATATCTGCTTTCGAATTCCTTTGAAATTTGTGCTTTTCCTTCCTACTTTCTTACGTTCTACACCGGCAGAGCCCGGCCCCGCTCGTACCTCACCCAGCAGTAGCCCCGACCGGAAACCAGGACGGGACCAAGGAGTGAGGGGCTACGTGACAAGTTAGGCTCCTGAGTCGCGATGCTCAGGAGTCCCCCTTGGCGCACGAACAGCAAGTAGGGAGGTGTGATGTGGGTGGATCCACCGTTCTACGTCTGCAGAGCCCGGCCACGCACGTACCTCACCCAGCAATAGCCCGACCAGAAACCAGGACGGGACCAAAGGAGTGAGGGGCTACGTGACTAGTTAGGCTCCTGAGTCGCGATGCTCAGGAGTCCCCCTTGACGCTCAAACGGCCTTCATACCTTGGTTCCGCTCGGGGAGAGGCGCGCGACGAACCAGGCCCGTGGGGACCTGGCTGGGCGGCGTGCGTCTGGGCGTGACCCTGGCGCAGCCCCCGTGCCCAGGCCCCTCGCGCGGCACGCCCGAGGGGAGGCGTTGCGATGAGGCTAGACACTGAGCACTGGGCTCCCTGAGGTTGATGCGGCTCGGAGGCCACCCTCAGTTGTTTATCACTAGCGCGGAGCATAGCGCTTCCATATGAGTACGGGCATAGCCGCTCCTCGGCAGTGTCGTCAGCCAGCGCGGAGCATGGTGCTTCCACTGGTGCGTGGGAGGGGGCCCCCCTCCGGGAGGAGCCCCCGGGGGTGTACAGCCCCGCCCTGACACGTGGCTGGCACGGTAGGGCCTGGTGAGATGTATCTGGGCACCCGTGAGCCAGCACGGGACTCACGGGGCCCTACCTCTAGGCGGGTTGCGCCTGGCACTAGGCCTTATCTTGTGTTTTGCCCCTTCAAGTTCGGTTAGATGCCTGCACTCTACGTCCTCGGGTCCCGGCCCTCGAGCTGGTCTCAGCCGTCGCTGGTATGCCAGGTCGCGATGCCGTGGTCAAGGCCAGAGGGTGAGGGCTGGAGAGCCAGTAAGAGCCCTGAGTCGCGATGCTCAGGTACCCCCCCTTTAACGTGCAAGTGGTAAACATGGAGAAGAGGAGGCGCCACGGACCGGCATCAAATAATCAAGCATGGCAGTTCTAACGCATAACCGGGAATGAACGCAAATGGGGTACATGCCGCTGAGCCTGGCCCGAGCGGCTTGGGGATCATGCAGCCCGAGGGGCGCCCCCAACAAGGTAAGCTAACGACGCGGAATAAAAGGGATACACGCCGCAGGGACGGACCCACGCGGCCTGGGAATAATGCAGCCCTGGGGGCGCTCCCAGCTGAAAGTGAAACTTGAAAGATGTCACCTGATGACGCTGAAGACGAAAGGGTGTTGGTGTAGCCGGCTTGGTGGGCTGCGGGAGCCGATCCTCATGAGCCCCCAGGCCCAGGGGCCTCGGGACGCTCCGGAGGCGCTGGCGGTTCCTCGCGGGCCATCTCCATCTCCGCCAGGGCTGCGGAGCACCTGGCCTCTTGCGCCTCCATGATGCCCCTCATGAGGCGCTGGTACGCGTCAGCCGCGCTCGGCAAGCCATAAGGTATGCGAATGCAGCTGTGGGGTGGACCTCCGCAGCGCCCCACTCGCGAGGGCCAGAGGCGCCCCAGGGAGGCGACTTGGTTGAGCCCTGGTACGTCGACGCAGACGCGCAGCCCGCCATCCTCGCCTGGATGGGGAGCCACTGCTGGTAGGCGGCGGGCGCCTCTCATGACTCTGGACTCCTGTAGCTCCTGAATGGCCTTGCTGCCGAACTCCTGTGGGTCTGGATCTCCTTGCCTTGCTCCTTCTTGAGGGAAACGTGCTTCGAAACACGCCTCCATGTGGTGCCCCAGCGCCTCCCTTGCGACCCTTGCTAGGTCGGTGGACCTCCAGGGGAGAGCCCCCGAGCCCTGCCTGAGGAGGGCGCCGGGCGCGCTTTCCTATGTGATGGAAGGAGGTTCCCCCTGGGCAGGCACGGGCCCAGAGGGGCCTACCTCCTGAGGGGCCAGGCCGGATGGTGTCTTCTTCTTCTTAGGGGCGGCCTCGGGAAGCCTCCTACTTCCGCGATCCAGGTCCTCCAGTGATGCGGCCTGAAAGGCTCGCTCCAGGGAACACACTGCGTCCTTCTCTTCACAGGGCACCGTGATGACTCCGCCGCTTCCTGGCATCTTGAGGACGTTGTAGCCGTGATGAGTCACGGCCATGAACTTGGCCAGCACCGGGTACCCGAGGATGGCGTTGTACGATAGGCGGGTGTGAGCGACGTCGAAGTCGATGAGCTCGGTGCGGTAGTTGTCGCGTGCCCCGAAGGTGACGGGGAGGCGGACCTGACCGATCGGGACCGTGGAGCCGTCGGTGATACCGGAGAAGGGCTTGGTTGGCTGAAGCTGGCTGTAGGGCACTTGGAGGTTGTTGAACGTCTCTACGGACAGGACATTGAGCCCTGCCCCGCCATCGATGAGGGTCTTGGTGACCACCACGTTGCTGATGATTGGGGAACAAAGCATCGGGAGGACTCCGGCTGTAGCCGCACACTTGAGTTGATCTGCTGAGCTGAAGGTGATGGCACACGCCGATCACCTGAGAGGGCGCGTGGCTTCGAGCCCGGGGAGGGCTGCATTCACTTCGCGGGCGAAGTGCTTGAAGATGCGCTGAGAGGCTGGGGCCTGAGCTCCGCCCAGGATGCAGGCGATCGCGTGAGGCTCCTGGAAGCCCCCAGCCTCCTCGTCCTGGTGGCGGTCCTCGTTCCTCCTCGGCTGCGGCGGCAGCGGTGGGAGGCCTGCGTTGCCTTGCGGGCGATCCTCGCGAGGCTGATCCCTCTAGCCTCCCTCGCGAGGTGGGTCTTGCCAGCGATCCTCACGAGGTTGGTCGCACCACCCCTGGCACAGGCCACGGTCTTCCCAGCGCCCTGCGTTCCTTCCTCCTCCTCGGCCGTATCCCCGGTCACCACGGTCAGGGCGACAGCCGATCCTTCCTTCACGCACGGCTTGGAGTTCTTGGCATTCGCTGGTGTTGTGGGTGTGGAGGTCGTGGTACACGCAGTACCGGCTGCCCTTGGGAGGTTCGGGTTGATCTCTGCCCCGCTTGGTGTCTGGTTCTGCCGCGAGCACGGTAGCCCCCTTGCGCTTCACTTCCTTGGCCTTGAGCTTCTTCTCTTCTGGGTCTGCGGCAGGCAGCTCAAGGAGGGAGAGACGCCCTTCCTCAGCCCTGGCGCACTTGTTCACCAAGTTGAACAGCTCCAAAGAAGTGCACAGGTCTTCATGCATCGCCAGCTCCTCCTTCATCTTGACGTCGCGCATGCCGTCGGAGAAGGCTGAGATGATGGCCTCTTCAGTCACCTTGAGAATCTTGAGGCGTGCGTTGTTGAAGCACTGGATGTACTTCTGCAGGGTCTCCCCGGGTTGTTGCTTGATGCGGCGCATGTCGCTCACGGCGGGTGGCCGGTCGCGAGTACCTTGGAAGTTGGCGATGAAGCGGGTGTGCATCTCTTCCCAGGAGTAGATTGTGCCCGGAGCCAGGTTCAGGAGCTAGGTGCGGGCCCCGTCCTTGAGCGCCATGGGAAACCAGTTCGCCATGACCTTCTTGTCTCCGTTGGCAGCTTCAATGCCCAGCTCGTAGAGCTGGAGGAACTCCGCAGGGTCGGCCGTGCCGTCGTAGCGAGGAGGCAGTTCCGGCTTGAACTTGCCCGGCCACGCGACGCTGCGCAGTTCGGTGGTGTAGGCGCGGCAGCCTGCTGTGGCCACGGGAGGCCTTGAGTGATGGAGAGCCTGGTCCTGCATGTCCCCACGTGCCGGAGTAGGAGGATGGTCGCGACGTGCTGGAGCAGGGAGTGCCCGGGCAGCTTCTGGCGGGCGAGGGACTTCTTGGCAGCTCTGCTCTTGCCGCATTGGCACCTGACGGAGCGGGTTCCGCCCAGGGGCCATGCGTCTTGGAGCCATGGCGTCTTCTTGAGGGGGAGGCGGCCGGGGCACTGCCGGAGCCTCGTCGCCCGCGCGGGGCGGGTTGCAGTGCAGCGGAGCGAACGGCACGGAGGAGCTCCCTGCGGCGCGGACGAGTTCGGCGACGCGGTCGAGCCATTCTTTGTAGACGTCGTCGACGGGACGGTAGCGCAGGAGCTCATTTGCCGCGATGAGTGCAGCCCGAGCCTCCATGGGCGTGCGAAGCGCGCGGGACGAAGATCCAGCCGGGGCGAGTGAGGGAGTCGCGGTGCGGCCGTCTTGGCGCACGGATGGATGCTGAGACGATGCTTGCTGCTCGTCCCCCGCCGGGCCGGTGGCGGTGTTGACGGCGGGCGACGGGGAACGGCGAGGACGCCCGCCGACAGGGGCTGTCTGGGCGATGCGGGAAGCGAGGGCGGCCCGGCGCTCCGCACGGGCCCGACGTGCGTCAGACATGAGTGTGATGGTCGGAGGAGAGCGGAGCGGTGAAAGACGAATTCCGGCGCACCCCTACCTGGCGCGCCAAATGTCGGATTTTGGGTTCCGACAGACCCTTGAGGTTCGAACACTGGGGTGCGTGCGGAGATTTCGCCTCCTACCTTCCTGCACCCCTCCGCCACGCTAGGATCAAAGCTATGAAAAGAACAACACAAGGGACACAGGGTTTATACTGGTTTGGGCCACCGTTGTGGTGTAATACCCTACTCTAGTGTGTGGTGTGGTGGATTGCCTCTTGGGCTGATGATGATGAACAGTACAAGGAAGAACAGCCTCGCGAGGGTCTGTTCTTGGCTGGGGCGATGAACTGCTGGGAGGAGTTCAGCCACCTTTCTCTATCTCACTCTCTCTCTCTGCTTACCACCTCTCTACTTGTCGAGCCCTTGGAGGAGACTGAGCCGAACCCCTTTTGCTACGTGGGTGGCCGGTCCTATTTATAGTGGCCCTGGTCCTCTCCCCAAATATTGAGCGGGAATGGAGCCAACAATGGCGGGCTAATTTGAAAGGGGACAGCAAGTATCAACTATCCTGACAAAAGTAGTCTTCGCCTGCGCAAAGCTCTGGTGATGACGCCGTCTTGGGCTCCATGGTGACCTCCATCTCGTAGTCCTCCTGGTCTTGGTCTTGTTGCACCGAAATGGCAACCTTTTCCTGATGCCTCGGTACTCCGCGGCTGCGCTTGCCCCCTTTGCACCAAAGAGGAAAGGAGGATGCTGCGCGGGTTGGCACCCGCCTGGCACCCTAAGTCATCATGGCTTGCGTCACGGGCACCTCGCGAGGTACCCCGCCTTGATCTCTCCGCCTCCTCGTGAGCCAGCCTGACGAGGCCGTGCCTGAGGAAGCTCCGTGTCGTCCGCCCCGCGAGGCTTGGCCCCTCGCTAGGGTCTTGAGTTTGTGTTGGTGAAGATGGGTCGTGCTGGGCCCCCCTTTGAGCCACGCCGCAGGCCGCAAGCAGGCAAGTCTGGGGACCCCCGTTCCCAGAACACCGACATATTTAGGGGATTATGTGCATTTTCTAGGCATTAATGCACATAATTCAAGTTCAACCAATCGGTGCATGAAAGGGTGCACAAGAACGGCTTGGAAAACCATGCTCGTGCCATTTAGTAAATTCTCATGCCTTTTACAAGGAATGGGCACATATTTTGATGAATTGTGTGGCAATAGTCAACCACAAATGTTTGTTTATCGGCTTTTCAACTATAGAAAAATGAAATAAATGCTTGAAAAACATGATGCCTGGCATGGTGCCATGGTATGACCTCACCATGCCCTGGTAAAACTTTGAGAAGGTTTGGCTTATGTCTTCATGCACGCCCTTCATAAATCGAACCATCACCAAGGAAGTTCCATGCTTTTGAGAGGGAAATCACCAAGATTGAAGGGGAATTCAAAATTTTGTCCTAGTTTGCCATTCAGTTTTTTTCCAATGATCAAGATACCACCTCAAATGCAACGTCTTCAAATTTGACATTTTTTCGGGCTCATTTACCATATTTATGGGATTATGTGCATTTTTTAGGCATTAATGCACATAATTCAAACTCGAACAATCGGTGCATGAAAAGGTGCACAAGAATGGGCTGGAAAACCATGCTCATGTTATTTAGTACGTTCTCACGCCTTTTACAAGGAATGGGCATATATTTCAAGGAAATGTGTGGCAATAGTCAACCATAAACGCGTCATTTACTGGGTTAACAACTATACAAAAAATGAAATACATGGTTGGAAAACATGACACCTGGCGTGGTGCCATGGTATGGCCTCACCGTGCCCTGGTAAAAATTGGAGAATGTTTTCCTTATGTCGTGATGCATGCCTTTCATAAATCAAACCATCACCAAGGAAGTTTCATGGTTTCGAGGGGGAAATCACCAAGATTGTAGGGGGATCCAAATTTCCTTTGTCCTTTGTCCACGAGTTCTTTTCTACAATGAACATACACCCTGAAAATCACCATGTTCAAATTTGGCACTTTTCCAGGTTCATTTACCAAATTTAGGGGATTATGTGCATTTCCTAGGCATTAATGCACACAATTAATGTTCAAACAATCAGTGCATGAAATGGTGCACAAGAACGGCCCGGAAAACCATGCTAATGCCATTTAGTAAATTCTCATGCCTTAATGAACAGATATTTCAATGAAATGTGTGGCAATAGTCAAACAGAAACGTTTGTTTATTGGGTTTTCAACTATAGAAAAAATGAAATAAATGCTTGAAAAACATGAGGCCTGGCATGGTGTGCCATGGTATGACCTCACCATGCCCTGGTAAAAATTTGAGAAGGTTTGGTTTGTGTTGTCATGCACGCCCTTCATAAATTGAACCATCACCAAAGAAGGTCCATGCTTTCGAGAGGGAAATCACCAAGATTGAAGGGGAATCCAAATTTTCTTCGTTCTTTGCCCTGGAGTTTTTTTCTACGATGAACATACACCCTGCAAATCACCGTGTTCAAATTTGGCATTTTTCCGAGCTCATTTACCATATTTAGGGGATTATGTGCATTTTCTAGCATTTAGCGCATATAAATCCAATCCAGCTACAGCTGCACGGGTGTGATGTGAGGGACGTGGATTGCCGTTTGATCGCGGTGCATCCTATGGTGCACACGCGCGATCCGCGTGGCTGGAGTTCCGGCCAATCATAACACAACACACAATAGGCTCAACACACACTGTTTTCGGAAGCGACAGATATGAACCGTGTGCGATAATGAGCGAGAAAAATTATAAGGGAAGCCAAATTTCTGTTATTGTTGGTCATTGAGCTCTTGAATACCACCACATTGTATGGCTGACCGGCCCCTCTGTCCCAGAGCTCTCTCCAGGCGTCCTCCATGGAACCACGGCTTAAAGTAACCGGTAAGGAAGCGATGGGATCCCGCCGCGCCGTGTTCCTTGCCGCCCATGACCGCACACATGGTAAGGAAGCGATGGCACGTCGCCGCGTAGATTTCATCGCCGCCGGCGGCCACACAGTTACATGGGCGGACTTTGAGGCTGCCATGGCCGAATAGGTGGTGGATCTAGAGGTGACCAAAACCGCACAGAAGGAGCGGAAAAGGCAGAAACCAGTCAAGAAAAGAGAGTCCCGCCACCGCAAGAAAGAACAGGCCGCACGCCGTGATGAGGAGAGCTTGGCGGAGATCGAAGCACGGTGGGCTGCCGCCTACAAGGCCGGGAAGGAGAACACCGACGGCTGGCTAGCATGCCCCAATGGGAGCATGTGAGAAGTAGTTTAAGTTTGTAGTATTAGAGAAAATTACCAGTAGTACTTTAAGATTGTAGTATTAAGTACAATGTCGATAAGAGCATCCTTTGAGGGCTTTGAGCATTTATTAGCATGTGTGCCCGTGTGCGTTTTTTTGCGTTAATCATTAGAAGATCACAAAACACATGGTTTCTATGCCGTACCCGTCTGCATTTTTTTGTGTTAATGATCCATAAGTCAGTTACCTGTGCGATGTTTCCTAATAAACCAGGTGTACCATTGACCGAAAAAATCAACTACATGTGTACATTTTTTTGGAGACGGGATTTGCCAATTTTCTGTTTTCTTGCACACGAGTATTTTACGCGCTTCGTCTATGTTGTGTGTTTCCCCCACCCAAGTTTCAAGTTTCACAGCGAAATTTTCATTAGGCGCGCGATTTTAGAATTTATTCCTCCAACCACATCCCCTCCCATCAAATTTCCTCAGTATCTCCCCCCGCGCCTCCCCCTATTGGCATCTCAAACACTGCCGCCGCAACCACAGATTCAACCACATATACGTTCTGTTCGGATCCAGTTAGGTAACCCACCGATCTCTATCACGGCCCTGGCTTGATTGCTTAAATGGCACCTGCAAAACATCCTCATGCCTCCAAATCCCCACCGCCAGGAGCTAATGGCGGTCCATGGTGTCGGTTCTATATCCGGCATATCGCATAGTAGGGGTCCTAAGCTAGGCGTCTTGGAGAGATGGTAACATGGACACGAGATTTTACCCAGGTTCGGGCCCTCTTGATGGAGGTAAAACCCTACGTTCTGCTTTTGATTGTATTCATATCGGGTGTAGTACAGAGTACATGTATCTACCACAAGATTATTTAATGAATATAAGATGTTTTATTGACTAGCCTGGTCTTGGTTTATATAACACACCGGAGGCCTAGGGTTTAGAGGAGTCCTTGTCTTGGGCGCCAAGTCTTGTGGAATCCTCCTTGTATGCGGCATGGGCTTCCTGAAGTGGCCCATGAGTGAACCGCCATGGGGGTCCTCGACCCGATACACCTGTTCGGGAGATGACATGTTGAGTACCCCCTAGTCCAGGACACTATCAGTAGCCCCCTGAACCGGTCTTCAAGTTGGGGACGCTCCTCGATTCTTCCAAACTGTTCTTCATCTTCGGTCGTCGGTCTTGAAAAATGGTTCAACAAATCTTCTCATCTTCGATCTTGAGGATCGCCGAAGTGAATCCGAAGAGTTTACACGCCAGGTACGCGAGGAGCCCCTTTAAGTTCTCGGCCTTTATCAATGCCTTGTTATTTTTATGCCACACCCTGGGTTCGAAATTATTCCCATGCGGCGGTGTCCTCTTGCATTTGAGCTCCAATGCCGGACTGTATTCGAGGTATCTTTTGCAGCCATGCACCAATGCCAGGCCGCTTCCTAGCTCCAACACCGGGATATATCCGAGCTCCAATGCCAGAATGTATCCGAGCTCCAACGCCGGAATGTATCTGAGCTCCAACGCCGGACTATATCCGAGGTGTCATAGATTACCTCGGTCTTGAAAAAGTTAAAAGGGTTCAACCGAGATTAATGCCGGAGATGCACTCTATGGATTTAATTCCGATTTCTGCAATGTATTCTCTGCCGAGATGTATAGCCAGTAGCCCTCAAGGTGTGGGTCAGCCTAAAAATCCGAGATGCACGCTAGAGAAGATAGTGATCGGCGGACGGGCCCTTGAGAGAGGGTTTTGAGAAGTTGCCGTAATATATTAGCTTGATGCCGGATAAGTCCCAGATGGTACCTATTGTTGTCCGAAGACGTGTTTTCCTAAAGTTCGGTCAAGCTGAACACTGAGCACTTTGAATTTTCTGCATTGAATAGGCAATGCAGTAGCCCCCGAGCCACTGGTCGGGTGGCAACACCAGATCAGGGGATCAATGTACCCCTTTAATATTTGTAAGTGATAAGCCCGAAGCCCAGTAGCCCCCGAGCCTTAATATGGGCATGGGTGGCCGAATTAAGGATCGATATCCGCAGTAAAATCACAAATTATGTGTAATGATTCTATGTATCCAAGTACTCTACATCATTAATGCTCGGATCCGCATTGTACAAAACTTTGTTGACCGACCATCGGCTTCAACCACTTCGGCTAGTAGCCGAGGAGTATTTTCCTACTCTATATAGCCGTTATAAGGGCAAAGATTTATGGAAAACAAGGCAATCCGGCCATACAATTTTATAAACAAAGGTACGTAGAGAGATATGAAACATCTTCTAAAGAAAATAATCCCGCCACCGGTTCCTTTCTTTGGGTTGTCATGCTGATCATGATCATGAAACCTCACCTCCGAGCAATGTGGGAGGAAAATATTAAGGATTTAGTTCGGGGAAAGTTCCCGAACTCTATGGTATTAATGAACTGAAATTTCACTTCCGTCATTGCCGACCAATTATATTCTTTAAGACAACTAGCTTTCGGCTTCTCCCAGTCTGAGGTACTAACACGGATGACCCGGAAGTAACAATCATAGAGGTGCTCCCTTTACCTCCTAGCCGAACAATCGGGAATGTAGGGGTAATCACAGGAGCCAGGCAACCCAGGTTGGGCAAAATCTTAAGTCAAATTGATGCATATTATGGCTTTATAATGATAATTACGGAAAGAAACACTTGTATAATAAATACAATTGCTGATGAGATATGTTTATTTTGACTCCGTTGTGACCGTTATCATTTGAAAGTGGCCCATCATCGGCTTCTGCCCCCTTGTAGATGCTACACAGGGTGTTTCCACAATAACAAAACAACCCTTAGCCGACGTCTCGGTCCCCGAAGGCGGTTGTGTTAGCGGAAACAAGGCAATCAAATATGCGGGCTTTATAACTTCACCTAGTCATAGGAGCTTAAAATTGGGAGGCTAGTTACTAGTCCCCAGTTAGTATACAACGACAGCCGAGGTCAAGCCGTAAACACTTCGGTCAATATTATGAACGACCCATCATTTAACACGGGGTGACCTCCATCGATATTATAGTTTAACACAGTCATCGGATCGCTGACCAGTTTACGCTTATTGTGGCAGTCAGTTTTCGGCTTTCTCCACTGAGGCACTTAACCATGCGAGCTGGAAGCACAATCGCAATGGTTCTCCCATTGCACACCTAGCCGAACAAAGCAGAACGTACGAGGCAAGCACTGGAGCCGGGCAACCCAACTATTGACCGAAGACACAATTCGAAACCGATGCATATATAGCACTATCCGAGAATGTTTTTGCCGGGGACTCCATGGGGTACCTTGGTTTTGGTGGGTTCGGCTATAGCTTCAGCCCCCCGTTAATAATGCCAATGATTTAAAGGCGTCTGGCATTGCACCGCTCGGAAACTAGTCCCGATGTGGTGTGTATTTTGTCAACACCGAGGTGTAGTTTGGTAGGAAAGATGCCGAGCTGTGGGTCGGAAAAGATCTCCCGAGTTGAATTAGAATGCAGGGTACCTTAGTCATGAGGATGCCCCGCTTCCTGAAAGAAAAAACATACAAATAGCTAAAAAGGTGCCATAAGCTCAAAAAGCCAAAAAACGTATGTAAAATCTTGACATACGAACTAAATCAAGTCATTTGGTGCCAATCCGAAAATTGTTCTTAAAATTTTTGTGCTTCTGTCATGCATTAATATGACACATTCGATCTCAAGACTTCAAGCAGGTCAGCCGGTGGCTTCAACCTCCTTATCCTAAAGGCGGAGTGCTTCTCCGAGGCCAGTTTAGCGAACTAGACTCGAGCGGCTTTAGAGAGAAGCAAGGCTATCCGGCTATTGACCATAGACTCGAGTCGAAAAAGGAGTGGTAGAAAAACACTTTGCAATGACCAAGAAAAAAAACATTTACTATAAAACGACTGATATAAATTTAAGAGTCCCAGTTAACATGGGCAAATAAAAGTGGTTTTAAACGAACCTCGTTTTTGACAAACATATTTTAGAATAAATATAATGGTTGGTCGAACCGAACAAGAATTAAAAAACTGAGCATGGAACCGACTTAGCTGGTTAATGTGCTCGGTGTCGATGCGCGGCCCGAGGTTACGACGGGACAAGGTCCCAGCCTCCAAGCCAGTCCCGAGGTGGCACAGCGAAGAGCTCAACACTCCGAAGTGGCGACATAGCTCAACACTCCAGTCCGACTGAGGCGATGGAGCAAGCCAGCAATATGACGGCGAAGTCCGTGGTGTGGGTTAATGAAGTGATGACGAAGCCCCGGTCCAGCCGGGATGACGTGGTATGTCGGTACGCCGAGGTGACAACGCTGCCCAACCCGGATCATGTACCTGTGCACATAAAATAGTGCAAACTGGAGATAACAGTAATAACAATAAAATAAAATAAAAATTTGTTGTATAATTAATAATTTATGCAAAGTGAGTAATAAAAAGAAATATGGCCCATGTGTCGAACACTCGATGAGGTAGAGCTCTCTCAGTGATGCCGAAGTCCGTGAGGCAACCGAACATGTCGGTATGGCAATTCGACCAACAAGGTGATCACGCGAGCCGATTTACGCCGATTGGGACGACGGCGTCAGCTTGCCGAAGTGACCGTGTGACGCAGTCGAAGTCGATTACCCACACATGTAAAATAGTGCAGTATAAAAAATAATAATATATATAGAAGAAAAACCTCGCATAATTAATTTACGCAAAATAAAAAAAATAAAGAGATGTGGTCTGGCTTCGAAGCCAATGTCCGTGCAGGGCGCTAGCATGACAATGCCTGTATTCACAAGGCGGTCCGAGTCCCCGATGAGGCGTTCGCTGAACTGCGGATGGGAAACTGACCAAAGCATCACGCAACCATCGTTAATGCAGCCATCACTTGACAGACCTGTGTACAGATGATGGAACAAACCAGAGTAATAATTCCTCGGAGAAAGTAAACCCAAGCAAGAAAAAAAATACTAGGATCAATAGCACGTGATTTATCTGTTGTAGCAATATGAAGAAAGGTTACCCCTAATATTGGGACTCGATCCACACAACCATTGCCTGATGGGCGATGAAGCGAGGGCATGGCGATGTTGGCAAAGGTTGGTCTCGCCGAGGCAAAGCCCCCGGTCCAGCTAATGTGATAAAGCTGGTCGGCTGGTGACGCCAAAGTCTCTGGAGTAGGTTGATGAAGAGATGGCGAAGCCCCTGGTCTAGCTGAGGTGACAGAGCGGGTCAGTAAGGAGACATTGCAGCTGCCATGTCAGCCGAGGTGTTGAAGCAGTTCGGCGTGATGGACATCGGCTTGAAGAAGCAACAGTGCGGCCATGCCAACGCATGTCGTGACTTGTGATGCGATCAATGTCGGCCTGATGAAGTGGCTGTGCGACGATGCCGGTGTGCCCGCTCCATGTAATCCGTGGGGCGGCGATGTTGGTGATGATTTCTCTTTCGCGATGCCGAACTCTTGTTTGGCTCGCCGAGATGATGATCCAAAGAAGTTGAGCTCGGCTCAACAAAGCGACGATGTGTCTAGCGCAGGTCGGCAGCCATGGCGCAATGTTGCCAGACTGGTTTGACACCAGCGTGATGGTGAAAAATACCTCAGAGAAGGCTTTAAATGTTATGGGCACGTGTTTAAGAACAATGCACAATACCCTAGAAAGAGATTCTTCAAAAAAGGTTGTCCAATATCCCGTACATGAAGAAAGATGAACTCAGGTCGGATTCGTATTCACGCAAAACATAGATCCAAAAAGTGATGTACTAATCGGAAGGTTCCCGGAGTTTGAATGGTCGGATTGAGCTAAAATTTTGAGAGGTGGTAGATATAGAAATTCCGCAGAAGATGAATGGTTGGATCTTCCAAATAACCTCTAAGCTAGGCTGTGGGGACCACGCCCTAAACTCTTCCATATTCCCATCTAGACTCGACAGACCTCTAGTATATTATAGATCGCCAAAGATTCCTCCATTGGAATGCGACGAAATTTTACAAGGTTGTTGTACACTCAATTCCACACAATTCCACTGAAGCAATCATCAAAGTGATGCTCGAGGAGGCGGTGGCAGCGGATACAGGTTTGTTGTCCAGAAAAACAGCACGGTCGCCCGTGGGCAATGTTGACGTTGAGGCCCCAAGCTCCATCGATGATTCCTCCTTGATTTTGATAGAGATCGGAGTTGATGATGAAGGCCCTCGTCCGAACACTATGATTTGAGATGGAGCGCAGTCCTCGGTTGAGCCAAGGTGACTAATCGAGCCGGCGAGGAAGATGCCGACATTGACAATAAAGCTCGGTTTTGACGCGTAGATTGCGCTGGAGACAATCCGAATTCCCATCGCACCATGGATGAAGGCCCTTGTCTGAACATAATGATTTGTGACGGAGCGCAGTCCTCGGTTGCGCCAAGGTGACTAATAGAGCTGGCGATGAACATGCCGACATTGACAATAAAGCTCGGTTTTGACGCGTAAATCACGCTGGAGACAATCTGAATTCAAATCGCACCGTGGGGACTACCAACAGGCTCTCAATGAAAGCACCAATGTAGGTTCTATATCCGGCATATCTCGTAGTAGGGGTCCTAATCTAGGCGTCTTGGAGCGATGGTAACATGGACACGAGATTTTACCCAGGTTCTGGCCCTCTTGATGGAGATAAACCCTACGTCCTGCTTTTGATTGTATTCATATGGGGTGTAGTACAGAGTACATGTATCTACCACGAGATTGATCTAATGAATATAAGATGTTCTATTGACTAGCCTGGCCTCAGTTTATATAAGACACCGGAGGCCTAGGGTTTAGAGGAGTCCTTGTCTTGGGCGCCAACTCTTATGGAATCCTCCTTGTATGCGGCATGGGCTGCCCTAAGTGGCCTATGAGTGAACCGCCATGGAGGTCCTCGGCCTGATACACCTGTTCGGGAGATGATGTGATGAGTACCCCCTAGTCCAAGACACCATCACATGGCGCGATGGCCGCTGTGCGTGTTGACTCGGAGGAACACCTTGCCTCCGCCGCCCGCCGACATGGTGCAGGCTCTGGCCCAGATGAAGTGCCCTAGCGACTACCCCCCAGGACTTAACAGGTAAGATCTGACCAGCTAAATCTTACCAATACCACTTGCAACGGCTATGATTTGTACGGTTGATGTAATAAGCATGTTCGTGCCTTGTTTATTTCAGTACTACACATTTTGTGATGTTCAAATATTACCGTGTACAGCTCAATTTCACCAATACCAGCAACAAACTTACAATACATGACTTAGGATATCACTAGAGATGTTGCCCATTTGCTATTTTTAGTGGATGTTAACCCTGTTGTACTTAACATGTCTGTCCATGTACTTACGCAGGGTCATAACTGCCGATGCAGTTGTTTGCCGTCGAGGTTAGCTGCATCCCATGTCTTACAGTATTTCACATCATTTGTGCAATTGCAGTTTAACTTCTACCATTTACTGGTTGCATGTAGGTACACATGTCAGTGGCACTAATCCATGCTTCGACCCAGAGGAACATCTCGCCTCCGCCGTCGCTGACTTTGGGCGGGCTCTGGCCAAGATGAAGTGCCCCAACAACTACCTCTTAGGACTTACGAAGTATGTACTCACCAGTTCAATCTTACCAATACTAGTTGCAATTAATGGCTATGTTCTGTACGGTCGATGTATTAAGCATGTTCTAGTAAACATGCCTAACACGTTTTAGCTACTTTCCCTACCTTTTATAGACATCTGGGCCATTCTTTGCTCTGGCATCACCTGCATTGTGATGTTTAGCTATGCCAATTGCATTTTTATCAGTACCGGTTTCAATGGCTATTGCCTGTTGCAATTAATAGTTGAATCCATTTTTAAATAGTTGTATTTCAATGGCTAGAAACTTACAAAACATGAATTAGGATGCTGTTAAGCATGTTGCAATTAACAGTTGTATCCATTTTTTAATCCGTCCCTTTGCTACAATGCTAGTCTTCCCAATGAAGATACTAGAGATGCTGCCCATTTGACATTTTTGGTGGATGCTAACCCTGTTGTACTTAACACCTGCCTGTCCTTGTACTTACGCTGGGTCGTAACGGTCGATGTTGTTGTTTGCCATCGAGGTTAGCTACATCCCATGTCTTACAGTATTTCACATCATTTGTGCAATTGCAGTTTAACATCTACCATTTATGGTTGCCTGTAGGTACACATGTCAGTGGCACCGATCCATGCTTTGACCAGGAGGAATAGCTTGCCTCCGCCGCCGCTGACTTTGGGCGGGCTCTGGCCAAGATGAAGTGCCCTAGCAACTACCTCTAAGGACTTACCAAGTATGTACTCACCAGTTTAATCTCACCAATACCAGTTGTAATTAATGGCTATGTTTTGTATGGTCGATGTATTAAGCATGTTGTAGTAAACATGCCTAAGACATTTTAGCTATTTTCCCTACCTTTTTATAGACAACTAGGACATTATCTGCTCTGGCAGCACCTGCATTGTGATGTTTAACTCTGCCAATTGCATTTTTATCAGTACTGGTTTCATTGGCCATTAAGCATGTTGCAATTAATAGTTGTATCCATTTTTAAAGAGTTGTATTTCAATGGCTACGAACTTACAAAACATGAATTAGGATGCTGTTTAAGCCTGTTGCAATTAACAGCTGTATCCATTTTTAATCCGTCCCTTTGCTACCGTGCTACTCTTTCGCAATGAAGATATCACTACTGATGTTGCCGTTTTATTACCATTTGCTATTTTTGGTGGATGTTAACCCTGTTGTAGTTAACATTCACTACTGCAGGATGCTACTAATGCGACACTATGATTAAAGACCCTTCGAGAAATTGTGTGCGATGCAATAATCAAAAATGGTAGTGTATGAAAACCGTCAAAAAAGGTGCAAATCATTTGCGATGGAGGATGCATCAAACACGATTCAGATTTTAGTTGCGTGTGTGATGAAGGGCATACGGTTGATCTGTACAAACTGTTTCCGATGAGACAGAACAACAGAAACGGGTAGCCAGATCAAGGTGTGTGTGATATGCGGCATACAGTTCACTCCGATGAACCATTGCGATGATTGAGGTGAACACAAACGATTCGGCATAACAAGATGTGTGTGATACCCGACAAATAGGTCGGTAATCAGAATTGTGTGCGATCATTATAGACAGCCCATACGGTCTTTTTTTGTGAATTGTGTGCTCGTCAGGGCACACAGTTCAACAAACCAACCTGTGGACGATAATGTAGAAGATCTCTATTGAATACTTATTACTAACCGTCTACGATGAGATTGACAAGATAAACATAGATATATATAGTCTGCTTAATTTATTCCTTGTTGTTGTTGTTGTTGTTGGATGGCCCCGCGACATCATCTTGGCGAGGACGCTTCTTGCTGACCGTTGGCTTTTCATCGCTGCCGCCGTCGTCATCGTCGTTTCTGTCGTCGTCGTCCTCCTCCTCCTCGTTCGACCATTCCTCCTCCTCATCATTGTCGGCCTCTTCTTCATCCTCCGACAGCTCCTCGTCCGTCTGGTTGTCGTCTGACGACTCCGGAGGCGGTTTCCCTTCCATGAACCGGATATAATCGAGGTCTGGGCTCGACACCGGACTCATGGAAGATGAGCGGGATGATTCCGATGTTGACCTATCATTGGGCGCCAGACTGCTGGTCGAACTGACATCCTCGCTGTCGCTCGACATGGCTGCAGAGTGTGTGCTAGTGGGTAGCGCGGCCTGACGGGGATGATGAAGATGGTGGACACTTAAGCGCGCGGGATATGCAGAGAAGAGGAACTGCCAATTGAAGCGCGCGGGGGGGGGGGGGGGGTGGGAATTGAAGCGGGGGTTGACGTATTATCTAACCTCTGATATAATCAACCACAATTATACCCAGTCGCTCCAAATTCCCGGGATTGTGCAAGACTCATATTGGCTATTTGGCTGGTTTCCTTTTTCAGGACAAAAAAAGGAACGAGTTTTGGGATTATGCACCGGTACTAGTACGAACGGAGTAGGACAGTTGGCAAGCAATACATTGAGCTCTTCTTATTGATAAAGCCAGTATTAATCAAACTAGAAAGGAAAAGAAAAAAGACAAAGAAAAATATCTGCACGAATCTTCGCGTAACATCAATGGCATAGGACCTAGATGTGCATTACTTAGAGCACATCTAGATGTGCTTTAGCAATACTGTCAAACAAAACCCCTAATCATCATTGCAAACAGCGCATAGAACATCGCTAATGCGACAACCACAACTACACATGCTAGTTCCTTCTTGTCTCTTGCTTTTATCTGTTGCCTGTGATTGCTTCTTTCTTGCTTCATCGTACTGATTGTACATTCCAGATCAGCCAGTTTCTTCTTCAACTTTACGTTATCGTCTGTGAGCTTGGTGATAACACTCCGAGCCCTGCCATGCCATTCTTCATCCAGCCAGTTAACAAAGGCACAAGCCTCATATCCCTGCCAATGTTAAATAGTATTCTGGATGAGCGGTGGCATTAACTGAAGTAAAATGATGAACTTAATTAGCACTAACCTCCAAGGGGCAACTGAGAAACCGCCTGCCAACGTCGAATCCCTCCGTGCATACACGTCGAGCGGGAGTGTGCCCGTGCACACAACTCAGCTTTTGGTACTTCTCGGTGGCGCAAAACACAGAGTCGAACTCGTGTTGCGGGAGTCTGGAATCAAGCTCCGGATCCGGCGGCAGATCGCTTTCCTAGGGGGGGGGGGTCATTCAGGACGGATTTAGCAAGGAGCTATACTTTGGAGATGCTAAAATAGATCGGGATAGATTGGAACCTGACAGGATGATTCGGATCCGTAGTACACCTACCTTCTGATGACCTTAGGCAAGTGCTCGATGACGACCGCCGTCGTGGCGGTGATACGAGCAGGAGCAGCCACACTGAAACCATCAGCACCACTCGTCCGCATTCCCCCAATGTCAGCGCCATGCGAGGGAATTTGGAGGCTATGTAGGGATTTGGGGGAAATGGGGAAACTGTGGAGATAAGCTAACAGTCGGGAACAACTAATGGCACTATATATATGTTGTATACGGCACACTGTTTGTACATGTCGTTTGTGTTAGGTATTACAACGTCACACACGATTTCACACCAAACCGTGCGAGAAGACAACGTAGGTTAGACACCGTTGCCATTACATAACCGTATGTGATGTACTACCCTTGCCATATAATTGAGTTACAGTGAGATACCGTGCAAAAAGCCGCTCCACGGGTATCCTTAAAAAAACAGCCGCTCGGCATATAGAGATGGCGGCGGCGACCAAGGAAGCGGCTACCGGAGAAGAGGTCAATCCTAGGTCGATGGGTGGTGGCGGCGTCATAGGAGGTCAATCCTCGGTCTGCGGAGGGAGATAGGAGGAGCTAAACCATCGAGGTCGGCGGCGGTGTGATTCGATCACATCCATCGCGGTCGATTACGGGATAGTGGAGGTCGAACTTCAGGCAGCAGCCGCACTAAGCTTTGCTCCTCGACCCTACTGTCTCGGCGTGCCGCCGCTTCGTGCTTGTTTGTCTGCTGGGTGGAGGTCGCCGCACGGCTTATTAAATAAGGTATTCCTTTCGTGAGTGGCTAAATTAAGGTATTCAATTCCTAAGTGTAGTGTTGTAACTAGTACTCTGCGTGTAAATTGACTGACCATTAATTTTTGTCATTGCACGTCTAGATAACAACATGGAGCGCCCTCAGTAATTATTAAAATAAAACCTTGTGATTTATGCACGCATCTTTGGGCAATAGTTAATCTATGTATTAATGTTATTATTTTGTTTTTAATTACCATTCGTGTGCTACAGATGGAACGATCTCGATGGATGAAGAGTCAGAAAACCGCAGATTTTATCAGTGGCGTGACAGAGTTCATGAATTTGGTTGGAAGTACAAAGAGGAGAATTGGTGATGTAGATTACATCCTGTGTCCATGTACTGATTGTGCCCATACAGAGTCACATGAAGTTGCAGATGTCCAGATGCACTTAGTCTCTAGGGGATTCATGGATGGATATACATGTTGGACCAGACACAGTGAAGAGGAGGTCATGGATGAAGATACCCAGGGCAGCGAGATGCCAAACCCCGATCAGTGTCACATGGGTGTTGAATCTAACATCGGGGCAGAGGCGTTAAGCTACCAATGGAACATCGGAAAGCCGAAACGCCCACTGGAAAACCAAGACGTCGATGCAGACGACGAAGATCTTGATATGCCATATTTTGCTGCTATGATTGCAGATTTCAAGGGCCCAGAAAAGGATATGATTGGGTACAAGGATCTGCCAACCATTGATGCGGACTCCAAGAAAGAATTGTATCCAGGTTGCAAAAAGAAATATTCCAGGTTGAGTGCCACCCTGGCGCTTCTCAGATTTAAAGCAGAAAACGGTCTATCAAACAAGGGCTTCACAGAGATGTTAGGTCTTTTGAAAGAAATTCTCCCGGAAGATAATGTGCTCCCCTGAAGCATGAATGAAGCGATGAAAATTGTTTGTCCATTGGAACTTGAAGTACAGAAGATACACGCTTGTGTGAATGATTGTATATTGTACCGTTGTGAGTACAAAGATTTTCGTGCATGTCCCACATGCAAGCAACTACATATTTATTTACGGTGTAGATTCACTCATTTTGCTCCATATGTACTATGTCTAGGTGTAGTCTAGTCACTTGTTGAAATCTCTAGAAAGGCAAATACTCCTTTCTGGTTTACATGGCTCCATATGTACTCCGTCTCGGTGTAGTCTAGTCACTTGTTGTCTTTCTAGAGATTTCAACAAGTGACTACATAGGGAGAAAAATGAGTGAATCTACACTCTAAAATATGTATATATACATCTATATGTGGTAGTCCATTTGAAATATCTAAAAAGACAAATATTTAGGAACGGAGGGAGTATCATGCATGCCAACTAGGCAAATTTGATGAGGTGGCATAGAAGTAAATGAAGAAAGAGAGGGTTGAGTATCATATCATGATACCGTATCATATTAAATGCTATGCTACTATGTGTCATGCATGCTAATAAATGAAGTCATCGATGATACTAACATATGATACTATGCACTACGGATGTGTAGTATCATACACTAGTATCATATGCATGATACTAGTATTCCATTACGACCAGCCTAAGCAAAGTCCTCGTCTGTGAGCCACCGCGCGCATGGGCGAGGGAGAAGGCGTGTAGTAGTAAAATCATTCTTCTCCTTTTTGTACGAGTTGACGCGACACATCATAGCACTGGCCCCACATGGTTGCCTCTAAACTTGGCTGAAAGACCCGCAATGTACAATACTCCATTTGCTGCAACCTCTAACATTTACCCCGCCACAAATTAAAATATATATTCCTGTCTTGACCAGATGAGCGTTCAAACTACAATCACCAGGATGACAAGTACGGCCAGAAGATTATTTTAATGAAAAAAAATCATGGAGCCGACCCCAACGATTTTAAGCTTACAGGCACAGTACACGCTATCGTAGACTACTCTACACATGAAACTGCCAGACAAGTGCCCGGGCTGCGCTTGGCTCTTCGCCTCTTCGGGAAGTCGAGCAATGATGGAGTACTACTGCAGTGGAGGAGTACTACATTATGCTTCTGGCCATCTGACACCGATTGAACTGCTACATGTCCACTGCGTGCGGGAGGGAGAGCGTGTAGCGAACGAAAGCTTCTCCTAGTCCTGCCAGCCACCACACTCATGGGCGAGGGAGGGATGTAGCTTCATTGACTTACTGCTCCTGTCTTTGTGTGTATAACAGGTGGGCCCAACAGGTGGGTGGCCCACCTGTCATGCAGCCAAAGGCATGTGCGCGAGGGAGAGGGCGTTGTAGTAATCAAACTTCTCGGTCTTGTATGAGTTGACGTGATACATGAAAGCACCACACTCGATATATTTCAATAATTTGCGTTTACCGATGCATTAATTACAACGCATGCATGCATGCCGTGACTCTCCTTTTGATACTTTCATGTGTTGATTTAATGCAACTTGAATTAGTACGAATATGTGACGGTAAAGCTTTGTAATGCCCCGGCCCTAATAAAGCGAGAGATGGTTGCGCACGAGGAGGGTGAGATCTTGCAGACGGAACAGGACCCAACGATGGAGCTCTCTATGGTCTCGATGGACCTCACCTTGCTCCACTGCCCCTTGTGCCTCCACCCCTTGAAGCCTCCAGTGTATGAGGTTCGAATACACCTCGTCCGTTTGGCTGATCGAGCAAGGTGCAGGTTTCTTGATTGATGTGTTGTTCGATTGATTTGTGCAGTGCAAGGGAGGGCACCTAGCCTGTGCGGACTGCCGCGTCGAGCGTCCCGTGAACCAGTGGCGGTGCCAGAAGTGCGAGCGCGGCGGTAGCTTCGACGTGCGGAACACAGCGGTGGACGATGTCCTCTCCTCGGTGAGGGTGGAGTGCCCGCACGAAGGTTGTGGGATCTACGTCACTTACCACAAGCTCGCCGATCACCAGAGCATGTGTCCGCTCGCGCCCTGCAAATGCCCCATGCCCGTCCGTGCCTACGAAGGCCCGCCACCGGTGCTCTCCCACCACATCAGCACCGTGCATCCCATGCCCGTGCACAGGATCCAGTACAGCAAGGTGCTCCAGTTGCAAGTGCCACTGTCGGAGCCACGACTCTTGCCGTTTGCGGAGGAGGACGGCCGCACGTTTTTCTTGGTCAGCGGCGTCCTCGACATCGGCGCGCCTATCACTACAAAAAATACACTTCCCTGATGATACGTGTTTGTCATAGTAGGTCACATTTTTTGTCATGCATGTACATCCATGACAAATTTATGACAGAATCAAGATAGTCATACCCGTGCTATCGTAGAAGTGTTCCATGCCATTACCAAAATTATCATCACGGAAGTGTCCACTTCCATGACGATAAATCGCGCGTCATAGAAGTGCTTTCGTCAAGGGTGACCGACACGTGGCATCCACCGTAACGGAACGCCATTAAGCTAACGGGTCGGGTTTTGGATCCGATAACCCGTTAACAGCACCGACCAATGGGGATTTTCCATGTGTAAAATCATCATTGGCTAGAGGAAACACGTGTCGGCTCATCGTTGGGACAGATGTCATCCACTCATTGGATAGGAGGCGCCTATGATAGGTCGACACGTGGCACGGCCTAATAGTGGCCCATTCTGGTGAAAAACGCCGGCGCAGTAAAAATTAGCAGGCCGGCCCATATAAGGCCTACTTGTGTCAGGTCCATTTAAGCCCACGGCCCATACGAGATGTGCCAATTCGGCCCGTTAAAGATTTGACACCATTGCAGCCCATCATTAGTTCGAGCCCGTTAACAACCCGCAATATATTTGGGCTCAATATCGGCCTGATGAAATTTCAGCCTGTTAATGGCCCATTTAATGGATGGGCCAATTTTCAGGATGTACATCTTTCGTCCTTTTAGCGACCCATTTAAATGTTGGGCTAATTTCCGGCCCGGTGTGTCTTTCAGCCTGTTGACGGCCCATAAATCTGATGGGCCATTTGTAGTCGGACCCGAGTTTCAGCCTTTTAGCGGCCCATTTAAATGTTGGGCCAATTTCTGGCCCGGTGTCACTTTCAGCCTGTTGACGGCCCATAAATCAGTTGGGCCAATTGTAGTTGGACCTGAGTTTTGGCCTTTTAGCGACCCATTTAAGTGTTGGGCCAATTCCTGGCCCTGTGTGCCTTTCGGCCTGTTAACGGACCATAAATGAGTTGGGCCATTTGTAGTCGGACCTTAGTTTTGGCCTCTTAACGGCCCATGCCCTTCATGGTCCAATACCAGCCCGGTTTCTCTTTCGGCCTGCTAAAGGCCCACAACACAGTTGGGCCGTTTACAATACGACCTGACTCTCGGCCTCTTAGCGGCCTATGCTCTTCATGGTCCAATACAAGCCCGCTGTCTCTTTCGGCCTGCTAAAGGCCTACAGTATAGTTGGGCCATATGTAGCCCAAACTTAGTAACGACCTGTTAACGGCCCGTGAAATAAATTGGGGCCACCTGTTGCCCGCTTCGATGTCGGCCTGTTAATGACCCGGGAGGTAAGAGGGCCGACCATTAACTTTCGGCCTAGTAACGACCCATTAACTTAATGGGCCCACTAAAGTTCGTTCATGTCTTTAGGCCAAATTAGATAATTTGAGTCCATTACGACGAGCAAAGGTACGGCATACAGGGAATAACATTGCACATCTAGAATATATTAAAGGAAATTACATCCACTGGGCAATCAAAGATTGATGCCAGTGCAAATAAATGAGCAGAACCTAACCATCTATAACGTCACAATCTGCAACCTCAGCACAGATGACGCCCATAAGCATGTGGGCAAGTTCTTGCTGCTTTGCCACACTGTCTCTGAAAACATTGATCAGTTGTTGTGTCGCACGACTCTGCACCTCTGATTCATCCACCATTTCCATCATTGCTTCAGCCATTAATTAGTTCACAAACATACATTTATTCTGTCGCATTCGAGACAGAGGATACTGAACAGATTCAGATGGCAACTTTGGCAGGCTTGTATTATTGATAGTGGAGAGTGTCTTAACCACTGCATCATAACATAAATTAGGACGGGAACCAAATAGATTAATCATGAGTTATTGCTATATTACCTGGCCTAGATTTACTGGAAAGAAACAATGGGGTTGCCTTGCTGTTTTCAGAGTTTGTCTTCTTATCTTCAGCAGCCTGCACAAAATTAACACACTAGCATTGCTATCATTATCCAAGTCAGCTAATAGGAAAGCAACATTGACACAACGAACGTTTGGGCAACTAGCCTACACCAAATTAACACAATATGGCACAGCTATCATCAGCCAGGTAAGGTAATACGAAAGCAACATTGACACAATGAATGAATGGGCAACCGGAGAAGCACTACAATTCAGTATTGTGCGTGATATGAGATAGCACATTCATGCAGCTCAGTACGCAAAACTACCAGGCAGTTTTCCTTACAAAAATCAACATTGGCGCCTTTAACATTTTGCTACAACTAATTTTAGATCAGATAAAGGTTAGATTTAGGCCGATTAAAAGAATACATGCTGATGTAAAAATATAGTGATATACAACAGGTACTTACATCAGCACTGGAGCACAGAGAATTCCCGCAAGATATTTTCCTCGAATACGATCCCAATGGAGGAAGTCTTGTATCGTTTAACCTTATTTTCTAAAAGAGAGACGGGTAAGAAACATGTAGAAAATATGATCAGAATGCTATAAAATTTCATGATGCGAGGATACGCACATGCTTCTTAGAATGGAGTTGACATTCTTTTGCTGGACTGGAGCGGACTAGTTCTTTGGCCACTGGAATCTGCTTATTATCGGTGGGAGTTGGGTTTCTCTGTGCTGGAGCAGTATCTATGAAAAATGGAGTTGGTTTATTATCTCCTGGCGTTTGGATCTTTTGGAAAGACCTGGTTTGTAACCCTTCAGATTCTAACATAGCCATCTTCCCCTTGCATGCCTTATATAGAAGAATGGTGATTCAGTTATAAAACATGCTACAACAGAGATGGAATAGGTACTGAAGAATAGAAAGGCATGACATATTGACATGTATTCACTCCATCCGGAAATAAATGGATGGGTCTAGGCGTATTTCAGTTCTAGATACATCCAGTTTTATCCATTTCTGCGACATTTAATCCGGACGGAGGGAGTATGATGTAAGAGCTAGGGATACGACAGGACAACACAGTAAAAAAACACTAAAAAACCCACTGCAGAATCAAAGTATTCAAACCCACTAATATGAGATAGTACACTCATGCAGCTCAGGATGCAAAACTACCAGGCAGTTTTCCTTGCAAAAATCAACATTGTGGCCTTTAATCATACATTTTGCTACAACTAAATTTAGATCAGATAAAGGTTGGATTCACGCTGATTAACAAAATACATGCCGATGTAAAAATATAATGATATACAACAGGTACTTACATATACATTGGAGCACAGAGAATTCCTGCAAGAATCTTTCCTCATAAACGATACCATTCCAGAAAATCTTCTATCTGTTAAGCTTATTTTCTAAAAGAGAGGTGGGCAAGAAACATGTAGAAAATATGATCAGCATGCTATAAAATTTCATGATGCAAGGATACAAACATGCTTCTTAGAATTGAGTTGACATATTTTTGCTGGACTGGAGCGGACTAGTTCTTTGGCCACTGGAATCTGCTTATTATCTATAGGAGTTGGGTTTCTCTGTGCTAGAGCAGTATCTATAAAAACTGGAGTTGGTTTATTATCTCCTAGCGTTTGGATCTTTGCAAAGGCCTTGTTTGTAACCCTTCAGATTCTAACATAGTCATCTTTCCCTTGCATGCCTTGTGTAGAAGAATGGTGCTTTAATTATAAAACATGCAGCAGCAGAGAGATGGAATAGGTACTGAAGAATAGAAAGGCATGACATATTGACATGTATTCCCTCCATCCAGAAAAAATGGATGAGTCTAGGCGTATTTCAGTTCTAGATACATCCTTTTTTATCCATTTCGGCAACATGTAATCCGGACGGAGGAAGTATGGTGTAAGAGCTAGGGATACAACAGGACAACACAGCAAAAAAACACTAGTTGAATGTAAAACTGTATGCTAGCGGAATGCGTACAGAAATAACTAAGGCAACATACACGTGTATGATTGGGAAAATAAGATGGCATTGCAACAGAGCACTAGAACAACACTTCAATGTAAAAAAACATGGTATGGTAGACAGATGAAGTACATACTAATGAATAACAATGCATATGATATTCAGAAGCATGATGTCCAAATTAAGCAGATGGCATTGCGATAGAGTAGAATGACAGTACTTGAATTTGAAAACATGTTATCATGAATGGAATAGGTACTGAAAAATAGTAAGGCATGACATATTTACATGCATGATCAGCATGCTAAGCACATGGCATTGCAACAGCATAGATACACTCCAGGACATTATATGCATGTTGTACCCATATCACAGGCCAAGTTAGAGCAAGGACCTTGTGGGGTGAAGAGGATTCATCATCTTTCTGCAAGTCTTCTGAAGAACTGCCTTTACATGTTCCATCATATTGGGTATCATTGACATCAAGTTTATTGGCCTTTACATTGCTCTGTGAGGTTCTTGTGGATATATCAGTGTGTGCAATTATATCTGACATGCATGGAAGACAACTAGTAGTTAGATTTATGTAATGAGTGCCTGTAGGAGACAACATAAATAGTAGGACTGGGGTTAACTAGCAGCAACAGGTCTCATAAACTAAAGCGAGGACACAGATGAAAGCTACATAATATGTATCGTTTGTACTCGAGATTAACTAGATGGCAGACAAAAGTATTAAAGAACAACATAGGAAATACTAGAAGTGGTATAATACTATAATCACCAGCCTGTGGGATAGCATTGGCTGATGGATGATAACTATGGAACAGTGTTACCTAAAGAACAAGTATCTTAGCTGAACTATGGAACAACGTTAACTCCTGAACAAGACCCGTAAGAGATCAACATGAATATACAGTGAAATGTGATGATCTATTTTCCATGCTTAGATGAATAACAAAGCCATAAATGTTGCACACAAGTAAGATGAGGGTACAACCTATCTGGCTGCCATCCATAGGAGTGAGCATCATGTGCTGACTTGTCGATGGCCCTGCAGTTGTTGTGGCTGTGCATGTCGGGCACGCTCATTCGATGCAGGGAATTGTTTAGTGGGGACTATAGCTCCCTTCTGGTGTATGCTTCCCTTGTTGGAGCAGCTGCAGTGAGTCGGAAGACGGTGTGTTTGAAGATGCAGATAACACATAATGTTAAGAACGACATATCTCTTTGATCTGAAGAAATACACTAAGAGATCAACAGCAAGGTACGAGAGTGGTCACACGTCTGTTGACTGAAGACTAAATTGGGGTCACACGATTTTATTTTATTTTGGTACTGTCCGATCTACGCCGGATGGCTGGCCATCTTGTGCCTCCTGGCTGACACTGTTCGGAATCTTCCCCGAAGAGCCAGCAATCAACGACAGAGCAGCCTGCCTCCGCCGTCCGTGGCCCCGGCCAAAACCCCGCTCCCCACCCCACCGCACTGCTGTTGTTGCGCCGCCCCCAGCCAATCCACAAAGACTCCCCGTCATCCAGATCCGGCGGCGGCAGTACCTTCAACCCATGCAACTCTAAAAGATAGCCATCTAAGCGCTGCTTCCGCGGCGAACTTTGCGGCCCCGCACCCTTACGTTAGACACCAGCCAACCGGCAGCCTAGGAGCTCCACCGCCTCGAGGGGTGCTGCTTCCCATTGCAAATCGATTGGCCCATAATAAAAAAATCAGACAACTGATGCCTAAATAAAGTGATTTGAGATTAGGGTGCGACCTATCTGGCGGCATGGTGAAGTAGGCAGGTCCAGCTGCCGAGTCGGTGAGGCCGGCGTGGTTGCGGTGGTGACCGGAGGCAGGGAAAGAGCGATGTCGCGACGGTCGACGGCTACGCCGAAGCAGCACCAGGACTCTGGATGGATCCAAAGTTGGAGCTGCTCCGGCGCCATCAACAACGGCGAGGTTGAATCGGCTCCGGTACGGTTCACGCGGCCGTCGTCGAGGCAGCACCAGCAGCACGGAGTAAGAGGCACACGGCCCAGTGCACGACGACAAATGGACAGCGTCTACGGCATTAGGGAGGAGGGAGGCTGTGAAATTGGTGCGGTGGGGGCGCCATGGAGGTGGGGCTGAGGTTTCACGGCTCGGGAGAAGGGAGCTTCCCAGGGAGAAGGTGATTTGGCGCCCACGAGGTATGAATGGGGGCGGGCGGGGGAAATTGGGAGGGGAGTGGAACCATGTCTTACGGACGCATTTGTCTGAAATGTGAGGGGGAGTTACAGTTCTACCCTTGCCTATAGGCTTCTCGGCTTGGGTTTGTGTACTAAGGGTCGGGGATAGTATACTAACTTTGCTTCTCTGGGAGGGAGCGATTTCGGGCGAGGAGGGCGTGTTTTGAACTATAGTGGGCGCGAGCGATTTCGGGCGAGGAGAGCGTGTTTTGAAATAGTGGGCGCGAGCTATTTCGGGCGAGGAGAGCGTGTTTTGCCGACCATGGTTTATGAATTATTCGGCACATGTCATTTCGGCCGAGGAGAAGGCACGCTTGGATGAAGTTACGGACCTACCCTCGATGTACAATGGGCCAATTGATGCGTGTCCCACATAGGACGGTAATTTCGCGTCTCCCATTTATTTGCTCGGGCGAATTCCACCGAGCAGAGAGGATGTTTAACGGTTCGTTCAAATTTTGGGAGAACGAGCATCCATGTCTGCCTTACCAAGTCGATTCCGATCAAATTTTGAAATATTAGCTTGCCACTTCTTTTTTAGATGGAGAGATGATGCTCGGGAGTAACGTGTTTTTACATGCTCATTGCTAGCGATTTTCTATATGACAAATAGTTGACCCACTCAAAAACGCGAATCAAACCCAAAATGAAATATCTCGATTCAATGAAATAGCTCGTTCAGTTGGTCAAAATAGTGAACTAAATCCAAAATTGAACACCTCAATCGAGTAGCATGTTGTACAGTATTATAGTACTCCATGAACATGTTGAAAGTCAAATTAATGAACTTGTTTGATATACGCATATATCCGTTCATGTGTGGATTGCAGACAACATGTTCTCCAATTTAAATATTTGAATGCAAGTTTATATCGAAACATGGTTTATATCAGTCTTTGATGCATAAAACGCGACCTCCCCTCTCCCAGACTCCTGTTCTCTCTCTCTCTCTCTCTCTCTCTCTCTCTCTCTCTCTCCGACAGTCTTCAATTATGTCGCACACATCCGACACAAAAACCTTGTTCGTCCCTCTCCCTTTCTCTCCATCTCTCTTTCTCTCTCTCTTTTTGTGTGTGTGTGGGGGGTCTTTCTAGTTCGCATGCATATATACACCATCTATAGGTCTCTCTCGCACACTATGTATGATACTCTAGCTAGTCCAAGCTACATATCTTGGGTGCACTCATCGTACGCACACAGATTCCTTGGCTCTTTGCCTGTAACTCTCTCATGCACCACTATGTCGTCTCGGAGCTCTTCCCCCCTCTCTCAAACTCTCCATCCACCTGGGTCACACATACACATGCATATCTCACTCGCACTCGATAGGCCCATCTAAAACTCTATCTCTCCCCCTCATTCTCTCTCCATCTCACACGCGCACACACACAATCTCGTGCCCAGCTAGCCAAGTATGATGGTCTCTCACTCAATTGTAGGCACATGCAGTCCCCCCTATATGTATATGACTAGCTAATCTTAGTCTCCATCACAAACATGTGCGTGGTCTATCTCGGTTTCTCTCGGGGCATATTTCTATCGCGCACACACTCCCTCGATCTCCCACCCATATAGTCCCCTCACGATCTCGACGGGATCTCTCTATCACAAACACACCCTCTCTCCCTCCCCATGCGTCCATGCCATCCATGTGTTATAGGGGTGTCTCTCTCCGTTGCAAACAATCACACACTAGCTATCTTCGTGTATCTCCTCGCCTCGCTTTTCCTTCTCGGAGATGCATGTGTGATATGTTCGCATAAGAAACGAAAAAACACACACTCTCTCTAATTTATCGTTTGTTGTCACTTTCTCTTTCAGACACATACTCTTTTTGCACACTTACTCATTCTCCTTCACATACACTTGATCTGTCTCGACTGAGGCACTCTCCTCGGTCCATATCATATAGATTTATTGAAAAGTCAAACATCACAAAGTTTGACCATGTACGTGGAGAAAAAGAATTACATCTAGTACGAAAAACATATACCATTAGATTCACCATGAGATGTAGTATTGTATGATGTATCTTTGGTATTGTAGATATAAATAACATTTGCGTAAACCTGATCAAAGTTTCCAATGTTTGACTTCTAAAAAATTTACATGCACTGCATTATCGAGCGGATAGAATATCTCTTTCCCCCTCTCAGCTATCTGATGCACCACTCAGCCTTATTGGGGCTCCTCAATCTCTCTCAAACTTTATTGGTCAGTTTGGTTCGTGACCTGACCCTCATGCCTTGATGGCCGGTACTGCCTGGTGTGGACATGAGATGTAAAATATTTCTGCCTGGCCAGGCTTGTGTGGTGCTGAAGCGTTTGGTTCATGCCTGGGCCAGGCAAAGCATCTACGTCCCATCAATCAATCCATGCATCAATTATTTAATGCTAATATCCATCCATGTTGCTGTTAGCCTCGTGGCCACACGACCAGGCACGACCAGGCGTTCGAAATCGGTCGCCTGGGCCAGGCTACTTGCAGTGTCTGGAGTTTAGCCAGGCTAATTAAAGTGCAAGTGAACCCAGGCCAGGCGGGCTTTCTTTTTCACAGGGTAGCAACCAAACAAGTGTGCATGAAATCTAGCCACAACCCCAGGCCAGGCAAAAGATGCTCAAGCAGCAAGCCAAACTGGCCTTATATCTCCCTGGTTCACACATACACATGTCTCGCTCGCGCTATACATATAGACCCATCCAACACTCTCCTCCCTTGTTCTCTCTCCATGTGACACGCACCCCCTTAAGTACCATAATCCCTCAATCCATCATAGGCGCAAGCACTCCCCCCTCCTAAATATGATTATCTCTTACTAGCCAACAGGAACACACGTATTGTCTCCTTCCATCCATACGTCTATCTCGATATCTCTCGGGGCATCTTCTATCGCGTACACACCTTGTCACTCGATCTCCCACCCATGTAGTCCCATCATGATCTCCAGGGGATCTCTCTATGAAAAACATACACTCTCTCCTCCCCATGTCTGCATTTTCTCCGTATATCTCTCTCGACCTCTCTCCCTTGTTTGTCAGACCCCTCTTGGCCACGTGCTAGGGGTCTTGCTCTCTCGGTTCCAAACAACCACACACTATCTCCTCACCTTGCCTCCGTTGTCGAAGATGCATGTGTGATATGCTTGCATAAGACACGCACGCTTTTTCTCTACTTTTATCGTGTGTTGTCCATGTCTCTTTCACACACGCACACACACTTTTTTCACTCACTCTCTCTCTCTTGTTAGGGACTCTGTCACGTCCATAAGCATATGGATGTTTTGAAAAGTCAAACCTCAGAAACGTTTGACTAGGTATAGGTGGAGAAAAATATTTACATCTGGAATGATCATTAGATTCATCACAACATGTACTTACTTCATACTATCATTTATCTTTGGTATTGTAGATATAAGTAATTTCTTTATAAACTTGGTCAAAGTTTCAAAAGTTTGACTTAGAAAATGTTGGAACTACATTATCGAACGGAGGGAGTAGCTCTTTCTCTCTCTCTCTCTACTATCTCTAACGGGCCTCCCTTCTCACTCGAACTCTCTATACTAACGGATTATACGCTCACTGTGTCAGCGTATAGCTCCATATATTGTTTAGTTGACCGGTCAACCAATCCACATGCTGCCTTGTCAGCTCGTGTTCTGTATCTTCGTGTGCTGGCCCATGTGGCAGTGGGTGAAAATAAGTAAACTAGAGGCCCATATGACACGCGGTGAAGTAAACAAAGTTGAAACCACTAGGGGCTATGTAGGCCAAAACATGTGCCAAATTCACTTGTGATGCATTTGGCATCGATGCCCCTCCATTGCTCACCTGGTGTCCCAATCTGGATCACCTACTTTGCTCCGGTGCCAAATTAACTCACGCAATGAAAAAACACTGCATGGGTGAGAGAGAGGACCGAGGCAGTAAAAAACACTTGTTTGGGAGAGTGAGAGGCTGGTGTAGTTGGTTTGATTGATTTGTTTATACATGTGGGTCTGTGTGCACAGCGGTGCCAACTCTCTCACATCGCGAGAGCGGTGCCAAAATCTTTTGATTTGACATCGATGCGTGTTATGTGGCATACTTTTGCGAAATATGGCATCGGCCACATAGTGGAAGGCAACAAATGCCCAAGCTCTTCACGTGCTCCTAGTTAAATGAGAGGAAACAGAAAGAGAGAGAGAGAGGGTGAAAAAATATCACTAGCCAGCCAACCCTATCATATGAGCGAATGATATTGGTACCTCTTGATGACACGGCAATCTTATGCAGCCAGCTGCACTAATATGTTCTCTTCTTTTGCAGATAAAAAAGACCTGAAAGTGAAAAATGTGCTACACTATAACAATCTCATCGAATGCCTTGATCTCCATCTTACAGAAATTGTTTTGATCGACTACCGAGGCAGCACATCTGAGATTAAATTGGCCAGGTTCTTTGTTCTGGAGGCAAGTGTGCTCAAGGTAATGAGGTTTGGTGTTCTCGGGCGCAACAATGAATGGCGTGCTGATCACCGCAAGCGTCTAAGCCTAAATGACAAAGTCTCCGCAGAAACTGAATTTGTTTTTGAAACATCAAGTGGCCAGAGACTCGAAAACTTATTTGCCCATTAGTGACTTGTCAGGGCGGTGGATTTTAGTTTGCACGATAATGCTGCATCCACCTAAAGTAACGAAAGTTCTTACGTAAAAATCCTAGTAATTCCCTCTTCGTAGGTGCAGTATTACTCCTAACATTTGTAATATCAGTTTGAAACTTGTAATATTGCCGTGTCCTATTCCTGCATTTTCAAAATCCTGCGAATCAAACAGGTCTTGAGTTGGTCATGATGTTGTGCTTCCCATCTTTCACCAATAGCCGTCGGATCTAGATCTGACGCATACAAACCAAGCTTCTCCATTTTTGCAAAAATATGCCCGCACTTGTTCCCTATTTACAAAGAACTCCTTGTCTCTCACAATCAGCCTCATCTCCTCCCCACCACATCTAGGAGTAGAAGGCCATGGAAAAATCTGGTGCGATGGCCGCTGCCGGAGCCGTCCACCCCCAATCTCGGTGTTCCGTGCAATGCACGGGCATCTATGCACGTGAAATTATTTCGAACAGGGCTAGTTGTAAGCAGGCTAGCTCTACAGCCATGATGATAGTGACTGCAGACGTTGAGGCTGACTATGGTATGCCAAACACGGCGCCTATACTCAGGTGTCATCTCCAGCGCAGGGTCTTTTCACTTCACTGTGAGGAACAGCACGTAATAATTTGACCAACGGATAGTATAGTGCTAGTACTCCTACTACTACATTGGTAATACTACTACTATTACTAGTAGCACCACCGTTTGGATTTAGGAGTACTACCACGTCCATCTGGATTTTAGTATTTGACTAGCAATATCTAGTAATGCATGTCACCAAAAATGTACTACTCCCTCTGTAAATAAATACATGGTGTTTTATTCCTATCGGCGAGAGAACTTAATGTTTTTTGCTACTCCTAACTAGAGTACTAATAGGATTACATGCAATGAACTAAATACTGCATGTCATGTTTGGTAGTCTCAAGTCATTGAAAGCATGCACGACCCACATCTCTCATTGATTGATATGTCACGAAATAAAAAAACAAGGAGGGAGTTAATGCATCGTGCCTAAGTATTTTGGGATTATTTGGTTTTCGTAAGGTGACTTACACAACATTTTTGTTTACATGCATTAACATTTTATTAGTTAAATCAAAGGTCAAAACTTGGCGCAAAATGCAAAGGGGACCAATAAACCAGTAAACATCAAACTTCTCTCGTTTGGCCCCAACTAGAGGTCCGGTGAGATGACTATACTGCACCGGCACGGAGGGAGACACAGCTTCATTGACTTACGGTAACTGCCTTTGGGTGAATGACACGTGGCCCTAGGGGGTGGCTGGCCCACCTATCATATAGCCAAAGGCAGGCGCAGTAGAGGGCCGAGGAGTAGTACGAAATCCTACGCACCTACGCACGCTAACCAAGGGCTGAGTGACGACTCGAATCGCAAGATCAGTTGACTAGAAGCTACGCTAGACCCACGGAGGTGATGAGCGCGAGCATCAGCCGGCTGTGCCAGATGGTCCTCGACACCGGCCTGCGGCCCGGCACCGAGGAACGTCTCCAGGTAGTATTGCTTGAGGCCGCCAGGGTGAGGGGCCGCTTGAACGACAGCTTCGTCTCCTTGTTCGACGAGGTCCTCGTCGGTTTCCTCGACAAGTTCACCATCGTCAAGAAGCTTGCGGACGACTTTGACGTAAGACTCCAGCCGACGCGCCCAGGCTCTGCGATGCCCTCCACCCTCAACGGCCACTATGGTAACAACCTCTTCGAAGCACTGGTGGCCCTGCGACTGCCCGTCGTCGTGCCGGAGAATGTCCACCTCGAGGTCGCGCTCGCCGCGCAGCGCCTGGTGCAGCATGACACCATCGACATAATCACCAACGTCTACGCGCAAATCTTCCACAAGGACTACTACATGCAAGAGGAGGACGATAGGACGCTGGCCTTCTTGGAGCGCAGGGCAACCTTGGATGGCACTGTTCAGAAGCACGTTGAGCTCGCCGCCAACGCCGCTGCTCCTCACAAGTTGGTTGGTGACCCGGCGCACTTGGGCGTGAGTATGTCGTTGAATGTTGATGGATCCGTATGTATTTTTATCTTTCCATCAAATCCATGTAGTAGTATATGATACTACAGTAATTATCTTACCTTTCGCATCAACTTCATAATTTTCGTACGTACTCCATGCATGAACGGCGCCAGAACCAAACTTCTCATTACTCTAGGCAAAATCGTTATTTTCTATTTATCGGTCGCGCAATGGAGCAGAACCAAATTTTACAAGTTACGAGTTCAAAAGGAAAAGCCTGCCGTGTTCGCGTCGCACCCCCACACGGTTGGTCCGGCACGCCGCTCAAGCGGGAATGCGTGCGGTGTTGCATTTTCACTTAAAAGTGGGACCATGGTTGAGCAAACCGACTATCGGCAAACCTCCACCCCGCCCACCGCGCGATGGTTGAGAAAACAGGAGGGAGAAGAGATGGCTATAGCATTGACTCCAAGAAAATTGGTGTCGGATGGGACTCGTGTGGGTGGCGTGTGCCGTACTGCGAGACGTGAATGCTAGTTATGGCCCATGCCACCCCACTATATCGAGCCTATATCGAGGTACGTAGAACAAATTTCCTGCAGTCCGTGCTCAGCCCTCCTCTATCTCTCTTCTTAGCCAGCCAGCAAACGCGCGGATCCCATCGTCTGTTTGCTCACATGCGGCCCCACATGTCAGTGAAAACACAAGATGACCCACTAAACCTACACATCTTTCACCTCGACGTGCTGGTGATGAAAAACAAATCCAATAAAGATCTTTGGTGCCCGCTTTTGGAGTTACTCAAGAGTAGTAAGATTCTATTTATAGTTTAACCCAAGATGCACATCTCGTGGCTTCAACTACCACTCTATTTTCTTTCATGACACGACCTGGATGTTGGATGTCCCACGTGTCGGCAAAAGGAGGAAGAACCCGACCAAATCTTCGGTTCTGCTCTCGGATTAGACTAGTTGTGCTAACTTAAAATTTTTATTGTGTACTCCCTCCGTTCCAAAATACTTGACTTCCATTTGTCCAAAAATGGATGTACCTATATACTAAGACATGTCTAGATACATATATATTTTGACAAATAGAAGGCATGTATTGTGCAACAGATGGAGTAGAATGGATGCAAGTTTTTGTATTGGGAAGAAGAGTACATCCATATATTGATAGAGCGCAATTTAGTAGATGTTCTATCACTTTTAGCTAGCACAGAGGCTAGAGATGAGATTAGTGCACTTGTTGATACTCCTACTAGAATAGAGGCTAGACATGAGACCAGATACGAGGAAGCAACGTCTACTTCTTTACACTCGAAGAAGAAAGAAGCACGCAAGATCGAGCCTCCACAGATCAACAATGAATGCATCGAGAAGGCACTAATCCAACTTACAGGAGTAGTAAAATGTATTCTTATGGTTCTTGTTTTCTTTGGTCTTGCTTTTCTAGTCAAAATTATCGTTGGAGTTTGTGCAAAACAGAGGTGCGTTTGGGGTCATGCGTTGGAGTTGGCCTTACAAGTGGGACCGCAGTTAAGGAAACCGACTATCGGCAAACCCCCACCTTGCCAGCCGCATGATGGCTGAAGTTAGAGAAACGACGAGGTTGAAGAGATTGCTCTAGCACGGACTCCAAGAAATAATATGGTGTCAGATGGATGTCGTGGTGGTGGCGTGTGACGTACTCCTGGACGTGAATGCTTGTTCTGGCCCATGCCACCCTACTACTCCTACTACTTACTCCTACTAGTATATAGTATACTAGTATCGAGGATTCGAGGTGCTGGTTACGTACAACAAGCACATTAACATATGGCTACAGTAAAAACACCCGCCCGACGCGCGAAGCATGTGAATCTAGTACAAATTTAGAGAAGCGACTCGAAAGCCATTCATAAATATAGTAAGTTTATCACATGCATATCATTTTATTACATACAACAGGTCATCAACCCACATCGACAATGAGGATATATTATAAATACTAAAGTTACCACACAAAAAATAACAAGCAATGAAATGAACTTCAACTCAACCATTCCTCGGCGTTGGAAATGCATGCTTGTAACCACAAGTGATTATCTGGGACGGGCCATCGATTGTCGATCTGGAAACCAACGCAGGACTGATCATCCAGGCTGAAGCGGCCTACTATATCCCTACTAGGGTAGGGAACCACACAAATGTCTGAGGTATAGACACAGTTGCTTCTCATAAATGGAACTGTTAACGTTGTGTTAACAGTAGTTGGATCGCCTTTCACCATCATCGGATAGTTTAGTCCAAGGAAGAGCGAGTTTTCTCCAAGACTATCAATTCTGTACCAGGGAGAAGGAGTTGGCGCTAGCACACTAGTATCCATGCCGAATACCATGCAACTGGTGTTGGAATAGGTCCGGAGAGTGCGACCATGGGATACACCTTCTTCCTTAGTAGTAACATCATCAGTGGGCTCTATACACACAAGAAGAGGTGATCCATCGGAATTAGTTGCCAGGCGCCACATAGTATATGGGCGCTGCTCGTCCTCATGCTCGTGATCATCACCATTGTCATCTCCCCCTTGGTTATAAAAAATTTCAAGTATAGGTGGTGGGATGTTCATAGGACCTTGGAAACACAAGAAGAAGGTTAATTAGTAAAGGGAAACTTGCTAACCCGCATGCATGTGGATGAAACAATTATAATTACGGTGGAAGACAAACGCACTGAAACTATGAGGATGCCATGCAAAAACAGTGCCACGAGTGGTGGCAGCAAACACAAGGCCCTCGTATTGAATTGCATCACAGTACTCATCCGTGTACAGAAACTGCTTTTTGAGAAATATCCATCGAGTGAAACCATCTAGGACGGCAACAAGCTTGTCAAAGATAGCAATAACATCATAGTTGCTATAATTCCAAGAGCGGTTGGGAACTCGACAAATTGCTATCTTCCGTAGAATACAGTCACCATGATCGTATTTGAACGTGCGTACATTACCGGTGTGCTCAACCTCTAGGCAGTGTGCTGAGATTTTTGGAAGTGGAACCCGGTGAGGAGTGTACACATTCACAAGTTCCCACTCGCAGTTGGACCCAATGTAAACAACCCAATCTCCATTTGCGCCCGCCCAAGCCTTACCCTCAAGCGATGGCATCTTAACATCATACATATCATTATCAAGCGGCATCAACTTGCACAGGGCGAGGCCTCCGTCGTGCCGGCGCCAGTCATCATCAGGGTCACGGCGAGGAAGATAGGGAGATCAAACCGCTCCTTGACTCTTGGGTTCTTTGTAATGATGTTATTAGTTGAGTCGAGAATGGGCTTGAACGAACCTGCCATGCTAGCCGGGGTGATGACGTCGCACCGATCAATGAGTTCCTCCACCACGTCATCTTTCAGATTGGGGCAATAATAATGGGGTCATTTCTGGCCTGTTCCCTCCATGGAGAAGACGATCGAACAATGGCAGAAGAAAAGGGTGAAGGGCTGAAGGAAAATGGAGGAGGGAGAGGAAGAGCATGCGACAGAGTTCCAAATCGAGAGGGAAAGGCGAAGAGTCGGTGGACGGTTGCGAGTTTGCCACGGTTCACGAAGAGGCGCCCCGGCCTACACGTCTATTCGGAAATACTCCTACTACTCGCCGTCGTCTCACTGATATGTTGGAATGGGACCACATGTCAACAAAACATGGTGTGTAATTTCTCGTGCAAAATGCGATCTGGCCGCGTTGGCCCGAGGTGCTGCATTAGTTATCGACCTTTATTTTTTTAATGGCGTGCCGATCAGTTTTGAAGCACGACTAACTGGTACTGTACACAGAGAAAATATAAACTACTCTACCACTACTCTACCTCCAGTACTAGTAGTATAAAAAAGATATATAGGCTGGAGCTTGAGCGCTTTCTTGCTAAGGGCTGCCCACTTGCTTCTCACACTACCACCCTCTCTCCAGATCTAAAAAAGACGACCCCTCTCTCCCTCCTCACCGGTGGTCACAGATCCGCCGGGGAAGAAAAGGACGTGCATCATTGACGCACTCGTCGGCGGCGAGCGAGGTCACGCACTGACGACAAGGCCGTCCTCTCAGACCTAGCGCCCGCGCGGGATGGCCTCCGTCCCCAAGCTCGCTGCCATAGTGTGTGCGGAGGACGACGACCACGAGCGAAGCCACTTCCCACCGACCCTCAGGTATGCTACCTCTTTTCGAACCATAACCTTGTTCTATTGCCCCATCTGCCACGTCGTTGCATGTGGATCTTTTTCCACTCCACCATCTTCCCAATTTGCTATCCTCTGCTCTGCTGGCCACGTAGACGAAAACCATAATTTGCACTATTAAAGCAAACCCTACTTCATGCAGACTAATCCATGTCTGGGTTGAATAAGGAAAGGAAGGGAGTCTGTACTGTCCAAGAGAGTAGGCATCAAACCTGCATCTAGGTTGAAGGGGAAAATCAGTAGCTAAGGAACGAGTCTCGTGTCTCTTGGTTGAAGAAGGGTAGAAAGGCATGACAACGCAATAGAGAATGACCAGGTCGATCAGTTTGTTGTCCTCGCATAGGAAAAAGGGGCTAAAGAGAGCAAAAATGGGACATAATCCACATATGCTGCCTGGATATTTGTTGCTCTGGGCAACCATACCTCCCTCACCAATCTGCGTCTGTGGAGGTACATCGTACTGGTGCGCCCACTATCCGAATGGGCCTCCCATGCTCTTATTGCCACTTTTTTTGCAGTTAGTATAATGCCAGCAGTCAAGTCAAGCAATGCTACTGCTAAAGTGATGCCACATTTAACTAATGCCGCTCTCAGTCTAATGCCACCGATAAATTTAAGCAATGCCATTTAATGTCACTGGATTATTTCAGGGTTAGCTGTTGATTGTGGATGTATTAAAGATTTTTCAGCTAAGGCATTCTAATGTTGTTGCATAGCCAGTATACCAACGATGAAACTTGTTACTACCTTCAGATTTTTGCACTGTTAATGCTTATAGATTACATACCTCACTTTCATGAGATAAGTTAATTTTTTTGTACAGTGTCACCAAAATGCCAAGGCGCTGATGTCATTTTATTTTGGTTAAACTGCACAGACAAGCACCTCCTCCTCCAGTTGTTCTCTTGACTCGTTCGATCAAGTTTTTATGTTTGATCGATTATCAAGATTGGGATAGCAATTTTTAAGGCCCCCCCCCCCCCCGAGTTTGAAATGATATTTACCTTGGAGGTACATGGTTTGCAATTTTTTTATAATGTCATTAGTTAATAATGCTAGTTACCTTCAGACTTTTGTATTTGGTTTAATGCTCATGCAGAGCTAGTATACCAATGCTGAAACTTGTTACCTTTACATTTTGTATTGTTAATTCTTATAGAAACCTTCCAGTGCTAGAGTTTATTGAAATTTGTTCAGTAAAACCATTGTACTGTATCCTGTAATAAACTAACTACTCTACTGTTGCAATAGCCACTAGATTAGTGTATATTTGTAGTATTCGAATGGTGTTGCATTAGCGTATGGACATAAATAAAGTGTGGAAAGCTTTCCCAGATATGTGCTCAAGAAAACTACTACCTGTTTTTCTAAATACTAGACATTTGGGTACTTTAAATTGAACCGCGAAAACGTCTTATATTAAGGAACAAAGGGTGTAGAGTTCACTCAAATTATCCCGGTAATGCTAGTCACACCTTTGTTAAAATTAATGTTCATTATGTTATCGGAGGGGGTCTGTATGTTTGTCTCTAATGCCTGTCGACTACATACTTGATATCATGATGTAATGTTAAGTCATTTCCTTTTGTACAGTGTCACTGAATTGTCAAGGCGGTGATGGCATTTTATTTTAGTAGAACTGCACAAAATTTGCTTAAAAGAAGAGGAAAGGTCAGGAATGGCTCAGTTGTTCAGAAAAAACTATGTACGCCTTCCTGACATCAGCCGATGTTGCTTTATTTATTCCTTCAAACAGGTTGTTAGAAATAGTCTTGCTACCTTTTCCCATTATGAAATTGTAATGCTTATATTTGTGAGTCTATGCTTCAACTAATGCCACTTTTAGAGTAATCACACTTTCAATATCTATGCAAATGGGGATGCTCGATTTTAGTGGAACTGCACAAAAAGTCCAACTGGTTCAACATTAGGAGCATGTTTTTTCCAAACCTTTATATCCAATTGGTGGCACTATGAGCTGTTCATTACGAAGGTACATGGTTTGCTACTATCTTGTTACTCTTTTTGTACTGTCATTAGATAGTAATACTAGTGGTTTGCATGTGAATTTATTGGCAGGGTGGACCTACATTGGAGGTGCAGGACAGGATTCAATGATTGGATGTTCAATTTAGATTGTATTGATTTCACCTCTTCCATCACTTCGAACATGGATATCCTTGGTCTGATGAAGAACAGGCACTATATTTCTGCTCTAAACCAGCAAATCAATTCAGTATGAAATTGTCCAGGGCAAAACATAACTGTATCAGATTGTCCAGTGCAGAACATGACCGATGCTAAGCAGAAGAGACATGTTTAAACCGAAAATACAAGGTGTGGTATATGTTTACTAGCTGCTTGATATTTATGCACACAGAGATGTCTGCCCGTTGCTATTTGGCAAACAAACAAAGTGTCCGCAATTTTGGTTGAACTGCACAAGAGAATAGTATAGTCACTGCATGTAGTGCCATTTGAAAATAGACACAGAAATATTGGATAGTCACTTCATGGACTGCAGAAAAGTAGTACTGTACTATTTATTGGCCAACACTAGGTGCTTCATTGCTTTGGTCTGATTATACAATGGGCATCATTTTTCCTAAGTTAAAGTTTGTATTCCGAAAATAGTCTCGCGGTGTGATCGAGAGAAGACCAAATCATATTGCAGTGGATGTTCCTCCATCATGTGTGGTTCATTCTCATGGTTCCAGCTATTGGTGAAACCACTTACATTTGCAAGAGGAATTGTAGACTTCACAAACAAATTTGTCTTTCAGTCTATACAGAATGTTGGCCAAGAGAAGCATCCATGTTAGTAGGAAGAACAGATGTTTTTTCTAGATCTCTGCTTTTGGAGCTACATATTTGTATATGATTTGTGGATCATTGAGATGCATTAACATGTTGATCTTATGTATGGGAATCGTACTAGTTAGTTTTAGTTGGGACGCGAGATCCGAAGTGGCTGATCTTTGCTTTTGGAGCTACATATTTGTATATGATCTGTGAATCATTGAGATGCATTAACAGTTACTTATTTCTGTTCGCTCAGTGTTTACAAGTTACTGATCGATCACTAGCTAGCCTACAAATGCGCTCCTGGCAGTTTTATTTGCGACGCAAGATGCGAAGTGGCAGTTTTTTGAATAAAAATGCCTACCTCTGAACAAACTGACAGGCTACACTATCGATCCTACACGGATGAAAATGCCTACCTCTGAAGAAACTGACAAGCTACACTATCAATCCTACACGGATAAATAGCGGATCACGCACGTACTACCTCCTTTCCGGTTTGCAGAGCTCAATTCAAGAAATGACCTACTCGATCCTACACGAATAAATAGCGGATCACGCACGTACTAGTACCTCCTTTCCGGTTTGCAGGGCTTAATTCAAACGTCTCACCAACCAAGGTACTCCCTCCGTCCGGGATTTATTAGTCCCGTGAGCAAAGCAGCAAGACCAAGGCATGGCAATAATTAATGGCATGCAGAAGTTTAAGCCTAATTAATTCCAGCAATTAAAGTGGCTGCATGCGTGCCCTCGGCTGCGACTCGTTGCATGCTTCTTCGCGTACTGCCTGTGAGCGATTCTGAGTGCCTGCATGCAGCCGACCATAATTAAGGCAGCTAACTGATGCGAAAAAAGATACGCTTTAAATCCGTGGAATCATTATTGACAAGCAGGGAGATGATTCGAGTGCACTCGTTTGACCGCCATGCTGGCGTGCGACCCAGATGGGACGGGACGACACAGTCATAATTTCAGTTTCTCTAGTTTTCCACGGCAAGCTGGCGCGCTAAGCCATTATGCATTGAATTTTGATGACCGTCGCGCTACCTTCCGCCTATAAGTACTGTTTCCCGGCCTTCTCAGGTGCCACCGTGACCCAACTTGCCATATCCTCATAAGCCCCCACCGGCCCGACATCGCTCGCCACGTCCTCCATGCCCCCGCCCGTCCGCGGTAGGCGACGCCGGAGGCGGTCACCCCCGGAACTAGTGTTTGGGCTTTCATCGGAAGGCAGGCGGAGGGAGGAGGCGTTCTATTTGTCTTTAGATGGCAATGCGGAGATTGAGGAGTTGTTGGAGCGCGACTGCATGACGGAGGAGCAGTAGTTATTGGAGCGCAACCGCCTGGCGGAGGAGCAGCGTATCGCCGATTTGCGCCGCTAGCAGGACATGGAGCAGCAGCGCACCGACGCTCTGAGTCGCGAGTAGAGCGCCCGCAACTGGGCCGACTACGTGGAGGCCGGCGCCCGGCAAATAGCCCTGGAGGCTGTCGGGCATGCACGCGTTCGCGACGCTGATTTTTACTACCAGCTCGTCAAGTGGGTTTCCCGCTTGGAAGCCGAAGCTTCGGTGGACCACGCCGGCATGGAAAGGGCCAACGCGCGCGAGCAACGCGCCCTATCGCACCTCTGGCAAGTCCAAGGCGAGGCAGAGGACGCCGGTGCCGGTGTTTAGCATGGACAGCAGATGGCGGCCGGCATCGTCTAGTTAGCTAAGAGTAAGTTAGTACTTGTACGCTACTAGAGTGTTAGTGGGAGTAGATAGTTAACTTGGCTATGATGGTTGTCAACATGGAAGTTCAGTACTCTATATGTGGATCAGACCTGTTACTTTGCTCTGAATGTTGAACTTTCCGTTCGAATGTATGGAATGGGCTGTTATTTTTTTAAATGGGTTGTATTTGTCCTCCACGGTTTAGAGGCTGACTTGTGGGCCTAGCAAGTTGACGCGTACACAATCAGGAGATGATTGTACGTGGAGAGGATGACAGCAGGGACCCGCCAAGGTCATGGCAGTATGCAAGAAAGTGCCTCCTTATTTCAAGCCAATAAAAAAATGGCTCCTCCTAGTGGATTTCTGACATCTGGGTCCCATGCCATTGTCAACGTAGTCAATAAACGAGAGAATTGCACAACGAGCGGCTGACACCAAGGACCCAGCAGCTCGCCCAGTTATTTTTGTTTTGGGTTAATTTGATAAATGCCACTCCAAATCTGGTGTATCCGAGAAATACCACTGCAATTTCCAAACTTTGAAAAATGCCATTTCATGCCATTTCTAGTGGCATTTTTCGAAGTCTAGAGTGGCGTTTTTCAAAGTTTGCAAACTGCAGTGGCATTTTTCAAAGTTTGCAAAAATTACAGTGGCATTTTTATGAATCACCATAATTGGAGTGGAATTTATCTAATTTGTTTTTGAGACGGAAGCAGGGTGTCAACTGGGCTGTGCGGGACACTCTGGCCTGTCTAGACAGCCTTTTCTTTTATGTTTACCACAGACCAGCCCAGTAGTTTTTTTTCTTTCTGAAAATGGCTAGCCCAGTTCTTTTGTGATTCGTCAAGTAAGTCGCTTTATCAAGCCTGTTGGGCTGCAAATCTTTCAAGACGAGGAGAGCTTCATTCGGCTGGCCGAGAAAATGGCCTATCAGTAATGAGAAATGGGCTGTACATTTTTAAAACACATCAAACCAGCAATTATTTTCAAATATCTTTTTTTCATTTCAAGATTTTAAATTGCATTGATTTTTATGCGTGGACAATTTATTGGATTTTATATTGAAAGACATTTATTTTTAAAATCAGTCTGAATGGGACTCGAAATTTCGGGATTAAAAACAGTTCAGACCGCATCGACATATGCAAAATTTCGTATATTTTTTAATCGTGGCCACAATATGGGCTGTAATGCTAACATAAGGAATATGGGCTCCAAAAAACCCGTAAGAATTAGCAAATGGGCTGTAAATTATTTGAAATAATGGCAGATGGGCTGTATGCTGTTTTGCACAGATTTGAGGCTTTCCACAGATGGCATGTATACTGTTGGATGTCCATCCAACGGCCGTCGTGCTTCTTCAATCTCTGCTCTTCCTGCTCCAGCCGCTCAAACAAGTGCCAGTGGGACTGCCTGCTCCCTCCTCCCCGCGGCCGGCTGTGCTGCCACGCAGGCCTCACCGCCCCACCGTACTCCCATTGCTGGCCTAGCCATCCCTCTACTCACCCACACCTGCTGTTATTCTCCGGCGACGGCAGATGAACCAGTAAACCCTCGTACAGTCATACTCCCCTCCACGTGGGAAACAAAACAACGGCCGAGTCTTCCCAGCCTCCGTGTCATTCCCTTCCTAGGCCTCACCGTCGTCCACCGCCCTGGTGCTCTCGGCGTGGCGTGGTCAGCGTGGTCAACGACGGACATGCATCTGAAGTGGACTGTACGTGGAGAGGCCGACAGCTGGGTCCACGGCCGCACGCAAGGAAATGCCTCCTTATTACACGCAAAATAATGATTTCCTCCACCTGACATCTGGGACCCACCGAAACGGCCTCTGTATTTCGCGAAAAAACGTTACCGCCGCTGATAGCTCGGACCCACCAGCTATATCTTCGCACGCAAGGAAGTGCCTCCTTATTATGCACAAAAAAATGAATACTCCCCCTGCTAGTTGGGACCCAGTATAGTGGGCCTACTAAGTTGACGGGGACGAAGGGCTTTGTCAACTTAGTCAATATGCATGATTCTAGCTCGACTAACCATACGATGTCCATCCAACGGCCGTAGTGCTTCTTCAACCTCTGGTCTTCTTGCTCCAGCCGCCCAAAGCAGCGCCGGTCGTGCCGCCTGCTCCTGCCTCCCGTGGCCGGCTGTGCTGCCGCGGAGGCCTCACCATCCCCATACTACTCCCACCGCAGGCCAGGCCATCCCTCCACTCCACTCACCCACACCCCCTGTTATTCTGCGGCGACGGCAGCGCAGCCGAACCAGTGAACCCTCGTACTCCTCTCCGCGTGGGCATCCACTACCGCGTCTTCCCTGGCTCTGCGTCGTCCCCTTCCTAGGCCTCGCCGTCGTCCACCGCCGTGGTGCTATCAGCGCGGCGTGGTCAATGTGGTCAATGACCGAATTCCATCGGAAGAATACTATACGTGGAGAGGCTGACAACTGGGTCCACGACATCCGCAAGGAAGTGCCTCCTTATTACGCGGAAAATAATTATTCCTCCACCTGATAGTAGGGACCCACTGGACGCCCACCAGTATATCGCTAAAAAAAGTTTGCCCCTGACTGCTGGGACCCACCCGACGGGCCACCGTATTTCGCCAAAAAAATGTTCCCCCTGCTGTCATCTCGGACCCACCGGAAGTGCCTCCTTATTACGCACAAAAAAATGAATACCCCCCTGCTAGCTGGGACCCACCTTGGTGGGAGGCTGACTTGTGGGCCTACTAAGTTGACAGGGACAGAGGGCTTTGTCAACTTAGTCAATATGCATGATTCTAGCTCTAGTGACCGTACGATGTCCATCCAATGACCGTAGTGCTTCTTCAACCTCTGGTCTTCTTGCTCCAGCCGCCCAAAGCAGCGCCGGTCGTGCCGCCTGCTCCTGCCTCCTGTGGTCGGCTGTGCTGCCGTGGAGGCCTCACCGCCCCCATACTACTCCCACCGCTGGCCAGGCCATCCCTCCACTCCACTCACCCACACCCCCTGTTATTCTGTGGCGACGGCAGCACGGCCGAACCAGTGAACCCTCATACTCCTCTACGCGTGGGCATCCACTACCGCGTCTTCCCCGGCTCCGCGTCGTCCCCTTCCTAGGCCCCGACGTCGTCCACCGCCCTGGTGCTCTTGGCGCGGCGTGGTCAACATGGTCAAGGAACGGCTTCCATCGGACGTGGACTGTACGTGGAGAGGCTGACAGCTGGGTCCACGGCTGCAGCAAGGAAGTGCCTCCTTATTACGTGCAAAATAATTATTCCTCCACCTTACAGCGGGGACCCACCGGACGTGCCACCGTATTTCGCCCCCCTGACTGCTGGGACCCACCAGCTACATCTTCGCACGCAAGGAAGTGCCTGACAGTCGGGACCCACCTGGTCGAAGCGTACATAGCATTGTCATTCTGGTCGCGAATGTGTACATACATATATACTGGTCGATGTGGAGGCGCGCACGTGTCGTAGTAGAGGCGCGCATGTAGCATGTACACATATGTACATCGGCCAGGGTGCAAGAAAGACAATACGGCCACGTATGTGTACATACAGGCGGGGTGTCAAACACCTACTCGCGCATACGTACGGCCAGGGCTCGTGTACATGGCTGGGTCGGAACGAAGAAACATCATCGTCGTCGTGTTCATGGGGAGGCAACGGAATGCGTTGTGTTCATGGGGAGGCAACGGAATGCGTAGTGTTCATCGGGAGGGCTTGGACGGAACAAGCGATGGAAACGAGGCCTGGCGTACCGCAGAACGGAGGAAACGGCCTTGTGTTTGACCGGCCACGTTCGAAACGGGATCCTGTTGATCGGGAGGGGTCTGGCGTACCGCAAAACGAAGGAAACGGACCTCCTACGGTCGAAACGGGGGTCCTGTTCATCGGGAGGGGTGTGGCGTACCGCAAAATGGAGGAAACGGACTTGTGTTGGAGTGCTACGGTCGAAACGGGGGTCCTGTTCATCAGGAGGGGTGTGGCTTACTGCAAAACAGAACTCCACGGGATACTGTTCATCTCCACCGTCGACCCCCTCCTGCCTCCACGAGCTATTGTTCATCCACCGTCGATCTCCTCCAGCCTCCACCTGCGACTGTTCATCCACAGGCTCCTGTTCATCCAGCATCCACCGCGTGCTACTCCACCGGCTACTATTCAACCAGCCCTCTCCACGGGCTCCTGTTCAACCACCCCTCCACGGGCTACTGTTCATCCTGCCCTCCACAGGGTGGTCCTATTCATCCAGCCCTCCACGGGGTCCTGTTCATCCAGCCCCAACCGGCTCGATCGATCGGGGTCCTGTTCATCCAGAGGCAACACCACGGGGTCCTGTTCATCCACCCCCACCGGGAACTGTTCATCCGAAGCCCCCCACAACGCTCACTGTTCATCCAGAGGCAGCATCGATCAGCTTCAGTTAGCAGCAGTAGCGAAGGAATCGCTCGATCGGGTTCAGTTAACAGCCATCGATCGATCGCTCGGGTTTAGTAACGCGTAGCCTGCAGTGCAATCGCTCGGGTTCAGTTAGAGCCCAACGCCTCGCTCGGGTTCAGTTAGAGCCAACGCCTCGCACACACGCGCGTACGTGTACGAGAGAAGCGCGCATCACTCGGCCCCCGACCTCCCACCGTAACCGGGAACTCCCCGAAATTTTCCTCCCCTCGCTTCTACCACCTTTTTTTCCATCATGGACGGCCCAAAGATGTCATGCAGCTGCGTCTCCGGCCCGCCGAGGACGAAAAGCCCATTTTCTGTCATGATTTTTTGTCATAGAAGTAGGAGCCCACCACATCTATGATGATACCGGGTTTTGTCACAATTAGCGTCATAGAAGTGTCATATGTATGCCAGAAATTTTTTTTGTTCAGCTCAAAATGTCACGGATGTGTCTTTTTTTGTAGTGTATCGCCGTGTCGGTCGTCTGCATCAGAGCGGGGTCATCCCCACTGCCACACTATGTGGCCAAGTTGTGGGCGAACGGCCTGCCGGGGGAGCTCAAAGGTAGGATCGACACCGTCAATGTGGAAATGGAGGTGACGAGCAGCAAGGATCCCGGCGACATCGCCGTGCACGAGCTGACCTTCTTCACAGTTCAGCCCAAGGTGCTGGTCGGGGCTAAGCTGGTGTCCCTCCACATTCAGATTGACAATCTAATGTCCTAAATGATTCTACAGTGCCTTCTGTTTATCTTAGTAATATGCTAATATAGGGGTTAGCTCGGTCTACTTTAGCATAAGAGATGGTGGTCTTTGGTGGCGATGCAACAATTACTTCGACATCAGATCAGCAGTTAAAGTAATTTTCAACAGTCGAACGGATATTTTGTGTCTGTTGGATATAAAGATCCTTTGAGTAAGAAGTATAACAGCTTATAAGAAGTAAGTATAACATCTTATATGCTTGTTTGTTCAGGAAGTGTTGCATATTTGTGCGAGTTGACGCGACACATCAAAGTAGTAGTACACCCTCCGATCCTAATTGCTCTGCGCATAAGGCTGGTCATAGTGGGAGTAACATAGGTGATAACATCACACTTATTTAGACAAAATAGATGATGTGGCATGTAATTAATGAAGAAAGAGAGGCATGTGGTAACATAGCTAGTTACTGTAACATCACACATATAAAAAAATATGAGTCTACAACCTAATAAATGGAGTGATGCATGACACAGCACATATGTTACTACCCACTATGGAGGTAGTAACATAGACTAGTAACATGTGCATGTTACTACTCTAAGTTACTCCACACTGTGACTTGTCTAAGTCGAGGCGCGGATACCAAGGAGGGCCTGGTTGTGTCTATACTTGGACAACTCACCGATTGCAAGCGCACTAGGCAGACGAAGCTCATGTCGTGTTGGTGCCGTGTGCGGCCCACACATTAACCAAAACCTCGCGCCTCCATCTTAGCCTCCGCATTTTAAACTTCTCAATCTCAAGGCCAAGGAGCAACGTGAAACCTATGATAGAGCCAATAGGATGGTTGAGAACACTACAATTCGTAGCTACAGATGCATGTGTGAGAGAGGACAAGTGCATGCGTGCACCTCTTCTCTTCCTATATAACATACTAAACTCAGAGTACAAGTGTATGTGGGTGGCATCGAACTGGGGAGCTAGAGATGGTGCGTGCGAGAGGTTCCGAGAGATAGGTGTGTGCGTGGGAAAGAGGGACAGAGATGATATGTGTCGATGTAATGGGTGTGATAAAATACTAGTCTATAGCTCGCCACGAGGCTATTGCTGTCGAACACCCTAATAACCGTAAGATATGTATCCGACGGTGCTAGTTATTGCACGTACATGGCAGTAGAAAAAGAAGTAGTACAATGGCATATGCTACACCACGGCCGAGAACACGTGCCCACATTACGCCATCCAGGAATAGTGCCGCACTTCGAAACAAGAACCGTCAATAAATTTCGAGATTGTGTCACGTCACATTCCAAATTACTACCACGCTATATTTAATTACAAACCTGTTCACACCGATCAAAACCTAAATGGTTTCCCACTCAGGAGCATATTAGTAGTACTCGGTTATAAATACTACTATGCGAAGATGACTGCACATTCCTCCTCGCCGCGAGAAGAGATCATCGCCGCGAAAGAGATCATCGCCGCTCGCCATGAGAACTAGTCTCCGCGACCTGCAGCGCATAAAGAAAGTAGAGATCTGCGAGCCAGATCGTTGTATGCGTCTTCCTTCTTCTTTTGCCCTTGTGTATTTCGGGCGTAGCCGCATGTGGCTTTTTTAATTATCTTCCTAATTATGTAAGACATTGATTATCCACTCTCGTCGTCCTTATATATATTCATCAGTCTTGCTATAAGTCGCAGTAGATGCTATATAGGTCCGTCGGATCTTTCATCAAGATCCGTGCAAAATTTTCTTTTTAGATTTTCTTTCTCTCTCTTAAATCTCAATAGAGTGAGACATAGCCACACGATTAAATAGAGGCTCGGGTGCCATTAATGGAGACCTTGGGAGAGAGGTGGACGAGAGATGGAGGTCAAAGGGCTCTCCTCCTGATAAGCATGCGCAGTGGTCTGATTGCACGCCTCCCGTACTCAAATAGCTACCCTGCACGGCGCCTCCTAGCTAATAATAAAAGGGGACACGTGGCGGCATGTAAATGGTAAATAGAATGCCCACGGTTTCAATAATACTTGTGTTTCCGATTGTAACGTGTCAACACTTGTTCCAAAATGACTTTGTTGATTGTTAATGTCTGCGCCTTCGCAAATCGTACATCAAAATTACCACAATATGTTCGAGCCATGTCATGACACCAAGACAAGTTTCATGATTTTGATGCGTGTTTTGGATTTACAGGAATTAAAAAACCAAGTTTCTCAATGTTTCCAACCGAGCCACGATGGCCAGATGTTTGAATTTCATTCCCATTTCTTGCATGGGACCTAGAAATTTACCCAAGGACACACATGTGATTTTTCAACCAGCTTTGTTGCACTGGAGCATGTGATTGTATTTCAAATTTGAATGATGCACACAAAGGTGACATGTTCCCTCTCAGAACCATGGGCCTTCTTGAGAGAAGCTCCGGTTTGCAAGAAACTTATACCAAAACTTGTTCCTATTCTGCCAATTTTTTTACCACAGCATGGTAGTACCATGACATGACACCATGCCAAGTTTCATGATTTTCAGGCGTCTTTTGGATTTACAAGAATTTTAAAACCAAGTTTCTCAATGTTCTCGGCCGAGCCACGATGCCCAGATGTTTGAATTTCATTCCCATTTCTTGCACGGGACCTAGAAATTCACCCGAGGACACACATGTGATTTTTCAACCAACTTTGGTGCATGGGAGCATGTGCTTGTAGTTCAAATTCGAATTATGCACATTAAATGACCAGAAACTCAAATAATGTATAAAAAAGGCAAAACGAACCCGGAATAATTCCAAAATTTAACAGGGCACTCATGTAGTTCTATGTTGCCTCTATAAAGAAACTCAAGGGGGGCAGCGTATATTGTTTCGCACTCAATGGTGACACGTTCCCTCTCAGAACCATGAGCCTTCTTGAGAGAAGCTCCAGTTTGCAAGAAGCTTATACCAAAACTTGTTCCTATTCGCCCAATTTGTTTACCACAACACGGTAGGACCATGACATGACACCGTGCCAAGTTTCATGATTTTGAAACCGTGTCATGCTATCCTGTTTAGTTAGGCATCATATATGTGAAATTGTGTCATGCTGTCCTGTTTGGTTAGACAACATATATGTGAATTACCACATTTGTCTATCATACAATGTCTGCATGTTCAATTTATTTTCATGTTTATCATCCATTTGAATTGGAGGGGGTGATGGCAGTATCTAAGGGAGCAAAAACCTGTTCTTCACAAAAGACAGTGCTACCCGTTGATGTAGATAGAACCATGGTTGTACTGGCCCACAAACTAGCCCCACCACACATAATCGAGACTCTTCTAGATTGCACACTTACACCGTTGGGCGGAGAACCAGCTACAACCCATCTAGCGCCCCAACCCCAGCGGATAGTAACCCACTTCTAGTTGACAAAGCACCATGTCCACCCCAGAGTACCCCCACATGAGCAATTTGTAAAGCAACTGCAGTACCCAAAGCACGAAGACCACCACAGCGAACCCAAACTCCACATTTAAAGCAGAAGAGCAACTGTTCTTAGGTTAGATTCCGTAGCTATGGTCCATACTCCTTTGTTGTTGCATCACTGTATTTACTCATTCCAAATACTTTTGAATTTTAAGGATCCAATTGAAACTCCAATGGCGCAATAGGTATGTTTCTAACCTATTTCTTTAACTGGAATGCTGTTCTAACTTCTTGCTCTATGTTGATTTCAGTTTCAGTTGTATAAACAGTTATGTTCTCATGTGATGCACATTACAAGTGTTGCCAATGCTGTGTAGTTTCTCACACTTATATTTGGTCTATGTTGTTGTGTCTTAAAAATATATGAGTTGAAATGTGTCTCTATCTTGATTTGGCAACATAAACTAGAATGATATGGACAATACAGTGACCATAGTACATGGATATATGTTTGCTTCATGCTGTTATCCTGTCCACCTTACTACTGAACCGGTTTACCAAAATGAATTTCGTATACTACATGCTAAACCTGTGATGTGTTTGCTTGTTTCTCTTGTAGAGTGCGAACAGAATATTGGAGAAGAGCACCCCACTATGAAATGGTAGAGAAAGTAATGCAGATAAGGTTCAAGATAGTGAGACATCCCTGTTGGTCTCCAAGAAAGGTGATAAAAACGATCTTGTAGACAGTGAGAAAACCCCACGGTCCTTCGTTGATGTAGTGTTCGAGTTACTGGCCAGTACCGCTGGCACAAGCTCTTCGAACTCGCTGCCTGAATCACTTCGACTTCTTCAGTCTCAGCTACAAATTGAAAGGAATCAGTCAGCTGTGCCGCATCAAGAAGCCAAAGGACTGAGGAAGTCCCTGCAGAATTCAGATGCATACTTTCTTGTGCAACAACAAGTGCTAGAGGATTTAAGCGCCAAACAAGAGAAAGTTAATAAGCTTGCTAAGCATCTTGCCAGCATTATGGGTACCCAACATATTGTTTCTTGAGCTCTTCTGAAGTGGTTTCAGTTCAAGACTTGTTTTGCTGTGGCGTTTATTTGCACTGGTTGCCAAGTTTGACAACTAGTGTATATTATATGCGGCTTTGTCGGTGTCAAAACCGGCGGATCTCGGGTAGGGGGTCCCGAACTGTGTGTCTAGGCCGGATTGTAACAAGAGGCAAGGAACACGATGTTTTACCCAGGTTCGGGCCCTCTTGATGGAGGTAAAACCCTACGTCCTGCTTGATTAATATTGATGATATGGGTAGTACAAGAGTAGATCTACCACGAGATCAAGGAGGCTAAACCCTAGAAGCTAGCCTATGGTATGATTGTTGTGAGATGAAGTTGTCCTACGGACTAAAACCCTCCGGTTTATATAGACACCGGAGAGGATTAGGGTTACACAAAGTCGGTTACAATGGTAGGAGATCTTGAATATCCACATCGCCAAGGTTGCCTTCCACGCCAAGCAAAGTCCCATCCGAACACGGGAGGAAGTCTTCAATCTTGTATCTTCACAGTCCTGGAGTCCGGCTGAAGGTATAGTCCGGCTACCCGAACACCCCCTAATCCAGGACTCCCTCAGTAGCCCCTGAACCAGGCTTCAATGATGATGAGTCCGGCGCGTAGATTGTCTTCGGCATTGCAAGGCGGGTTCCTCCTCCAAATTCTTCATAAAAGTTTGTAAACACCAAGAGTAGTGTCCGGCTCTGCAAAATAAGTTTCCACGTATTGCCATAGAGAGAATAATATTAACACAAATCTAATCCGCTGACGTATTCCGCAGCATGACATCACACTACGGCCAAGCCTTTATTCGAATCGTTTTCACTTTTCCACCTCAGCGTGTTTTGCGAGGCAGTTTCCTTGGCACGTCTTGTCAAAGCAGAGATCGTGTCCCCTTTATTTACGGGATTCTCATCAATATGGACGTGGGTAACCCAATCGTGCCCGTTACCATGTCTTCTCGATTAAAGGCGAGTCCCAAACGGTTACGGGGAGGGTTCCTGGTATTCAACCTCTTATAAAGAGACCAAGGCCTTACTCCTTTTCTCCAATCTCAAAACAAGTTCGCCCGTCGCCTCGAGTTCCAACACCCTAGGCTCCAGATTCTAGGCACTTCGGACCTTCGACAATGTCCGGTTCTGACCTTCAAGGCCGATGGATGCCCTCCTCCGTCACGGAGGAGGACGTGCTAAAGTTGAGAGAGGCTAAGTTCTTGACCGCCAAAATTTTGCATAGGTTGCCTGCTCAAAGGCAGGCTATTCCCAGTCCCCAGCCCGGTGAGAGCGTAGTGTTCATGTCTCACTTCCTTCGGGGGTTAGGCTTCCCGATGGATCCCTTCGTGAGGGGGCTGATGTTCTATTATGGGCTGGAATTTCAAGACTTAGCCCCGGAGTCCATCCTCCACATTTCCTCATTCATCGTTGTGTGCGAAGCGTTCCTCCGTGTTACTCCTCACTTCGGATTATGGCTCAAGACTTTTGGAGTGGAGCCGAAGATGATCGAGGGACGGCACGCAGAGTGCGGAGGCGCTGTCATAAGTAAGAATGCTGATGCTCCATGGCCCGAGGTCTCCTTTCAAGAGGAGCTCGGCTTGTGGCAATGAGAGTGGTTCTATATTACCGCTCCCAGGAGCACCAAGTGGGTGGCGCCTCCTACCTTTCGCTCGGGCCCCCACCACGGCTAGCGTCATGGGTCAACAAAGGATTAGATTGGGGGTTATCCAAAGACGTGCCCTTGTTGCAGGGCCGCATTAGGGATCTCTTAGGAAGAGACCTCAACCTGGTCAAGGTGACGCAGGTCATGCTTATTCGCCGAACACTGCCTGGCAAACGCCGCTCCCTTTGTTTGAGGGAGTTTAATCCGGAGGCACCACGAGCTCTCCAGCATTTTATGGGCGCAACGCCCATGGAGATGTATAAAATGTTCTTCGGATCACAAGCAATGTGTCCGGATTTGACCGAGGACGCAGGTTTAAGCTGCAATCGCCCGGATACTCAAGTAAGTAACCTTGTGCCCGGACTCGCTATCCGTAAAATTGTCATAAATTCGCCCCTAAAAGGGCTGTCCTTTTAAACAGGAGTGGATAGAGAAGGCAAAGCTGATCAGGTGTCCAGCTCCCCTTCCTGAGACCAGGCCGGATCCCGTGCTAGTCAGGATGTTGAAGATCGTGCCTTTGGAGGGAAGTGAGGGGGAGGACAAGGAAACTATAACCTCCTCGAAGGAGGCTGCTCCGAAGGGAAGAACCGACAATTCCTCTCCTAAGGGGAAGAAGAGGGCCGCCTCTGACGACCCGGAGACCATGGCTTCAAAGCGGGGGGAAAAGTCCTCGTCATAGGGTCCGATGCCGGGGAGATCCTCGGCCGAACTACGCCCTCAAAGGGATCAGCCCTCCAGCGAGCCGTAAGTAGAGAAAGATTTTCCTTTAGAGGGATGAGAGAAATCCTTGCTTTTCATCTGAGAAGATTAACCGAAATTTTACTTTGTAGCTCGGACCTCAGCCCTTCTCAGCAGAGCTCATCTTCGGGGGATCTTCTTCCGGAGATGATGGAGAGTGGAATGCCTCCCCCTGCCGTACCGCCTGGCGAGGCGGGCGACCCTGAGGTGTCGTCGCGGAGGGCTTCTCCGAATCCAGCAGGGGTGGAAGGTAGCCATATGTCCCCCCAGGGTTCTCCGTGTCCGGCCTTCGATGGAGGTCATAGGACGAGTCCAACACCGTCTGATGCACGGTCGGAGGAGCTGATGATTCTGCTGGGGCAAGCTTCTATCTCAGAGGAGCACCGTGCATTGATGGGTACGGTGATTGGAAGGATTTTGTCCGCGGAAAGCGGATTGCATGAGGCCGTCAGAAGTTTGCTGACGGGTTTTGAGGTACGTTTGATAATGTACTTCTTTGTCAGTTGCGCATAAACAAGATGCGCCCTGTGTAGATAGTAGCCCCTGAGACTCTGTGCGTTGTCAAAATTGACGGCGCGCAGAGGATCATAATCCTAGGTCTAAAATGTCGCCATTGTATACAGGTGGCGAAGTGTCCGGAATTGAGCCAAACTGATGATTTTGCCGAACTAAAGCGGCAACTTGACGTTGCAGATGCCGACATCGCGCTCGTCAACGAGCGGCTTGATGAGGCTCAAGGTATGCAATTCCTCGGGCGGCATCTGGTAAGAGGAGCTTTATGCCAGTATCTTACAATGTGTGTGCTTGACGCAGATGGTGCGGCCGCCGTGGAGAGTCTTCGAGCGGAACTTGCCCGAGCTAAGTAACAAGCCAGGAAAAGTGATGCGGCTGCCGAGAAGGCCCTTGAAGAGCTGAGAGCCGAACAGGCTGCTCACTGCCGAAGCAAGAAGGAGATGCCCGTGATGGCCATGAAGTTAAAAAGTGCTGCTGACCGTTGCAAGTTTCTTGAGAAAGAATACCGGGCGAGACAGACAGACTTAGAGAAGGCCGTTGCTGATGCCAAGGATGCTCGCTCTGCGATGAGAGCTATGAAGGAGGAGCTGCGTCAGGCTGGACAGATTGCAGCTGGAAAGCCCTTTATGCTGCGGAGGAAGTTTTGCGATCCGAAGTTTGCTTCGTTGGACCGGATGTGGAGTGCGGAGGACACCTATCTGGATTTGGCAGCGAGTGCTGCTGATGCGACCGAATACTTTCGAGATCAAGAAGATCGCGAATTGGAAAGGCTTTTCTGGTCGCAGTTCCACAATCCAGAGCGTCCACTGGCAGTGGACGATCGTCTGGCTCAATGGGCCGAACTGAATAGATTGTCCAGACTCGCCATGAAGTACGTCATGGGTCATCTGTGGCCGAGGATATTGGAGCCGCAAAGTTATTTCATCTTGGTGCTGCAATTCCTTGACGCGGTGCCACGTATCAATGCGATGAAGAGGTCAGCATGCATAGAGGGCGCGCGGATGGCTCTTGCCCGTGTCAAGACATACTGGGCAGAGATGGAGACCACCGTTGTTGCATCCCAAGATTCGGACAAAAGCCGAGTACCCTCCGAGCACTATTTTCAGGAAGTCCTTGAAGGCGCTTGTGTAACAGAGACGCAGTGCTCGAAGGATGCTATGTTCTGATAGCATATGTAATTATAAAGCAATATTTTGATGAATTGTAGTAGCCTTTTATACTTGTGCCTTCAAGTATTTGGAACACCTCATGTGCGGCCGTTTTAAGATATATGTACAAAATCTGAAAGATTGCAGTCGTTGGCTTCAGCCCCATGCACATAGTGCGGGGGTGCTCACAGAAGGCCCATTTTCACACTTAATCCAACGTCTTGGTCCTACAAAGGAGGTGGTAGCACAGCGAGCTAGGCAACCGGACTATAATGCTTTAACACTTTCACTTAGCCATAGGAGCTTGACAATGGGACTATTTAGGTAGCCCCTGGTGGCGACTGCGCTCGCCCGAATTCGGGGCGCGTATGTGCCTGGCCGGGAAACGGCCCTTCGTTAATGTGGAGGAATCCTACAGATTCCGGAGAGTCATCGAGTGGTTGACCAGTCTCACGCCATATCATGACAGTCAGTTTTCGGCTTTCTCTACTGAGGTGCTCGCCTGGCCGAACCAGGGCACAATCGCAGTAGTTCTCCTGGTGCCGCCTTAGCCGATTGAGCGGAACGTAAGGCGGCCGAACACAGGAGCCGGGCAACCCAACATTTGACCAAAATCATGACTCCGAGCTGATGCATATAAGGCCAAACTCGCGACGCCGAACACTCCCTAAGGTATTCGGTCTTTATGAGAGCGGGCGAGGTAACGCTCTGAGGTATAAGCCCCTAGTGTCTAGGTACGCGCAAGAATTCTGACGTGGCCACATGCCAAGACAACAGCCTCCTCCTTGGTCATAGAACTAGGGGATGTGTATCAACAAGAGACAGTAAAAAAGGTTTACGTAGGGTCTTAATCTGAAAAGAATCCTTGGAACGGGTCCCTACTGCATGTCTGCGCCTGTGTCTCCGTTGTGCCGTATCCTGGACGGGCGCAGCACGATGTTCATCTGTAAAAATAGAGCAACTAAGTTGAAAAAGGGGCGTGCCGAACAAAAGTTATACGAAATAAACAAAGTGTAAAGTAAAATATGAAAAATTGAGCTTTATTGTCTCTTATTTTATACGTGTAAAGCCCCTAGTGCAGGGGTATATGGCCACTAAGCCTTTATCAATGATACTTTTGTGCCGGACTCGTCTATCTGTGTCCGTGGTCTTAAGGACCTGTTCCGATGTTCTGGCTGGTGAAGCCATTGTATTGTGGGGCTGTTAAAGCGGCCACACAATCCTCCGTTTGGGGGAGGTGTTCTCACTGCTTCCCCTTTAAGGAGATGATGCCGCATGGACCGGGCATCTTAAGCGTAAGAGATGCATAATGCGGTATTGCGTTAAAGCAGGCGAAAGCTTCGCGTCCCAGTAGTGCTTGATAGCGACTTGAGAATGGGACGATGTGGAAAGTCAGCTTTTCGCGACGGAAGTTATCGGCAGAGCCGAAAATAACCTCGAGCCGGAGAAAACCCATGCAATGGGTGTCCGGACCAGGCGTTACTCCTTGAAAGGAGGTTTTGCTGTGGTGAATTCTTTTTGGGTCGATCCCCATGTGGCGGATTGAGTCCTGATATATCAGGTTGAGTCCGCTGCCACCGTCCATAAGGACATTTGAAAACTGGAGTCCACCAATTATTGGATCGAGTACCAGGGCAGTCCAGCCTGGGTTCCTGACACTTCTAGAATAATCTAGATGGTCGAAGATGATTGGTTTTGACAACCAGTGGCGGGATTCCTTTGGGATAGGCCATGGGGCGCGTACCTTTATGGGCGCCACACGTTTTGTTATGTGGAGTAAGTTTACTGTTTTTACTTCTTGTGGGAAATTCTTTTGTTTCCTGGTACTCTACTTTTGGGGTTCGTCCTCGTCTTCACTTGGTGTGTCGAGCCCCTTGTGTTTGGCGTTGAGTTTGCCGGATTGTTTGAAAACCCAACAATCTCTGTGGGTATGGTTAGCAGGCTTTCCGGGAGTGCTGTGTATTTGACATATCCTATCCAAGATTTTGTTTAGGTTGGATAGGTCGTCCCTGTTATCTTGGAGGGGCGGCTTTTTCTGATTCTGTCATGAGCTTTTGAATTCGGCGTTGACTGCCGTGCTCTTCGGACTTTTTTCCTTAGTCCGGCGACGGTCCTTATTGCGTCGCGGTTTTCCGTTTCCATCCCTAGTTTCGGATGTACTTGGGTCACTGGTGCTGCATCTTGCCAACCCGCTGTCCTCTCCTGCGCAAAAGCGGGTCATGAGGCTTGTTAGTGCGGCCATTGTTCTTGGCTTTTCTTGGCCGAGGTGTCTGGAGAGCCATTCGTCTCGGACATTATGCTTGAAAGCCGCCAAGGCTTCAGCGTCCGGACAGTCGACTATCTGATTCTTTTTAGTAAGAAATCTATTCCAGAATTGCCGAGCTGACTCTCCGGGCTGTTGAGTTATGTGACTAAGATCGTCTGCATCCGGAGGGTGGACATAAGTCCCTTGAAAATTTGCTCGGAAAGCGTCCTCGAGCTCTTCCCAACTTCCGATTGTGTTTTCAGGAAGGCTTTTGAGCCAATGCCGGGCTGGCCCTTTAAGCTTGAGGGGTAAGTATTTTATGGCGTGGAGGTCATCTCCTCTAGCCATATGTATGTGGACGATATAATCCTCGATCCAGACTCCAGGGTCTATTGTTCCATCATATGCCTCTATGTTTACGGGTTTGAATCCCGCTGGAAATTCATAATCCAGGACCTCATCGGTGAAACATAGGGGGTGTGCGGCACCCCTGTATTTGGGTGTGCCGGATTCTGATAATGGCTTTATTGCATTGCTTATGAGAGCTTGCTTTCTTGGCCCGTAAATGGACCTAGGTGGGCCATGATGCGAATCCTTAAGTGGGTCGCATGCCGGCTTAAGTGCGGCGCTGCTTGCCGCTTTATGCTGGCCATGGGGTCGTCTATCCGACCGTGTGGCTTTCTCACTTTTGGAATGCGAGGGCTCTAAGGCCTCCTCGTCGAATTCAGGTAGTAGCTTTCTCTTCGGATAGCTTTTAGTGCGGCGACTGTCGCCGTATTTGTTTGCGGTATTGATTACTTTACTCCATCTGATCCTGAGTGCATCTTCCGCAGTTTTTAGCTTCCGCTTCTGCTTTTCAGGCTGCGTGCGGTTGCAACGAGCCGTTTGTGGAGGTTCTTCTGCTTCGTGGGCTTGTCCGGCGTAGGGTCGTCCGGAATGCCATTTTTTGCCGTGGGAGGGATGTTCGGTTTCTCTATCCGGGTTGTCCTGTTGGGATGGTTGCTCTAAGGCATGCTCGTCGTCTACCGGCTCATCCTGCTCTATGGCTGGGTCTTTATCGAGGCGGGGCTTGGGTCGGCGTTTACACCGACGCTTTGATTGTTTTTCGAGAGATCGATCCCTCTTTCCATCCCCGTTTTCTTTGTTGTTGCTTCCTTTAGGGGTATCCACCATGTACACATCGTGAGATGAGGTGGCTGTCCAATGCCCTATAGGCGTTGGTTCTTGGTTGTCTCCTGCATCATCATCCATACCGTCGATGTCTTCGGAGTCGAAGTCGAGCATGTCGGTTAAGTCGTCGACAGTGGCTACGAAGTGGGTGGTGGGTGGGTTTTGAATTTCTTCATCATCCGAATCCCATCCTTGCTGACCGTAGTCCGGCCAGGGCTCTCTTGATAAAGAGAGAGACTTTAGCGAATTCAGGATGTCGCCGAAGGGCGAGTGCTGAAAGATGTCTGCGACGGTGAACTCCATTATCGGCGCCCAATCGGATTCGATCGGCAGGGACACGGGGGGCTCGGAGTTCGAAAAGGAATCCGGCTCCTCGAAGTCACAGGCCATGCAGAGTGCGGGGTTGGAGTTCGGCTCGATCGCCTCTGAGATCGCAGCCCCTGAGGCAGCGTCCAACCGCTGTCCTCGATCGGTGCAGTAGGCTCCGAATCAATGGTCGGAACCGATGCGTGTGCGGCCTCCAAGGCGCTGATCGGCGGCAGAGCTATATCATGCCCATCGAGACAGTGCGGCGAGCTTGGCTGTGGCTAGAATCCGTCGAAGATCAAGTCCCCACGGATGTCAGCCGTGTAGTTTAGGCTTCCAAACCTGACCTAATGGCTAGGGGCGTAGCTTTCGATCCGCTCAAGGTGGCCAAGCGACTTGGCCCGCAGTGCGAAGCCGCCGAAGACGAAGATCTGTACGGGAAGAAAAGTCTCACCCTGGACTGCATCGCTGTTGATGATCGAAGGAGCCATCGGGCCTAAAAGCGACGACATAGAGGAACTATCAATGAAAGCACCAATGTCGGTGTCAAAACCGGCGGATCTCGGGTAGGGGGTCCCGAACTGTGCGTCTAGGCCGGATTGTAACACGAGGCAAGGAACACGATGTTTTACCCAGGTTCGGGCCCTCTTGATGGAGGTAAAACCCTACGTCCTGCTTGATTAATATTGATGATATGGGTAGTACAAGAGTAGATCTACCACGAGATCAAGGAGGCTAAACCCTAGAAGCTAGCCTATGGTACGATTGTTGTATGATGAAGTTGTCCTACGGACTAAAACCCTCTGGTTTATATAGACACCGGAGAGGATTAGGGTTACACAAAGTCGGTTACAATGGTAGGAGATCTTGAATATCTGCATCGCCAAGGTTGCCTTCCATGCCAAGGAAAGTCCCATCCGGACACGGGACGAAGTCTTCAATCTTGTATCTTCACAGTCCTGGAGTCCGGCTGAAGGTATAGTCCGGCTAACCGAACACCCCCTAATCCAGGACTCCCTCAGGCTTTGTTCCCTATATTTGCACTGGTGGCGAACAATGATGCCCAGTGGATGTAATATGTGTAATAGCCGTGATATCCTAGTGTAAGTTTCTTGCTTATTTATTTCCTTGTTGTCTTGTTTATTTGTTTGCTTGTAGTCAGTGCAGTTCTTTTTCCGCGGTTTGCTAGTGGCCGCAATAACCTATTTTTTAAAACTAGTCCACAATAACCATGGGCTACATATTTACTGTAGTTACCATGGGCCTTGAGGGAGTCCTGGATTAGGGGGTGTTCGGGTAGCCGGACTATACCTTCAGCCGGACTCCAGGACTGTGAAGATACAAGATTGAAGACTTCGTCCCGTGTCCGGATAGGACTTTCCTTGGCGTTGAAGGCAAGCTTGGCGATGCGGATATTCAAGATCTCCTACCATTGTAACCGACTTTGTGTAACCCTAATCCTCTCCGGTGTCTATATAAACCAGAGGATTTTAGTCTGTAGGACAACTTCATCATACAACAATCATACCATAGGCTAGCTTTTAGGGTTTAGCCTCCTTGATCTCGTGGTAGATCTACTCTTGTACTACCCATATCATCAATATTAATCAAGCAGGACGTAGGGTTTTACCTCCATCAAGAGGGCCCGAACCTGGGTAAAATATCGTGTTCCTTGCCTCCTGTTACCATCCGGCCTAGACGCATAGTTCGGGACCCCCTACCCGAGATCCGCCGGTTTTGACACCGACATTGGTGCTTTCATTGAGAGTTCCTCTGTGTCGTCGCTTTTAGGCCCGATGGCTCCTTCGATCATCAACAACGATGCAGTCCAGGGTGAGACTTTTCTTCCCAGACAGATCTTCGTCTTCGGCGGCTTCACACTACAGGCCAAGTCGCTTGGCCACCTTGAGCAGATTGAAAGCTACGCCCCTGGCCATCAGGTCAGGTTTGGAAGCCTAAACTACACGGCTGAAATCCGCGGGGACTTGATCTTCGACGGATTTGATCCACAGCCAAGCGCGCCACACTTTCTCGATGGGCATGATATAGCTCTGCCGCCGAACAGCGCCTTGGAGGCCGCACACGCATCGGTTCCGACCATTGATTCGGAGCCTACTGCGCCGATCGAGGATCAGCGGTTGGACGCTGCCTCAGAGGCTACGATCTCAGAGGCGATCGAGCCGAACTCCAGCCCTGCACTCCGCATGGCCCGTGACTCCGAGGAGCCGGATTCCTTTTCGAACTCCAAGCCCCCCATGCCCCTGCCGATCGAATCCGATTGGGCGCCGATAATGGAGTTCACTACTACAGACATCTTTCAGCACTCGCCCTTCGGCGACATCCTGAATTCGCTAAAGTCTCTCTCTTTATCAGGAGAGCCCTGGCCGGACTACGGTCAGCAAGGATGGGATTCGGATGATGAAGAAATTCAAAACCCACCCACCACCCACTTCGTAGCCACTGTCGACGACTTAACCGACATGCTCGACTTCGACTTCGAAGACATCGACGGTATGGACGACGATGCAGGAGACAACCAAGAACCAACGCCTATAGCGCATTGGACAGCACCTCATCTCACGATGTGTACATGGTGGATACCCCTAAAGGAAGCAACAATGAGGAAAACGGGGATGGAAAGAGGGATCGATCTCTCGAAAAACAATCAAAGCGTCGGCGTAAACGTCGACCCAAGCCCTGCCTCGATAAAGACCCAACCATATTGTAGGATGAGCTGGTAGATGACGAGCATGCCTTAGAGCAACCGTCCCAACAGGACAACCCGGATAGAGAAACCGAACATCCCTCCCCCGGCGAAAATGGCATTCCGGACGACCCTATGCCAGACAAGCCCACGAAGCAGAAGAACCTCCACAAACGGCTCGTTGCAACCGCACGCAGCCTGAAAAAGTAGAAGCGGAAGCTAAAAACTGCGGAAGATGCACTCAGGATCAGATGGAGTAAAGTAATCAATACCGCAGACAAATACGGCGACAGTCGCCGCACTAAAAGCTATCCGAAGAGAAAGCTACTGCCTGAATTCGACGAGGAGGCCTTAGAGCCCTCGCATTCCAAAAGTGAGAAAGCCACACGGTCGGATAGACGACCCCATGGCCAGCATAAAGCGGCAAGCAACGCCGCACTTAAGCCGGCATGCGACCCACTTAAGGATTCGCATCATGGCCCAGCTAGGTCCATTTACGGGCCAAGAAAGCAAGCTCTCGTAAGCAATGCAATAAAGCCATTATCAGAATCCGGCACACCCAAATACAGGGGTGCCGCACACCCCCTATGTTTCACCGATGAGGTCCTGGATTATGAATTTCCAGCGGGATTCAAACCCGTAAACATAGAGGCATATGATGGAACAATAGACCCTGGAGTCTGGATCGAGGATTATATCGTCCACATACATATGGCTAGAGGAGATGACCTCCACGCCATAAAATACTTACCCCTCAAGCTTAAAGGGCCAGCCCGGCATTGGCTCAAAAGCCTTCCTGAAAACACAATCGGAAGTTGGGAAGAGCTCGAGGACGCTTTCCGAGCAAATTTTCAAGGGACTTATGTCCACCCTCCGGATGCAGACGATCTTAGTCACATAACTCAACAGCCCGGAGAGTCAGCTCGGCAATTCTGGAATAGATTTCTTACTAAAAAGAATCAGATAGTCGACTGTCCGGACGCTGTAGCCTTGGCGGCTTTCAGGCATAATGTCCGAGACGAATGGCTCTCCAGACACCTCGTCCAAGAAAAGCCAAGAACAATGGCCGCACTAACAAGCCTCGTGACCCACTTTTGCGCAGGAGAGGACAGCGGGTTGGCAAGATGCAGCACCAGTGACCCAAGTACATCCGAAACTAGGGATGGAAACGGAAAACCGCGACGCAATAAGGACTGTCGCCGGACTAAGGAAAAAAGTCCGAAGAGCACGGCAGTCAACGCCGGATTCAATAGCTCATGACAGAATCAGAAAAAGCCGCCCCTCCAAGATAACAGGGACGACCTATCCAACCTAAACAAAATCTTGGATAGGATATGTCAAATACACAGCACTCCTGGAAAGCCTGCTAACCATACCCACAGAGATTGTTGGGTTTTCAAACAATCCGGCAGACTCAACGCCGAACACAAGGGGCTCGACACACCAAGCGAAGACGAGGACGAACACCAAAAGCAAAGTACCAGGAAACAAAAGGATTTCCCACAAGAAGTAAAAACAGTAAACTTACTCCACATAACAAAACATGTGGCGCCCATAAAGATACGCGCCCCACGGCCTATCCCAAAGGAATCCCGCCATTGGTTGTCAAAACCAATTATCTTCGATCATCTGGATTATTCTAGAAGTGTCAGGAACCCAGGCTGGACTTCCCTAGTACTCGATCCAATAATTGGTGGACTCCAGTTTTCAAATGTCCTTATGGACGGTGGCAGCGGACACAACCTGATATATCAGGACTCAATCCGCCACATGGGGATCGACCCAAAAAGAATTCGCCACAGCAAAACCTCCTTTTAAGGAGTAACGTCAGTTCCGGACACCATTGCATGGGTTTTCTCCGGCTCGAGGTTATTTTTGGCTCTGCCGATAACTTCCGTCGTGAAAAGCTGACTTTCCACATCGTCCCATTCTCAAGTCGTTATCATGCACTACTGGGACGCGAAGCTTTCGCCCGCTTTAACGCAATACCACATTATGCATCTCTTACGCTTAAGATGCCCGGTCCACGCGGCATCATCTCCTTAAAGGGGTAGTGAGAACACCTCCCCAAAACGGAGGATTGTGCGGCCGCTTTAACAGCCCCACAATACAATGGCTTCACCAGCCAGAACATCGAAACAGGTCCTTAAGACCACGGACACGGATAGACGAGTCCGGCACAAAAGTATCGTTAATAAAGGCTTAGTGGCCATATACCCCTGCACTAGGGGCTTCACACGTATAAAATAAGAGACAATAAAGCTCAATTTTTCATATTTTACTTTACACTTTGTTTATTTCATATAACTTTTGTTCGGCACGCCCCTTTTTCAACTTAGTTGCTCTCTTTTTACAGATGAACGTCGTGCTGCGCCCATCCAGGATACGGCACAACGGAGACACAGGCGCAGACGTGCAGTAGGGACCCGTTCCAAGGATTCTTTTCAGATTAAGACCTTGCATAAACCTTTTTTACTGTCTCTTTTTGATACACATCCCCTGATTCTATGACCAAGGAGGAGGCTGGCGTCTTGGCATGTGGCCACGTCAGAATTCTTGCGCGTACCTGGACACTAGGGGCTTATACCTCAGAGCATTACCTCGCCCGCTCTCATAAAGACCGAATACCTTACGGAGTGTTCGGCGTCGCGAGTTTGGCCTTATATGCATCAGCTCCGAGTCATGATTTTGGTTAAATGTTGGGTTGCCCGGCTCCTGTGTTCGGCCGCCTTACGTTCCGCTCTATCGGCTAAGGAGGCACCAGGAGAACTACTGCGATTGTGCCCTGGTTCGGCCAGGCGAGCACCTCAGTAGAGAAAGCCGGAAACCGACTGCCATGATATGGCGTGAGACTGGTCAACCACTCGATGACTCTCCGGAATCTGTAGGATTCCTCTGCATTAACGAAGGGCCGTTTCCCGGCCAGGCACATACGCGCCCCGAATTCGGGCAAGCACAGTCGCCGCCAGGGGCTACCTAAATAGTCCCATTGTCAAGCTCCTATGGCTGAAAGTGTTAAAGCATTATAGTCAAGTTGCCTAGCTCGCTGCGCTATCACCTCCTTTGTAGGACCAAGACGTTGGATTAAGTGTGAAAATGCGCCTTCTGCGAGCACCCCCGCACTATGTGCGTGGGGGCTGAAGCCAACGACTGCAATCTTTCAGATTTTGTACATATATCTTAAAACGGCCACACAGGAGGTGTTCCAAATACTTGAAGGCACAAGTATAAAAGGCTACTACAATTCATCAAAATATTGCTTTATAATTACATATGCTATCAGAACATAGCATCCTTCGAGCACTGCGTCTCTATTACACGAGCGCCTTCAAGGACTTCCTGAAAATAGTGCTCGGAGGGTACTTGGCTTTTGTCCTAATCGCGGGATGCAACAACGGTGGTCTCCATCTCTGCCCAGTATGTCTTGACACGAGCAAGGGCCATCCCTGCGCCCTCTATGCATGCTGACCTCTTCATCGCATTGATACGTGGCACCGCGTCAAGGAATTGTTGCACCAAGCTGAAATAACTCTGCGGCTCCGATCTCCCCGGCCACAGATGACCCATGACGTACTTCATGGCGAGTCCGGACAATCTATTCAGTTCAGCCCATTGAGCCAGACGATCGTCCACTGCGAGTGGACGCTCTGGATTCTGGAACTGCGACCAGAAAAGCCTTTCCACTTCGCGATCTTATTGATCTCGAAAGTATTCGGTCGCATCAGCAGCACTCGCTGCCAAATCCAGATAGGTGTCCTCCGCACTCCACATCCGGTCCAACGGAGCAAACTTCGGATCGCAAAACTTCCTCCGCAGCATAAAGGGCTTTCCAGCCGCAATCTGTCCGGCCTGACGCAGCTACTCCTTCGCAGCTCTCATCGCAGAGCGAGCATCCTTGGCATCAGCAACGGCCTTCTCTAAGTCCGTCTGTCTCGCCCGGTCTTCTTTCTCAAGAAACTTGCAACGGTCAGCAGCACTTTTTAACTTCATGGCCATCACTGCCATCTCCTTCTTGCTTCGGCAGTGAGCAGCCTGTTCGGCTCTCAGCTCTTCAAGGGCCTTCTCGGCAGCTGCATCACTTTTCCTGGCTTGTTCCTTAGCTCGGGCAAGTTCCGCCCGAAGACTCTCCACGGCGGCCGCACCATCTCCGTCAAGCACACACATTGTAAGATACTGGCATAAAGCTCCTCTTACCAGATGTCGCCGAGGAATTGCATACCTTGAGCCTCATCAAGCCGCTCATTGACGAGCGCGATGTCGGCATCTGCCACGTCAAGTTGCCACTTTAGTTCGGCAAAATCATCAGTTCGGCTCGATTCCGGACACTTCGCCACCTGTATACAAAGGCGACATTTTAGACCTAGGATTATGATCCTCTGTGCGCCGTCAATTTTGATAACACACAGAGTCTCAGGGGCTACTATCTACACAGGGCGCATCTTGCTTATGCGCAACTGACAAAGAAGTACATTATCAAACGTACCTCAAAACCCGTCAGCAAACTTCTGACGGCCTCATGCAATCCGCTTTCCGCGGACGAAATCCTTCCAGTCACCATACCCATCAATGCACGGTGCTCCTCTGAGATAAAAGCTCGCCCCAGCAGAATCATCAGCTCCTCCGACCGCGCATCGGACGGTGCTGAACTCGTCCTATGACCTCCATCGAAGGCCGGACGCGGAGAACCTTGGGGGGACATATGGCTACCTTCCACCCCTGCCAGATTCGGAGAAACCCTCCGCGACGACACCTCAGGGTCGCCCGCCTCGCCAGGCGGTACGGCAGCGGGAGGCGTTCCACTCTCCATCATCTCCGGAAGAAGATCCCCCGAAGACGAGCTCTGCTGAGAAGGGCTGAGGTCCGAGCTACAAAGTAAAATTTCAGTTAATCTTCTGAGATGAAAAGCAAGGATTTCTCTCATCCCTCTAAAGGAAAATCTTTCTCTACTTACGGCTCGCTGGAGGGCTGATCCCTTTGAAGGCGTAATTCGGCCGAGGATCTCCCCGGCGTCGAACCCTCTGACGAGGACTTTGCCCCCTGCTTTGAGGCCATGGTCTCCAGGTCGTTAGAGGCGGCCCTCTTCTTCCCCTTAGGAGAGGAATTGTCGGTTCTTCCTTTCGGAGTAGCCTCCTTCGAGGAGGCCATAGTTTCCTTGTCCTCCCCCTCACTTCCCTCCAAAGCCACGATCTTCAACATCCTGACTAGCATGGGATCCGGCCTGGTCTCAGGAAGGGGAGCCGGACACCTGATCAGCTTTGCCTTTGCTATCCACTCCTGTTTAAAAGGATAGCCCTTTTAGGGGCGAATTTATGACAATTTTACGGATAGCGAGTCCGGGCACAAGGTTACTTACTTGAGTATCCGGGCGATTGCAGCTTAAACCTGTGTCCTCGATCAAATCCGGACACATTGCTTGTGATCCGAAGAACATTTTATACATCTCCACGGGCGTTGCGCCCATAAAATGCTGGAGAGCTCGTGGTCCCTCCGGATTAAACTCCCACAGACGAAGGGAGCGGCGTTTGCCAGGCAGTGTTCGGCGAATCAGCATGACCTGCGTCACCTTGACCAGGTTGAGGTCTCTTTCTAAGAGATCCCTAATGCGGCCCTGCAACAAGGGCACGTCTTTGGATAACCCCCAATCTAATCCTTTGTTGACCCATGACGCTAGCCGTGGTGGGGGGCCCGAGCGAAAGGCAGGAGGCGCCACCCACTTGGTGCTCCTGGGAGCGGTGATATAGAACCACTCTCATTGCCACAAGCCGAGCTCCTCTTAAAAGGAGCCCTCGGGCCATGGAGCATCAGCATTCTTACTTATGATAGCCCTCGCACTCTGCGTGCCGTCCCTCGATCATCTTCGGCTCCACTCCAAAAGTCTTGAGCCATAATCCGAAGTGAGGAGTAACACGGGGGAACGCTTCGCACACAACGATGAATGAGGAAATGTGGAGGATGGACTCCGGGGCTAAGTCATGAAATTCCAGCCCATAATAGAACATCAGCCCCCTCACGAACGGATCCATCGGGAAGCCTAACCGCCGAAGGAAGTGAGACATGAACACTACGCTCTCACCGGGCTGGGGACTGGGAATAGCGTGCCTTTGAGCAGGCAACCTATGCAAAATTTCGGTGGTCAAGAACTTAGCCTCTCTCAAGTTTAGCACGTCCTCCTCCGTGACGGAGGAGGGCATCCATCGGCCTTGAAGGTCGGAACCGGACATTGTCGAAGGTCCGAAGCACCTGGAATCTGGAGCCTAGGGTGTTGGAACTCGAGGCGACGGGCGAACTTGTTTTGAGATTGGAGAAAAGGAGTAAGGCCTTGGTCTCTTTATAAGAGGTTGAATACCAAGAGCCCTCCCCGTAACCGTTTGGGACTCGCCTTTAATCGAGAAGACATGCTAATGGGCAAGATTGGGTTACCCACGTCCGTATTGATGAGAATCCCGTAAATAAAGGGGACACGATCTCTGCTTTGACAAGATGTGCCAAGGAAACCGCCTCGCAAAACACGCTGAGGTGGAAAAGTGAAAACGATTCGAATAAAGGCTTGGCCGTAGTGTGATGTCATGGTGCGGAATACGTCAGTGGATTAGATTTGTGTTAATATTATTCTCTCTGTGGCAATACGTGGAAACTTATTTTGCAGAGCCGGACACTACTCTTGGTGTTTACAAACTTTTATGAAGAATTTGGAGGAGGAACCCGCCTTGCAATGCCGAAGACAATCTACGCGCCGGACTCGTCGTCATTGAAGCCTGGTTCAGGGGCTACTGAGGGAGTCCTGGATTAGGGGGTGTTCGGGTAGCCGGACTATACCTTCAGCCGGACTCCAGGACTGTGAAGATACAAGATTGAAGACTTCGTCCCGTGTCCGGATGGGACTTTCCTTCGCGTGGAAGGCAACCTTGGCGATGCGGATATTCAAGATCTCCTACCATTGTAACCGACTTTGTGTAACCCTAATCCTCTTTGGTGTCTATATAAACCGGAGGGTTTTAGTTCATAGGACAACTTCATCATACAACAATCATACCATAGGCTAGCTTCTAGGGTTTAGCCTCCTTGATCTCGTGGTAGATCTACTCTTGTACTACCCTTATCATCAATATTAATCAAGCAGGACATAGGGTTTTACCTCCATCAAGAGGGCCCGAACCTGGGTAAAACATCGTGTACCTTGCCTCCTGTTACCATCCAGCCTAGACGCACAGTTCGGGACCCCCTACCCGAGATCCACCGGTTTTGACACCGACAGGCCTCCTACAGGCCGTAGAAACAATGGGCCTTCTAAGGGTTGTAGAAGCGATGGGCCTTCTACGGCCTGTAGCATCAATGGGCCTCCTAGGAACCATTTGATCGATCGGCGAAACATGGGCCAATAACAGACCGCATTACGGGCCGTAAACGGGCTAGATTTGGAATCATCCGTTCATGGGCCGACCATAATGCGCCGTCGTTAATCTGCCATATTTGATGATGCTACGAAAATGGCCCAACGGATTAATGGGCTGCAAACGGGCCGATTGTAACCACAGGCTGAATTTTGCCCACAAGCAGAAAAGGCCAGTAATGGGCCGTAAGTAACCGAATGCTGGAAATAAGCCCAGGAATAAATAGGCCCTTAGAAGGCCGAAAGATAACATGGGTTGGAAACGGCCCAATGGAATAATGGGCCGTTAATGGATATAAAGCGGTACACTGTTCATTACGGGCCAGATTCACCACGGGCCATTAATAGGCCAAGAGTTACAAATGGCCTCGTATGGGCCGAAAGACATCATGGAACATATATGGTTCGGAAGTTACAATGGGTTGGAATCATATTGAATGGCCTAGATGAAGCTACTGGTCTTAATTCCGGTAGGCTGTAATGGGCCGTGAGTTAGCGGGCTGTAAATGGGCTATATACGAACATGTCATTAACAGGCTTTCCATGGGCCGACCCATTATCGTTTGACCAAGTCAAACGGGTCGGCCTTTTCACCGGAATGGGCTTCTGTTGGGCCATGCCACGTGTCGACATATCATAGGCTCCTCTTGTCCAATTAATGGATGACATCTATCCCAACGGTGAGCCAACACGTGTTTCCTCCAGCAAACGAAAATTTTACATGTGGAAAATCCTCATGCTCCGGGCTGTTAGCGGGATATCGGATCCAAAACCGGACCCGATAGCTTAACGGCGACCCGTTACGGTGGATGCCACGTGTCGGTTACCCTTAACGAAAGCACTTCCATGACGCGCGATTTATCATCATGGAAGTGGACACGTCCATGATGATAATTTTGGTAATGTCATGGAACACTTCTACGACAGCACATGTATGACTATCTTGATTCTGTCATAAAATTGTCATGGATGTACATGCATGACAGAAAACGTGACCTACTGTGAAAAACATGTATCGTCATGGAAGTGTCTTTTTTTTGTAGTGTAGGGATGCCCAGTCCCAAACTGCAAATAGAAAAAGAGTTAATATCTCAAATAATCAAACAAAAACTCCCAATGGAGTCAAAACCTTTACTTTTATTGCTTGGGAACCACCACTAGCGTGCTCAGCATGGAAGATATTGATAACTGATAGTCGTGAAGTAAACGAGAAGGGTGCATGTCTCGAAATATCATTCATCTCTGTTTTAAAAACTTGAGCTCTGGCACCTGTGCAAATCACTGCTTCCCTCTGTGAAGGGACTATCTATTTACTTTTATGTTGTGTCAGCACCTTCTCAAATAAGCGCCAGAACCTGAGAGCACTATTGTCATGACTTATGCATTGTGTGTAGCTAATGTTGGGTGCATCATGACTGGATCTTTTCTACCATGAATTACAAAGTTTAGTCGCTGCTTGAACTTTGGAGGTGCTCTGCATTTATGTTTTGCGGTCTCAGTAAGGGCTAGCGAGATACCACTATTGTCATATTATATCATGGTTATTTTGACAACGTGTCACCGTTTGAGATACCTTAATATTGCTCGCTCGCTAATTATGTCATTGATATGATTTAATATAATATTTAAGAGTTATTGTTGGTATGGTTAGTTATAATGTTGGAAGAAAACTTGGGTGATGTTTAAGCTTATTTATGCAAACAAGAGCAAAAGAGTTCGTAAAAGTTTTTCTTTTTCACTTTCAGTTTATCAACTGAATTGCTTGAGGACAAGCAAAAGTATAAGCTTGGGAGAGTTGATAAGTCTCCAACATATCTACTTTTCCTAACGGTTTTACTCTTGTTTTGGACTCTAATTTGCTTGATTTGAATAAAACTAACCCCAGACTGACACTGTTTTTAGCAAAACTACCATGGTGTTGTTTTTGTGCAGAAATAAATGATCTCGGAATGGAACGAAACTTTGCGAGGAATTGTTATACAATAAATAAGAATTTCTGGAGCCAAGACCTATCGGAGAGGGGCACCTGGGTGGGCACAACCCACCAAGGCACGCCCCCTCTCCTGGCGCGCCAAGGTGGGTTGTCCCCACCTAGTGGCCCCGTAGACCCTGAAACCGACGCTATAAAATCCTATTTTTCCAGAAAAAAAATCATGGCGAAAGAATTATCATGATCCACAAGACGGATCCGCCGTCCGTTTGGGGCTCCGGAGAGGGAGATCTTTGTTCCTCGTCATCACCAAATCTTCTCCATCGCCAATTCCTTGATGCTCCCCACCGGGAGTGAGTAATTCCTTCGTAGGCTCGCTGGTCGGTGAGGAGTTGGATGAGAAGCATCATGTAATCGAGTTAGTTTTGTTAGGGCTTGATCCCTAGTATCCACTAAGTTCTAAGATTGATGTTGATATGACTTTGCCATGCTTAATGCTTGTCACTTTGGGCCCAGGTTCCATGATTTCATCTTTGAACCGTTTATGTTATCACCATTATATGCATGTTCTAGATCCAATGTTGCAAGTTACAGTCACCTACTATGTGTTATGATCCGGCAACCCTGGAGTGACAATAGTCGGGACCACTCCCGGTGATGGCCGCAGTTTGAGGAGTTCATGTATTCACTGTGTGTTAATGTTTTGTTCCAGTTCTCTATTAAAAGGAGGCCTTAATATCCCTTAGTTTCCAATAGGATCCCGCTGCCACGGGAGGGTAGGACAAAATATGTCATGCAAGTTCTTTCCATAAGCACGTATGACTATTTACGGAATACATGCCTACATTATATTGATGAACTGGAGCTAGTGCCATATCGCCCTAGGCTATAACTGTCTCATGATGAATATCATCCAACAAGGCACCGATCCAATGCCTACGAATTTATGCTATATTGTTCTTGCAAAGTTACTACTGCTATCGTTTCTGTTGCAGTTGTTACAAAACTACTGATGTCATGGAATTGTCACGACAGATGTCCTAGAGCCAGGACATAGTCGTAGGGCCATCGCACTAGGAAGCTTGAAGGGGTTAATCGGGACAAGGGACACGAGAGAGTTTTATACTAGTTCGGCCCCTTGCGATGAAGGTAAAAGCCTACGTCTACTTCGGATTGGTATTGCTGAAGTTTCAATCTCCAAGACTCGCCGGCTCGGTTATCGATCTGTTGTTTCTTGCCCTAAGCCACCATCGGGTCGTCCCCTTATATATATGGGTTGACGCCCGGTGGCCTATAGGCTCCCGGCAGGCTCATAAACAGTGTCCGGCTCGGTGACTAGTTAATTCTACCTTAAGATACAAGTCACGCCAGTACGACGGTTTACCACTACTGGCCATAAGTCGCCTGTGGGCTTTAGACCCTTTACTGACCCGCCATCTTCATGATTGATCCCGGGCTTTGTATGATAATCATATTTTCATAACCCGGCCCCTCCAGGGCGGTTTACACAAATTGTTATATCCCCAACATTAGGCCCCAGATTGATTTGAACCGGTTCATGTCAATCTTAAAATACCTTAAGAAAAAAGCATTCTGTCTTCTGTCCGTGAATAAGTTATAACCCGTTGTGACATCATCTTCTGGATTCGTGATAACCCGCCGTTATGTAATCTTTCATTAAATTCCTATTTTATTCTGTCATCTCTCGAACGGATCTCTGTCTTTACTGACCATTCCAAAAACCGAGGCATCGGAGTCGTTGGATAATGATTCCTGGCCTCCTCGTTTCTCGCGCCTTCTCAGCCAGCCCTTCCATATAAATAGGCACGACCTAGGTCTTTTCCATTCTCCCCCTTCAGTCGTCTTCTTCCTCTTGCTGTCTCTCTGCTGCTCGAGCTTCGCCGCCGCCGCAGATCTCCTTGTCTTCACCAACTCAAGCCACTGCATCAACCTAACTTGACCAGAAAAACGCGACGAACTTCTGCAGCCACTCCGTATATGTAAGTCTCTTCCTTCCTGTACCTCAGATCCGCATTAGGATTTTTCGAGTTCGTCGGTGTTCGTCGCCGTCCGTTATGAACCCTTGATAGATTACACCTCTGACGCCTCTTTCTGATCTTAAGACAGTATAAAACTGCTGCTGTGGCTGTTTCACACCAATTTTAAATGCAAATAGATCCCTTTTTCCTGTATAGATGCTTCATTATAGCTAAAGAACTCATCTGTACTGGATTTTTAGGTCTAGAATATTTTCTTTTTGGGACATCCATTTGATCCAAAATAATAATGGTAGCTTGGTGAAACTTGTTTATGCCAAGACTTAGCTGAATCTGCTTTCTGAGAAAATCTGTAGTCATGGCGGCTTACCACTCCGGCTTTCTTTTCCTTATATGTCATTAGCCCTTAGTTAAGCCGCCGTTACTTGTTTTTCATCTTCAACCTTTAACTGTTAATTTTGCCATAAACTGAACCGGCATGTTGTTTTTTCTTTTTCAGTCCCTTGCACATCATGCCGTCAAAGACACCCACCATCTGCAATTGGGTCCCCTCAACCATAACTGGGGATCGTTTAAAAGAGTTCTTCCTCATTGGGTTTCTGCCCTCAAAAAACATCATGTCTTATCATGCTCCTGACCTGGAAGAAGAACGACCCAATCCAAAAGACGGCGAAGTGATCGTCTTTACTGACCACATGAACCATGGCTTCTCACCGCCCAGTTCAAAGTTTTTCAGAGAAGTTCTTCATTTTTTCAAACTCCATCCTCAGGACATTGGTCCCAATTCCATGTCCAATATTTGTAACTTCCAAGTGCTCTGTGAGGTTTATCTTCAGCAAGAGCCGACTGTGGAACTATTTATAGAATACTTCTATCTGAACCGGCAAAATGAGTGCACCAACGGCCTTAGTTTAGAGCTTGGAGGCATCTCAATTCAGCACCGGCAGGGTGCTGTCTTCCCTCTCATAGTTTTGCCAAGTCACCCAAAGGATTGGAATCAAACTTGGTTTTACTGTCAGGACATCTCACCCGCCAGCAAGAAGCCACTGCCGGGTTACCGCCCCGATCGTCTTGACTCCAAATTCGCACTACCAGACAAACTTACCGTTGCTGAACGCAAGAAGCTGCTTCCATCTATCAGAAGAATCAACGGTTTGTTGGGGAACGGTTTAACCGGAGTCGATCTAACCCGCTGCTGGATTTCATGGCGGATTATTCCATTAAGCCGTTGTTCAAAATTGATGTATGAATATGGTGGAGAACCGGATGATTCTCTCCGTCATACCCCGGCTCAGCTAACTGAGGAGGACATTGTCTCACTGTCAAACCTTCTGGTAAATGCGCAATATGAAGACTGAGTGTTGTTGGGTTAAGTCCCTTTTGTAAGCTTAACCCGGTACTAGAAGTAAGGATATTCTGATTTTTTTTCTTTGTATTTTGTCCAGCCGCATTGTTTATCACTGATCCTTCCTCTTGTCTTTGTAGGACAACTCTGACTTTTGGAAAGTGAAATATGATCACGAAGCTGCCAAGAAGGCGAAACTCGCCGCCATGAACGCCAAGAAATCGGCCCGGAGATCGAAGAAGAAAAAGAAGAAGACCACTGCTGAACATTTAATGAAACATGATGACACGTCTGACTCGAAGGTAGCTCTTGACTCCCTTGGACAATTTTTTAACAATCTTATTGACACTGATCCTTACCAGGATGACACTGGGGCCAGTCAGGCCGAGGAAGCAGAGGTAACTATCATTTCCTCCGGCTCAGAGCCCTTACCAAGACACAAAGTTCGATGAGTGATCCGTAAAGTAAGGTTTTCTAACCCCTTAGCTCACTTGGATCCCAACTTTCATTTGAAAAAAGCAGCAACATGAAAGCCGCCGTGAAGTTGGGATTGAAGATGAACCGGCTGTTCTCCTTCAACAGACCCCTCGGAAACGCCCGAACAAGGTTTATTTACTACTGTCTTTAACTCGTTTTAATGAATCCTGCTCCTTGTATTTATTTTAACTCTTTTCTTTATCTTTTCAGGAGGTGTCTCGTTTTTCAAGTGACTCATGACAAACACAATTTCCGTCTTTCAAGACTACTCCTGGGTAATCAGAAATCCTCCTTTCTTCCAGGTTTGCTCAATTGTATCTTTATGCTGACAATTCTGCAATATTGTTCCATAGTGGTTAGGCTAAATCCAAGAAGACGAAGGTGGATAAACCGGCGGAAGACCCGCCAGTGCTAGCATCTGAACCGGCTAGGCCGCCTTCTCCATTGGCTAACGCTCCAGAACACCCGCTTATTGACAATGAGGCAAACCCTCCTGAGACGACTTTTGACGAAGCCATTATGAATCCTTCTATAACTGGACCGTCAAGCTCAACCAACCCACTATCTCCACCTGCTCAAGATGTTCAAATTACTGGGAGCCGCTTTGTTGAGCCGGGGAACCCAATGGTGCTGGCTCGGTGTACAGCAAAGCAAGAAGCATTGGAGAGGCAGAAGGTTCGCTTTGATGTTGCCAACTATGACCGTCTCAATGCCAGTGATATCTTATCTGGCTATCTCAGTCATGTACACTCCAGTCATGAGTCTGAGATCGAGATGGTCAAGCAGCTTCAGTTGAAGTATGAGGTATGTTGTTTTCGGTTTACCAATATTCCTTCAGCCCCCAAGTCTTCAGATTATGAGAGAAACGGAATAACCTGTAGACTTTAAAATATAGGCTGAGACTTTTACCTCTGAATCTTTGCCTGATATTGATAGAACAAAACTTCACCCATAGTCCCCAAGGACCGGTTTATTTTGATCATTAATGAGTCGGTACCTTAGAATTTAAAACCGTCTTCAAAGTACTTAACACTCCGGTTTAACCTTGATAAACTTGCTGAACTGCGTACATTAGCCCCCAAGTGCCAAGTGCTGTTACTTTGTAAAGGACTTGGGACTTTAAATATGTTGTTAGAGTCGTAAAAATTTGATTTGGCATACATTAGCCCCCAAGTGTCAAGTGGTTTATTCGTAAAGTACTTCGGACTTGAATCTTGAATTTGGGTACTGGAGTTTGAAACCAAGTCTTGACTTATCTGAACGTTTCACAGAATGCATTGTCTGAATTGAACTCTCAATTGACTGACGCAAAGACCCGGCTAGCGAGTCAAGAGTCAGAAATCAAATCTTCCACCTCCAAACTGCAAAAATAAGCCTTTCTGCAATGGAAAATTTGAAGACCAGCTTTGCTGCCAAAGAGAAGACTTGGGAAAATGAGAAAACACTTCTGACCCAACGAGCTGAGACAGCCGAAACAGCTCTGAAAGAAATTTCAACGGAGCTGAATGGTTTAAAGGGCCGGGTGTCCCAGATGGTTGCTGCTATCTTTGGTAAGCTACCTGATTTGACCTTTCGTATATTTTTTGCCAAACCGGAGTATAATCTGCCAATTGACTCTGTTAAAAATATATGCAGGTCCGCGAAGTAAGAATCTGAACCAAGACCCGTTGATTAAGCTGAAGGCAGTATACACTTTAGTTGCACAATTGTATATCGGCGCACAACGGGCTCTGGCTGCCATCTCTCCTGCTAATCAAGGATCTAACCAGATCAGTGACGTCCTGAAGAAGCTGTCCATCCTTCCTGCCAGGTTCGAAGAAGTAAAACGCTCCTGCCGCGAGCCGGAGCTTTGACTGCCCTAAGCCGCTCCAAGGCTTGGGTGCCAGACCTAGACCCGGCGGACGTGGCAAGGGGCTATCCTACCGTGAAGGAGGATGGGTCTCCTTTTGATCAGGATGACTTTATAGCGTGCGTCCGTGAAGTCCGGCCTCAGGCGACTAGTCTTGGAGATGACACCAATGTGGACAAGTATCAGCCGGGTTTTGATAGTGAGAATAAGAAGATGGCCCCTCCCTCATATAAAGTAACAGACTTGATCCCACCAGTGAGAGAAAATACATTTGCCCCGGAGGTTGACCCGGTCGGCCTGATTGACGACGAGGCCGAATTTGTTGCCATGAATGGATTTGACTGGTCAAAACCCAACTTCCAGCAGACTCAAGATGGTGAACCGGAGAGGGAGGGACAATGATCATCTTCATGGGCTTATAAAGCCTTGTAATAGCTTAGCTGTTAAAACACCACCTGTTTGCTTGTGCCATCGTGCATAAAATACTTATATGTGAATCTGTGTTTCAGATGTCAATGTATGCATTGTTTAATGTTTGTCTGTGCAATGTTTGAACTCTGTTCCTGTGAATACAAGGAAAAAAACTTGCAAGGCGGTTTAGAACCAAACGGGGTTAAACACCTAATTTACAGCCCATATATTTACCTCAATAAAAAGCAGAGACAAATATAAATAAAGGATAAGGCTTAATAATAACTCTTGAGTTAACACATCAGGTAAGCGCGTATGAGTAAGAACCATACCTTGTCCTTGTTGATCCTTAGATCGCCGGTTTAAATAATCCGGGTGATGAACTTGATAATTCAATATGTATGAAAAGTTAATACTTCTTGAATACCCAATGATCATCATATCTTAGTAGCTCGTACCTTTGGATCCTTGAACCACCAACTTGAATAACCCGGGCGGCTGTGTTGTCCAATAATTGAGCCGGTTAAGAAAACCAGGCTATCTTATTTGTAATATTGAAACAACAAAAGCTAAAGGGCAAGCAACATAATTTTAACTCTATATTCAAAAGGTTGGGGGTTTCTGATCCGAATACGATCAGTAAACCGGACCAAAGGGCTTAAGCTAAGGTTCGAATACGACCATATAGCCCCCAGTGGCTTTGGCGTTGCGCCGATCAAGAGGGTACCGACAGCTATGTTCTCTTTGGTTTGAATACGACCTATGTTTGAATAGGAAGCCCCCAAATGACCTTGAGAGGTTTTGAACGACCCTGATTCGAATACGATCCAAGTTGGACTCAAAAGGGGTTAAGCTATGATTCGGATACGATCAAGAAGCCCCCAAGTGTGTTTGGCCTTGAGCCGATCAAGAGAGTTACGACAGCTATGTTCTCTTTGGTTCGAATATGACCTATGTTTGAATAGGAAGCCCCCAAGTGACCATGAGATTTGCAGCTAGATTCGGATACGATCATGAGCTGGTCCAAAAAGGTTAAACTTGATTCAAATATGATCAGCTCCTTAATAGTCATTTGTGAATAAGAAATAATAAAGATGCATAGTATTTGAAAAGAAAAGAGACCGATGGTCTTACTTTATTGCTTATCATAGTATATACAACGTGAACGTATGTACATGATGAGCGCCGGTGGCTTAGGTGTAGTATGGCCGAAGTTGAGCAATGTTCCACGGCCGGCGGGTCTCTTCCTCTAACTTACATGAGTCTTTGTGCTCTCGAATGTCAATGAGGTAATATGACCCGTTGTTTAAATTCTTACTGACCACAAAGGGTCCTTCCCAAGGTGGGGATAGCTTGTGTGCATATGACAGATCCTGGATAAGCCGGAGCACCAAGTCGCCTTCCTGAAATGTCCTGGACTTGACCCGATGGCTGTGATAACGACGCAGGTCCTGTTGATAAATTGCTGACCGGGCCGCTGCTAAGTCTCTTTGTTCATCCAACAAGTCAAGTGCATCCTGTCTGGCCTTTTCATTGTTAGCTTCAACATAAGCCGCCACACGGGGCGAGTCATGACGGATGTCACTAGGCAACACTACTTCCGCTCCATAAACCATGAAGAAAGGTGTGTAACCTGTAGACCTATTGGGTGTAGTATTGATACTCCATAATACTGAAGGTAATTCCTCTACCCAACAACCCGGCGTTCGCTGTAAAGGAACCATAAGCCAGGGTTTTAGCCCTTTCAAAATTTCCTGATTGGCTCTCTCAGCTTGACCATTGGATTGAGGATGAGCCACAGAAGAAACATCAAGCCGGATGTGCTCTCGCTGACAATACTCTTCCATAGCTCCTTGAGACAGATTGGTGCCATTGTCTGTGATGATACTGTGTGGAAAACCTAAATGGAAGATCACTTTTTTCATGAACTGAACCGTCGTGGCTGTGTCACACTTACTCACAGGCTCCGCCTCAACCCACTTAGTGAACTTATCAACTGCTACTAGGAGGTGCGTCTTTTTATCTTTAGACCTTTTGAAAGGTCCCACCATGTCAAGCCCCCAGACCGCAAAAGGCAAATTGATTGGAATCATCCGGAGTTCTTGAGCCGGCACATGCGCTCGTTGTGCAAACTTCTGACATCCATCACATCTACTGACCAGATCTTCTGCATCAGGGTGAGCCGTCAACCAGTAAAAACCGTGACGCAACGCCTTGGCCACTAAAGATTTTGACCCGGCGTGATGACCACAATCGCCTTCATGGATCTCACGAAGGATTTCTTGACCTTCTTTGGGGGAAACACATCGCTGAAACGCTCCGGAAACACTGCGATGAAACAACTCTCCATCTGAAATCTTCATGGACTTAGACCGCCGGGTTATCTATCGAGCCAGGGTCTCATCCGCTGGCAACTCTCCCCGGGTCATGTAAGCCAAGAACGGCACCGTCCAATATGGGATGACATGAAGAGCCGCTACCAACTGCGCCTCCAGGTCAGGAACAGCTAAATCTTCTTCGGTGGGCAATTTGATAGAGGGGTTATGCAAAACATCCAAAAAGGTGTTAGGTGGCACCGGCTTACGTTGAGACCCCAGCTGGCTTAAAGCATTAGGTGCTTCATTCTTTCGACGGTCAATGTGTTCCACCTGATAACCTTTAAAATGTCCTGCAACAGCATCAACCTCTCGGTGATAAGCCGCCATGAGAGGGTCCTTAGACTCCCACTTGCCAGATACTTGTTGAGCCACTAGATCCGAGTCACCCAGACATCTGACCCGGCTCAAGCACATCTCTTTTTCCACTCGAAGACCATGGAGCTAGGCTTCATACTCTGCTGTGTTGTTAGTGCAAGGAAACATCAACCGTAACACATAACAAAATTTGTCACCTCGTGGGGAAGCTAGCACGACTCCAGCCCCCGAGCCTTCCAATTGCCTGGACCCATCAAAATGAATAGTCCAATATGTGTTGTCTGGCTTCTCCTCTGGCATCTGCATCTCTGTCCAGTCATTGATGAAGTCAACCAGGGCTTGAGACTTAATTGCAGTACGTGGAACATACTTCAACCCATGAGACCCAAGCTCAATTGCCCACTTGGCGACTCGCCCAGTGGCTTCTTTGTTTTGAATAATGTCTCCTAAAGGAGCAGAGCTAACCACATTGATGGGATGTCCCTGAAAGTGATGCTTAAGCTTCCGGCTTGCCATGAACACCCCATAAACAAGCTTCTGCCAATGTGGATATTGTTGCTTAGATTCGATTAACACTTCACTGACATAATAAACCGGCAGTTGAACCGGATGCTCTTTGCCAGCCTCCTTGAGTTCTACCACAATAGCCACACTAACAGCCCGTGAGTTGGCAGCCACGTATAACAATAGCGGCTCTTTCTCAATTGGAGCAGCCAGGACCGGCGGCTCAGCCAGCTGTGCCTTCAGATCTTCAAAAGCAGCATTCACAGCATCGCTCCAAACAAAAACATCTGTTTTCTTCATCAACTAATACAGAGGCATAGCCTTTTCCCCTAACCGGCTTATGAAACGGCTCAAAGCAGCCACACAACCCGCCAGCCGCTCAACATCATTGACGCAGGTTGGTTTGGCTAGGGATGTAATTGCCTTGATTTTCTCCGGGTTAGCTTCAATACCTCGGTTAGACACCAAAAAACCCAAGAGCTTGCCGGCTGGCACTCCAAAAACACACATGGCCGGGTTGAGCATCATTTTGTAAACCTGGAGATTATCAAAAGTCTCTTTCAGGTCCGTGACCAAGGTTTCCTCTTCCCTGGATTTCACCACTATATCATCCACATAAGCATGAACATTGCATCCAATTTGATTGTGAAGACAATTCTGTACACACCGCTGGTAAGTCGCCTGGGCGCCCTTAAGCCCAAAAGGCATAGACACATAGCAGAAAGCTCCAAAAGGAGTTATAAAAGTTGTCTTCTCTTGATCCTTGACTGCCATCTTAATCTGATGATAACCGGAATAAGCATCCAAGAAACTCAACCGTGCGCAACCCGCCGTAGCATCAATGATCTGATCAATACGGGGGAGAGCAAAAGGATCAGCCGGACAAGCCTTGTTCAGATCTGTGTAATCCACACACATACGCCAGGTGCCATTCTTCTTGAGTACAAGCACCGGGTTAGCCAACCACTCTGGGTGAAAGACCTCCACAATGAACCCGGCTGCCAAGAGCCGGGCCACCTCTTCCCCAATGGCCTTGCGCCTTTCTTCATTTAACCATCGGAGGAACTGTCTGATAGGTTTGAACTTTGGATCAATGTTAAGAGTGTGCTCAGCGAGTTCCCTCGGGACACCCGACATGTCTGAAGGTTTCCATGCAAAGATGTCCCGGTTCTCACGGATGAACTCGATGAGTGCGCTTTCCTATTTCGGATCCAAGTTTGCACTGATGATGAACTCTTTGGATGAGTCGCTAGGTATAAAGTCAACCATCTTGGTGTCATTAGCTGATTTGAATTTCAACTCCGGCTCATGCTCTGTTGTTGGTTTCTTTAATGACGTCATGTCTACCGGGTCAACATGATCCTTGTAGAATTTTAACTCCTCTGTTGCACAAACAGATTCAGCATAGGCAGCATCACCTTCTTCACATTCCAAGGCTATCTTCCGGCTCCCATGTACTGTAATGGTGCCCTTATGACCCGGCATCTTGAGCTGTAAATATACGTAACACGGCCGAGCCATGAACTTGGCATAAGCCGGTCGCCCAAACAGAGCATGATATGGGCTCTTGATCTTAACCACCTTGTTGGGGATAGTACTACTGGATGTAAATTGGCCAGGAGTAGCCGGGTTAACTCCTTGAAGATTAGAAGCTCATGAAGATGCATGAATGAAGGCGCTTTACGAAGGCCCAAGGCCCAAAGGCGGGTTAAAGCCTGTAGATGTAAACCGACCTGGTCATGTAACTTGTGTTGTAAGATAGGAATGATAGAGACCGAACCAGACACGTTTATGATCCGGCTTCGGGACTCTGTAACCCGGCGGGCGTCAACCTATGTATATAAAGGGACGACCCGGCAGCGGTTTAGGGACGAACAACAACTCGAGAGCTGGCCTTCGAAACCCTAGCAATACCAATCACAACTAGACGTAGGCTTTTACCTTCCTTGAAGGGGCCGAACTAGTATAAAACTCCCCGTGTCCCCTTGTCCGGTTTAACCCCTTTAAGCTAACCCGTAGTGATGGCTCCATGACTAAGTCCTTTCACAAGGACATCTGCCGTGACAAACCCACGATAGTTGGCGCCCATCGTGGGGCTATCGCACGATGGTTTCGAGTTCTTAAAGGGCAGCTTTGATGGACTCAAGGGATATGCTGTGGGCCGGATGATGAAGAGTCGTCGCGGCAAGCTCTACATCGACATCGCAGGATGGGGTCCCGAGGTCGATTCAATCGAATATGGGTACCGGGTCCCCTTTGGTGGGATTCACTTCTTCATTGGCAAGATCGGCGAACCGGCCCCTGAGCCGGACATCTGCACCGACATCATCGAAATGCCTCGGCGTGCAAGTTCTTCGCCGGTTCAGCCCATGACGAGGCATGTTTTCATAGGTGTCATCCATGGTGCGAGACACGAGGACGGGCCAGCGTCCGATGAAGAGACCGTGGTTTGTTCTGATGACGAGTCTTCTGGAGAGACTGAATCGCTTTATCAGTCGCAGGACGGCCGGGTTGATGGAGGATCCGAGGGCAACAGTATTCCAAATTCCCCTGATCTGCCAACCGGGCCGCCATCTTCATGGCCGGCACACAATCAGCTCCTCATTCATCAGCCGCCGCAGCAATACTCTCCGGTTCAACAACGGCCACGCCGGCAGGTGCAGGAAGCTCTGCGCCGCCTCCAGCCCAAGTCCTGTCTGATTTGTTCGACGCTTTGGCAACGTTGATGGCCGCAGAGGTGGATGCAGCAGCCAGGGATCAACATAATGCGGAGATTGCAAAGGTGAAAGATTAGATAACTCAGGCTCAAGCAGACCTGGCGACGGAGAACGCTGGGATGGCTACAGAACGGGCTGAATTGGAAGCACAGGCCTACCGGATTAGGCTGGATCAGAATGCTTCCGAGGAAGTCATGAGAAGAAGGTACCGATCGCGTCTCCCGTTGGTTTATGAGCCGCAAAATCTCTTCAACACACTAGCAGCAGGAGCTGGTAACGAACCCATACTAAACTGGGCGGAGGCACCGGGAACAGGAGCGCCGGTTCAGCCACGCACGATGGACCCGCCTCGCCAGAACAACGTTGTGCCGCAGTATGTGACAACACCTCCCGGGCATTATTCCAACCCGTTGGACAATATTGTGGCTGCCACTTCACGCTTGGCAGCCCTCCCAACCGACGGCGAGTCACCAGTTGCGGTTGAAGCACGTCGGGCCAGAGATCTCCTTCAAACAGCGCTAAATCAACAGCAGGCATATTCACACAGTCGTGAGAGGACTCATTCCACTCCCCGTCCAAGCCGGAGCTGTAGCAGACACATTGAGGATGAACCGGCTGTGTCAAGCTATGCACATCGCCGGAATTCGCCGCGAGGAAACAACCCGGCAGGGGGAGGTGCTAATGCACAGGATGTTGTGGACCATGGCCGCGCACGTCGGGAGGCCGAGTTAGCAGCTCGACATGGAGCACGACAACATACTCCGGTTCACCCTACCGCTTCAGTAGAGCCAGGTGTGGTATTCAGTTCCTTAGGGGTGCTGTGCCTCACCCCCGCTTTGCGTAATGTGAAACTGCCCAAGGACTTCAAGGGACCTCGTAAGGTACCAAATTACACCGCCGATTTACAACCAGAGGCGTGGGTGGAAAGCTATGAGATGGCAATGGAGATGTTAGATGTGGATGAGGCAGTGTGTGCTAAATATTTCACCATGATGTTGGAAGGAACAGCTCGTACTTGGTTGAAGAGCTTACCGACCAACTCTGTCGGATCATGGGCTGAATTGAAGCACCGGTTTATCCAGATCTTCAAAGATACTTGTAAGCAGCCGATGTCAATCGTGGACCTGGCCGCTTGTGTCCAAGAGGAAGGGGAGTCCATGACCCATTGGGTCAAACGGGTCACAGCGATTTTGCATTCATCAGATCATATCAATGCAGAGACCGCAGTGTTAACATTAGAGGGCAATTGCCATTTCCTACCACTCAAAAAGAAGTTAGGAAGGCTCAAACGTCACTGCAATGATATGTCAACGCTCATGGCCTCTTTCGTTAAATACACCGATTCAGATAATACCAAGGACCCGGATTCAGAGGAGGACAAACCGGGGAAAGGTAAGAAGAACGTCAACGCCAAGGGTGAGCAGCATAATCCGGCAGGCCATGGAAATAGTGGTAAGCGCAAGGCCGACAGCAGCTTGGACTTTGTTGCTAACACCAATTCTCAGGAGAATGGCCAGCACCGTAAGGGCAAGCAGCCCCAGAGGGGTGGAGGTTCAGGCCCCAATTTGGAGTGCCTATTAAATTAGCCCTGTCCAAAGCATGGATCAAAGGAGAAGCCAGCATCGCATCTTTGGAAGGACTGTTATATCATGCGGGATTTCAAGAATTCCAATATGTTCTAGAATGATAACGGCCCGCCCGGCGGTTCAGGAGGAGGTTTCGATGGCCGGGTTACGGAGGTGGTGGTTCCGGTTTAGGGTTTCAAGGCAACTAAACTGGACACATCAATCAAGGGCACCAAGGCAACCAGGGAGGCTACAACCATCAGGGGAATCAGCAACAGTAGCAAACGGGTTACCAGAGCAATCCCAAGCAGCTAAATAGCGGGCAATATCATGTCTTCACTACTAGTTTGTGTAAGCGTGATCAGAAGCTTCACAAGAGGGCAGTAAACTCTGTTGAACCGGCAGTGCCTCAGTATTTACGCTGGTCTGAGCAACCTATTTTGTGGAGTAGAGAGGATCACCCACCCCGGGTTGATAATCCGGGTCACTTGGCCCTGGTGGTAGCCCCTCAAAGTTGGGGGATACAAGTTTACTAAAGTGCTCATGGATGGGGGAAGTAGTATCAACATTCTATATTATGATACATTCCGCCATATGGGGTTGACAGATAAGAATCTTAAACCGTCAAATACGATCTTTCATGGTGTGGTGCCTGGTAAGTCTGCACATCTTGTTGGCAAGATAGCCTTAGAGGTAGCTTTTGGAGATGATTATGATTCAAGGTCAGAAACATTGATGTTTGAGGTGGTAAAGATCAAAAGTCTGTACCAGGCCTTGTTTGGGCGGTCGGCTTATGCTAAATTCATGGCGAGGCCATGTTATGTTTATCTACAGCTTAAAATGCCAGGTCATAAGGGGACTATCACAGTACATGGAAGCAGAAAGATTGCTTTGGAGTGTGAGGAAGGTGATGCGGCTTATGCTGAGTCGGTTTGTGCCACGGAAGAGTTGAAATTCTATAAGGAGCAAGTTGATCCGGCATATATGACCTCTTTGAAAAAGCCGACTATGGAACATGATCCGGCGTTGAAGTTCAAATCGGCTACAGATACTAAAATGATTGATTTTGTTCCTGGTGACTCATCCAAGCAATTCAGCATCAGCGCTAACCTAGATCCCAAATAGGAAAGCGCGCTCATCGAGTTCATCCGTGAGAACCGGGACATCTTTGCATGGAAACCTTCTAACATGCCAGGTGTACCGAGGGAACTCGCTGAGCACACACTTAACATTGATCCTAAGTTTAAACCGGTCCGGCAGTTTCTCCGCCGCTTCAATGAAGAAAGGCGTAAGGCTACCGGTGAAGAGGTAGCCCGTTTGTTGGCCGCAGGGTTTATTGTAGAGGTTTTTCATCCAGAGTGGTTGGCTAATCCGGTGCTGGTTCTCAAGAAAAATGGCACTTGGAGTATGTGTGTGGATTACAAAGATTTAAACAAGGCTTGCCCTCCAGACCCCTTTGCTCTCCCTCGCATTGATCAGATAATTGATGCTACGGCAGGTTGTGACCGTTTGTGTTTTCTGGATGCTTACTCTGGTTATCATTAGATCAAAATGGCGGTTAAGGACCAGGAGAAGACAACTTTCATAACTCCGTTGGGAGCCTTCTGCTATGTCTCCATGCCCTTTGGACTCAAGAGTGCCCAGGCAACTTCTCAGCGCTGTGTTCAGAATTGCCTTCATAAACAAATTGGGTGCAATGTTCATGCATATGTGGATGATATTGTGATAAAATCCAGAAAGGAGGAAACATTGATAGATGATCTGAGAGAAACCTTTGACAACCTCCGGGTTTACAAGATGATGCTCAATCCGGAGAAGTGTGTCTTTGGTGTCCCGGCAGGCAAGCTCTTGGGTTTTCTGGTGTCAAACAAAGGCATTGAGGCTAATCCGGAAAAGATTTCAGCAATTACATCTTTGGCTAAACCGGCGTGTATCAATGACGTTCAATGTCTGGTCGACCGGATTACAGCCTTGAGCCGGTTTATCAGTCACCTTGGAGAGAAGGCCATCCCTTTATATCAAATTCTCAAGAAAACAAATAACTTTGTCTGGAGCGAGGAAGCTAATAAAGCGTTCGAGGATCTGAAGAGGCAGTTAGCTGAACTACCCGTGCTTGCAGCACCGATCGATAAAGAGCCGTTATTGCTATATGTGGCTGCTAATGCCCGGGATGTTAGCGTAGCTATTATGGTAGAGCACAAGGAGCTTGGCAAAGAATATCCGGTTCAACGGCCGGTTTATTATATCAGTGAGGTACTCATTGAGTCAAAGCAGAGGTATCGGCATGGGCAGAAGCTGGTGTCTGGAGTGTTTATGGCAAGCCGGAAGCTTAAACATTATTTTCAGGGCCATCCCATCACAGTGGTCAGTTCAGCTCCTCTGGGAGATATCATTCAAAACAGAGAAGGAACTGGCCCGATTGCCAAGTGGGCTATTGAGCTTGGACCTCATAGGATCAAATATATACCCCGCACAGCGATCAAATCCCAGGCACTCGTGGATTTCATCAATGATTGGACAGAGTTACGGGCACCTGAAGAGAAACCAGCTAATACATATTGGACTATTCATTTTGATGGGTCCAGACAGTTGGAGGGCTCGGGGGCTGGAGTCATACTAACTTCCCCACGAGGTGACAAGTTTTGTTATGTCCTCTGATTAATGTTCCCTTGTACTAACAATGCAGCTGAATATGAGGCTTTTCTCCACGGTCTCCGGATGGCTAAGGAGATGAATTTAAGCCGGGTTAAGTGCTTCGGCGATTCAGATCTAGTGGCTCAACAGGTGTCTGGCACTTGGGATTCTAAGGACCCACTCATGGCTGCATATCGGCGAGAGGTGGACACAGTGGCTGGTCACTCTAAGGGTTATCAGGTGGACCATATAGACCGGCGGAAGAATGAAGCGGCGGACGCTTTAAGTCGTCTTGGTTCCCAGTGTAAACCGGTTCCGCCAAATGTCTTTCTTGACGTATTGCATAATCCGTCAGTCAAGGTACCAACCGAAGAAGATTTGGCTATTCCTGGTCCGGAGGCTCAGTTGGTGGCAGCTTTACATGCCATACTAGATTGGACAATCCCATATCTGGCTTACATGAACCGGGGTGAGTTACCAGACGATGAAACGTTGGCTCGACAGATAATCCGGCATTCCAAGTCCATGACCATACTCAACTGGGAGTTACATCGCTACAGCATTTCAGGAGCAATTCAGCGTTGTGTTTCTCCTCAAGAGGGTTGTGAGATTTTGTGAGAAATCCATTAAGGGGACTACGGTCACCATGCCGGTTCAAGGTCTTTGGTTGCTAAAGCTTTTCGCCACGGTTTTTACTGGTTGACAGCACATGCTGATGCGGAGGATTTAGTCAAGAGATGTGACGGGTGTCAAAAATTCGCCCGCCGTGCGCACATTCCGGCTCAAGAGTTGAGGATGATTCCAATAACTTGGCCGTTTGTGACTTGGGGGCTTGATATGGTTGGACCCTTCAAGCGATCCAAGGACAAAAAGACCCACCTGTTAGTAGCAGTTGATAAATTCACCAAATGGGTGGAAGAAGAGCCAGTCAGCAAGTGTGATGCAGCCACGGCGATTCAATTCATCAAAAAGGTGATATTTCGGTTTGGTTTTCCACACAGCATTATAACTGATTGTAACACCCTCGATGCGGCTATATCTCCCACGTGTCGAGGCACGACTTAGAGGCATAACCGCATTGAAAGCAATGTCGCAAGTGAGGTAATCTTCACACAACCCATGTAATACATAAGGGAAAGAGATACATAGTTGGCTTACAATCGCCACTTCACACAATTACATGAATAAAGCATTACATCATCCAGATACAATCAGGGTCCGACTACGGAACCAAAATAAAAGAAGAACCCCAAATGCGACACGGTCCCCGATCGACCCCAACTGGGCTCCACTACTGATCAACTAGAACGAAACAACATAAAGGACAAGACCTTCCTCGAGCTCCTCCTTGAGCTCGGTTGCGTCACCTGCTCGGTTACATCGGCACCTACAAACTGGTTTTGGAAGTATCTGTGAGCCACGGGGACTCAGCAATCTCGCACCCTCGCGATCAAGACTATTTAAGCTTATGGGTAAGGTAAAAGGTATGATGTGGAGCTGCAACAAGCGACTAGCATATATGGTGGCTAACATACGCAAATGAGAGCGAGAAGAGAAGGAAAAGCACGATCGAGAAAGTATGATCAAGAAGTGATCCTAGAACAACCTACGTCAACCATAACTCCAACACCGTGTTCACTTCCCGGACTCTGCCGGAAAGAGACCATCACGGTTACACACGCGGTTGATGCATTTTAATTAAGGTCAACTTCAGGTTTTCTACAACCGGACATTAACAAATTCCCATCTGCCCATAACCGCGGGCACGGCTTTCGAAAGTTCAAATCCCAGCAGGCGTGTCCCAACATAGCCCATCACAAGCTCTCACGGTCAACGAAGGAATAGACCTCCTCCTGAGACATTCCGATCAGACTCGGTATCCCGGTTCTACAAGACACTTCGACAAGTTAAAACAAATCCAGCAACACCGCCCGAATGTGCCGACAAATCCCGATAGGAGCAGGACATATCTCTTTCTCAGGGCACACTCAGATGAGACTAGCTACGAGTAAAACCAACCCTCAAGTTTCCCCGAGGTGGCCCCGCAGGCAGCTCAGTTCGGACCAACACTCAGAGGAGCACTGGCCCGGGGGGGGGGGGGGTTAGAATAAAGATGACCCTTGAGTCTGCAGAACCCAAGGGAAGGTGGTAGGTTGTTAGTGCAAATGGTAAAACCAAGGTTGGGCATTGCTGGAGGAGTTTTATTCAAGGCAAACTGTCAAGGGGTTCCCATTATTACCCAACCACGTAAGGAACGCAAAATCCGGGAACATAACACTGATATGACGGAAACTAGGGCGGCAAGAGTGGAACAAAACACCAGGCATAAGGCCGAGCCTTCCACCCTTTACCAAGTATATAGATGCATTAATTAAATAAGAGATATTGTGATATCCCAACAAGTAAACATGTTCCAATATGGAAAAACATCTCCATGTTCCAACAAGGAACAAACTTCAATCTTCACCTGCAACTAACAACGCTAAAAGAGGGGCTGAGCAAAGCGGTAACATAGCCAAACAACGGTTTGCTAGGACAAGGTGGGTTAGAGGCTTGGTTCAACAATATAGGAGGCATGATAAGCAAGTGGTCGGTATCGCAGCATAGGCATAACAAAAGAGCGAGCAACTAAGCAAGCAAAGATAGAAGTGATTTCAAGGGTATGGTCATCTTGCCTGAAATCCTGCAAGGAAGAAGAACGAGTCCATGAAGAAGTCAAATGGTCGTAGTCGAGAGGATCCTCACAAACGCGACGTTATCGGAACTAACCCGAAGAAGCAACACCGGAAAGAAGCAAACAACATAGTAAACAACCACCACATAAGCATGGCATGATGCACAACCAAGTATGATGCATGTCCGGTTTAAATATGCATGGCATGGCAAAGGGCACAAACAAAACTACAAGTTAAGTGGAGCTCAATATGCAACGAGTTGCATATTGACGGAACACCACATCAATTATTTAGTCCTATCTCGTTTAGGTACCCAACAATATTAAATGTTGTTAAAACATGGCAAGAGGTGGGGCATAACAAAACTACACCATCTAAACAATTTAAATGGGACCGGATATGACAAATAACGAATCCGGTAAATCCCCATATGCCTTAGTAATTTAAAGCAACAACAATTTTAAACATTCAAATGTTGTTAACATGATGCGGATGACATGTTCAAGTTTTATGCAGTATTTATGAAAACGTTGACATGATAAGATATGAGGCATTTGTCATCGTGGCGGAAAGAAAAGGGGTGCCACGGTAACTCGATTGAGATGCCGGTGCAAAAGAGAGGGTGAAAAGAGCATGTCATGCAAGGATGGTGGGGTGATCCCGGCAAACGGGTGTCCCACGAGACGACGGTATGGCAACGGGGAACATGCAAGAAAACATGTCGGGCACGGTGCAAACGCGAACATTTCAAACATCGCAAGCATTCATTCACGGACATCGTCTCGGGGTTATACCTTCGAAGCGTGCAAACGAGACGGTTCGGGTTCGATGGGACGTAGTGGTACTTTTGGTCCTCGCCAGTAGTGGTACACGTTCGTTTAAAGAGGTACTTGACGCATCCGAGGTTTCCGAAGGCGACGGTAGTTGTACCCATGTTGTCATCGAACTTGATGGAACCAATGTCCTCGAGGGTAGTCATGGGAAGTACTCGTACTCACGAACTTGTCGGATCCACGGCGACGGTAGTTGTTCACGGCGCTTGTGACTCGCGGTTCTTCGGGCAACGGTAGTCGTGCACGTCCGTAGATGTTCGGGGTCGCGACATGAAACTTGACGTCCACGAGGTCTTTGCGGGTCGACGGTAGTGGTACTTGGCGTTTCCGAGTTCTTCGGAGGTCGTCATCGAACTTGGTAAAAAAACACGGCGTCGGTAGTCGTTCACTCGATGGCCTTTGACGATGGTAGGCGTACACGTTCCATAGACGTTTGAGTCCCCGGTAAAGGAACTTGGCAGTCCATAGAGGGTACTTGACAAAGATGAAACGGAACGCTACGGTGGTCATGCGCAAAGAGGCCCGGTCTCGCAAGACTTGGCACGAACTCAAAAGAAGTGGCACAAAGGCCTCGGTTCGAAGGTGGGTGTCCGAGCACGGGGAGGCTGGACGCCGGCGGCGAGGAAGGACGGCGTGGCGCAGGGTCGCAAGGAACACAGGGGCCGCCAGGCCAGAGGAGAGCGAGCTTGGGCCGGCCGGCGTGGACGCGGGGTCGCGATGGCGAGGGCAGGCCGTCCTGGTGCTGCGGGGCTGTCGGCCAGGGGAGCTTGAGGTGCCGGAGGAAGGAGGAGGCGCGGGCATGCGGAATGCAGTGGCGCTCGCTAGACGAAACTTGCAGGCTGCGAGGATGGAGGCAGCGGCAGCAGGGCGCGGCGGCTGCGAGGATGGAGTCGTGCGGGCGGCGGGGCGGCATTAACGGCCGCGGGAGGAGGCTGCTGGCGGAGGGGAGAACTTGGGGGAACCGGCGGTGGCCTCGGGAAGGAGAAGGAGGGACTTGGCGCGGCAGAGGAGGAAGGAGGCAGAGGGGATCGGGGAAGAGGAGTAGCGCTGCTCTCTCCCTGGTGCCTGGTGCGATGCGTGAGGCGGCGGGAGGAGGAAACGAGGGAGAGAAAGGGATCGAGCAGGGGAATCGGTAGGGTTAGAGCTGGTGCGGGCTGGCCTTAGAGGGGCAAGGAAACTGGGCCGGCCTGTAGGACTACGGGGAGGATGGGAGGCCCAGGTGGCCCGATGGCTGGTTGGGCTCCTATTTCTCTTATTTTCTATAAACAGAAAATAACAAAGAAGAAAAAAGAGAAGAAAGGAAGAGTTAGGGATAGGACTTGGACACATGGATAATATTCCGGACTCGCAAAAATACGAGGAATTTGACAAAAAGGCCTGACGATTTTTAGAGGAAGTAAAATCCACACGCGTTGGATTTAACTCGACAAGTTTGAATTTCGAAACCCATTCAAATGAACTCCAAATGGGTTGAAATTATAGGAGGTGACCCTACACAATATATGTGATTTATGGGCAGATTTGGAACATTTATGGGTAAAGTAAAATTGCCACTCAATTTTACTAAAAGGCCCCAAAGAAAGAAGGGGAAGTTGAGAAGGATAAAAGGATAATTGAAGAATGGTGCATATGTGTTTGTGGGTGATTCCAAGCAAATGGAATGGTTTAATATAGCTCCCTAAAATATTGGGAGGATATGTTATAAAGATAAGTCACCCTTCCCTCGATTTAAATGGATCAAAGATCCACACAATTTATTTAGTTGAGATGCAAAAGATTTATGAGATGATGGCATGATGACATGATGCAATGCACGTGATGCAAAGATGAAATGCAACGGACCAAACAAATCACATGACGAAACCCGAAAACCCTGGAAGGCATCTGAAGCTCCGGTCTTGGGGCGTCACACTGATAATGGTACTAACCAGTCAAAAGGGGAGATGGAAGAATTTTGTCAACGTGAGCACATCCGGCTCGACCTAGCATCGGTGGCTCACCCCTAGTTTAATGGTCAAGCAGAGAGGGAAAATAAAGAAATTCTACGAGGTATCAAACCCAGGCTTATGGTTCCTTTAAAGCAGACACCGGGTTGTTGGGTTGAGGAGCTACCTTCTGTGTTATGGAGCATCAACACCACACCCAAATAGGTCTACGGGTTACACACCTTTCTTCATGGTTTATGGAGCGGAGGCAGTTCTTCCTAGTGACATCTGTCACGACTCGCCTCGTGTGACAGCCTATGTTGAAGCTGATAATGAGAAGGCACGTCAAGATTCTCTGGACCTGTTGGATGAAGAACGTGATATTGCAGCAGCATGATCGGTGATTTATCAACAAGATCTCTGACGTTATCATAGCCGCCGGGTTAAAACCAGAACCTTTCAAGAAGGAGATTTGGTGCTCCGGCTCATCCAGGATCAGACTGATATGCACAAGTTATCCCTAGCTTGGGAAGGACCCTTTGTGGTCAGCAAAAAACTGCACAACAGGTCTTACTACCTCATTAATGTTCGAGAGCACAAAGACTCACGTCAATCGGAGGAGGAGACCAAGCAGCCATGGAACATAGCTCTTCTTCGGCCTTACTATACTTGAAGCCATAGGCTCTTCATATGTACATATTTATGACAGTGTATATATCATATAATAAACCGGAGCCTCCGTTACAAGCGGGGTATCTGTTCTTTTTACATCCTGTGTGTGCTTATAAGAGTTTACTGACAAAGCGGAGTTTTTTATTAATCCGGTGTTAGCAGCTACACGGATATAAAGGAAATCACTAGGGGCTTGGTCATATTTGAACTACAGCTACACCTCTTGATCGGTTTTGAAACCACGAAGGGATATCGCTAGGGGCTTGGTTGTTATCACACCATAGCTACACCTCTTGGTAGGAATTTAAGCCACAAAAGAAAAATATATGGAGCCAAAGAGAGTGTTGCATAAAGCACATACTCAAACATGGGCACACACTGAGCACAGCTCACAAAGTTACTTGGGGGCTCTTTTTTGCAAAGCAACAAAGAGTTTGAAAGGACCCTTGTAATTGGCTATCAAGCCACGGCTTGGAAGCCTGGTGTATTCACCTAAAAACCCAGGTTAACCTGCCTTGATCAAGTAAGCCACTCCTGTCCAGGTAATCCTGGTATGACCCACCGAACGTTTGACATGTCAATCTTTTATAGACCCTGAACTTGTCAAAGTTAAAATGATGATTGGTTAATTGGAGGCCCATCTTAAAAGGCTTTGTTAATGGTTTAACTCAGAGGCCTGGCAGCCCATGAAAAGCCTAGATTTGGAGCTTGGCAGCTCGTAAAAAGCCTTGCATATTTTCCTTTTTTGAGTTTTGTTTGTTGAAGTTCATAAGTATCTTTTGATAACCCGGCATCCTTGACCCAGCTTGCTTTTCAACTACAAGTTGTCGGCACACGATCAGTTATAAACCGGTGTTTATTGACCCGGTCTTGTTTGACTAAATCACTAGTGTTATAAAGAAAACCCGGTAGTTATCCCGGTCCGGTTTACTATATAGACCGGCATTATAAAGATGGGGTTATCAATGTTCCGGATTGGTATTAACACCTTTGCCGTATACACCGTTGGTCAACCAATGAGGTATGTTATGCATATTGCTTTGTATACAAACACTTCGATTATTCATCTATGTATTGTATACTTCTTGGACATCATGACCCGTCTAGCGGTAAACCGCTAGATAGTTTTAAGTTGTTGTACCCAGGAACACAATTCATCATGGGTTATGCATAAATATATCCCAAAAGGTGGCACAAGTTGTCACAAGGTATTACAAAACATGCTCGATGGCATGGCAAATAACGGAGTTTTGGCTATCCTATTACAAAAAGCTTTCAAAGCGGCTCCAATGGCATAATTGTTTTTCACAATATCGGCACACAGTGTCCAATAAACCGGCGAACGGTTTAGGACGCTCCGTCTGGACGGTTTGATGGCTGAGGGTCAGTTGGTGTGGGAACTTCTTCATCCCTCCCCAGACGCTGAAATCAACCGTCGACCAATAGATCCCAATTAAAGCTTGAAATACTGCTTCTTCATGGATAAGATTGGAGGGGTTAATATCAGGAGCATAAGTGTGCTTACGAATCAGAGGCACAAGTTCTTCAACTTCATGGATGTCGGTCGGCTATCTTTTCCCTTCAGCGTCATAAACCGGTTGAAAATGGGACAAGTCTGTATCATCGGCCAGCTTGCTGACTACTGGCCGCATCTGTTTGGTCAGCCGCCGGAGGTCATCGTTGTCGAAGTTTGAACCGTCTCCCTTCACACCTGGGTATCCTTTAATGATATCATCCGCTTCAAGGTCTGGAATCCAGGCTTTGGCTCAAATAAGTGCGGTTAAAGCTCCTGATCTGGCAGCTGCCTTCTTCAATTCGGCAATACGGGCTAGTAACATGGCCAGCTTCTCAAGTGTTCCTTTAATCAAAGTTGGGGCCGGTTTGTTGTAAGCTGCCGTGCAAAATAGCCCGCTGAGACCCAGAGTACAGTTGTTCAACCAATTTATACGCCGCTTTGAGCTTCATCCGCATGTCTGTACCAAGATGAGCGATCCAAGTACCTGCCAAAGATTTTTATCAACATTCTGGTCAGTGATAAGGTTCATTGACTTGCGCAAAACACATAAGCAGATACTTACCAAAGATAGCAGAAGTCATAGCATTGATTTGTCGTTTCAAACCAGCTAGTTCATCTACAATTGGTTTCAGGGCTGTCTCGGCGTCTTCAGCTCTTTTGGTTAAACCAAAATTTTCGGATTCCTAGTTAGCACGATCTTAGGTGAAAGTTTCTTTCAGCTTTTCCATTATGGCCAGGGCTTGGGTCAGCTCCTCTTTGGCTTTTGCAGCTTCTGCTTGTTGTGACTTCACATTCTCTTGCAAGTCAGAGTTTTGGGCATCTTTGCTTCTCAGTTCAGCCTGCAACATTGAAGGTATATTAAACAAACAGCATATATATGTGCTAAGTACAAAGCGTATAACAAGTTATGCACTTCATACCTGGGGGCTAATGCCTATTTGCTCTAAAGTACTACATTTTATACAAGTCTCCAGAACAATGCAAGCATTATCCTTGACACTTGGGGGCTAATGTGCGTCTGTTCTAAAACGGATGTATGGATTAAAACCCGGATTAACTTGCCAAGTTAAACTGGCCTTTGGGGGCTATGCTGCAGAAAGTTATCTAATTAATAAAAGATGAGTCTTGTCTCTTATTAGAGACCTTCCATTTTGAGGATCAATGATGAGAAACTTAAAGTGTTACAAAGACCCGGTTTATGATTAACATCATAAAATGGCCCTTGGGGGCTACTTGGGATAGTGTTTCAGCTATGAATCAATAAACAAAGGGAGAGGAATTTACCTCATATCACTCTTTCATCAAGTTCACCAAACCGGCCTCATAGTCCCAGTTTGAGTGCAGATGGTTCAAGAAGCCAGAGTGAAGCTCTTCAGCGTTAAGATGAGCATAGCTTGATAAATCGCTGCTCCATTTTCCTTTTTCCCTAGCAGCTTGCTCTTCTTTGGCACTATGTTGAGCCAAGATGACGGGATGGCCAGGAGAGCTGTGGCCCATTCCAGTAATAATAACATCGTCTCCTTGGCCTTCAGTGTGTTTGGCTGGTGACAATGGAGTTTCAGTATTTCTCACCGGACTAGCCCGGTTTGGTTCTACCGGTTTAGTATCAGGCACGGCAGGTTCAACGTCTGCTAGTTCATTGGTGTTTTGGCCTTGAAGGGGCGGTTCATCAGAAGTGGCTTCAAGATGAGGGCCCTCCGATTCATAAGTTTGTTCCGGTTCACCTCTGGGTTCTTCAAAAGTGGCCGGGTCTTCGGGTGGATTGGTGACCCGAGCTTTCTTGCTGGGTCTGGCTTTGACCCTGCAAACAAAATATAAAGGATTAACATCTTATTCAAGTTCTGTGATGCATTGAAGGAAAAGGTTTTACAACTTACCCGGCCACAGTTTTCAAAGGAGGGAGCTGAGTTGCTGTCGACTCGCCAGATGATGAGGGAGGTGTCACCTGATAATTTGAATCGGACGGATTAAGAGGTTGTCTGAAATAACCTGCCTTGGGGTAAGAATGGTCAGGAGTAGGAGAGACCTCAGACCGGCGCTTCCGAACCGGGGTATCAGGTAAACCGGCAGAAGTGACCTATTAGCCACTGTGCCGGGTTGTCCGGCGAGCTTCATGCTGCCGAGTCTTCAAAATAAATGTTGGATCCAAGTGAGCAAGAGGATGAGAAAAGCTTACTTTCTGGATTGCTTGGCGGGTTTTTTCTGTTGGCATAGAGTCTGAACCAGAGGAAAGGATAATTACCTCTACATCATCAGCTTGACTGCCTTCTACATCCTCGCGAGGAAGATCATTGTTAATGAGATGCATGAAAAGAGAGCCAAGAGAGTCAAGTTCTACCTCAACTTCCAGATCATCAGTGTCATCATCAAGCTCCATGTTGATCCGATCAGCCGTTTTCTGTTTTGACGTCCGTTTGACGGCTTTGGTTTTGGGGCGAGATGGTTTGACCGCTTTATGCCCAGTTGGCTTTACCGCATTTTCTGCGGTTTTCCGTTTCTAGAAGGGGTGATCACCCTATACATACATACACAGAAGAAGGACTACAGGTTGCACAAGGTAAGAATATTAAAGATGAAAAGGAAGTATAATGCTTACAGCAGGCGGTTTGTTCTTGGTATAGAAGGGATTCAAACTGGTTTGACTACAGACCAGTTCCGATTCATTTAGAATCTTCTTTACACCTTCAGTGACTTCTTCATCAGATAGTTGAAGGTTGTAATGGCATTGAGGGTCGTCAACCTCACCGGTGTATTCACACATTAAACCGGGACACCGGCTTAGAGGCAATATACTCCAAGATATCCAACAGCGCATGAAATCCACACCTGTTAAACCGTTGGCCATAAAGGCCCGGAGTTTGGCGAGTTGAGGGGCATATTTCGCCCTTTCTGCGGAGCTTAAGCGTTGCGGCATTGGATGGGTGTTGGAAAGCTGGTGATCACGAAAGCCTGGGAGGGGATTTTCATCTTCAGGCGAAGTGTCTCTGCAGTAAAACCAAGTTTGGTTCCATTCCTTTGGGTGGCTATGCAGTTTGGCATGAGGAAATTCAACTTCTTTCCGCTTTTGAATCGAGACACCACCAAGTTCAGTGTTGGGGCCATTTACAAATTATGTGCGCCGGTTTAAGTGAAAGAAGTCCCGGAACAGTTCTGCAGTTGGTTCTTCCTGTAAGTACACTTCACAGAAGACCTGGAAGTTGGAAGTTGGCAAGCACATCCCGGTAAAACTTTGACCCTGGTGGTTTGAAGCCACGGCTTATGTGGTCAACAAAGACCACCACCTCACACTGCCTTGGGGTTGGAGGATTTTCTGTTCCTGGAACTCGCCATTTAATTTCAGTTTTCTTAGGAAAAGAGCTGATGCTGACCATATCGTTCAACTGATCCTCGGTGACCCGGGAACGAGCCCAGTTGCAAGCGGTGAATTGTTTGGCCATTGCGAAACAAACAAGCTGAAAACGAAAGGCCGGTTTATAAATCACTCATGATGATATACAAGATACAATGGAGTAAGAGATATACTGATATGTGAAATGGCATAAATCGGAGACCAATGCAATAATGGATAAAAGGTAATACCAGGACAGGGGTACTCAGATACTGTTAAACCGGAGTATAACTATGAAGGTAAAAGGCTCCTCCGGTTTATCAGAGGGCTAATGGTATAGATTGCTTATACAAAGTTAAACCGCCTATGTTGGTGTGAGGAGAAACAGATTTCACAGAGATATATGAAAATTTCAGATCTAAGGTAAGACAGAAAAGCAAAAATATTTTGACCTAAAAAGGGTAAGACCCGAAACAGTTTATGAAGGACTAGATCGGTTTTTTGTGCATAAGGGTTTTGTGGTGGTAACAGAAGATTAGCCAAGACAAGGGATATGATAAGTGCGAAGTGTTCATCTATAGGCCAAGGAAGAACAGCACCGAAAGTTTCGATGAACTTCAAGAACCGCGAAGAGCAAGGAAACCCTAATGGATCTAGAATGGAAGGGGGAAAGGACTTACTGCGGCCACGGAAGCAGCGGAGGTGTGCTGCGGAACTCTGGTACGAACAGGTCGATGTAGCGGCCAACGGTGAAGCAAGGCGAGGCATGACGATGACGGTGGCGCTCAGGTACGGAGAAGTCGCAAGGAAGAAGAAAGGATGAAAGGGTATTGGAAAGAAAAGAAAGGGGTCCTCTGCCGCTATTTATAAGGCGAAGCAATAAAACAGTAAGTGCGGGAATCGAGGAGCTCAAAATGGATAGATTAATAAAGGTGTCACCTCGGTGACTAAATACACATTAATGAAGGTAATCTTCAGCTTCAACGGATAGGATGACGTCAGGGCGGTTTATCATGATCCTGAAGTATGATGTCACGGCGATTTACAAGGTCAAGGTGAAGATATGAGAGAGGAATTTTTCTAAGTGTGGAAGATTGACGTGAACAAGTTCAAACCAATCTGGGGCCTAATGTTGGGGATATTACTACTGGATGTAAACCAGCCAGGAGTAGCCAGGTTAACTCCTTGAAGATTAGAAGCTCATGAAGATGCATGAATGATGGCGCTTTACGAAGGCCCAAGGCCCAAAGGCGGGTTAAAGCCTGTAGATGTAAACCGACCTGGTCATGTAACTTATGTGGTAAGATAGGAAGGATAGAGACCGAACCGGACACGTTTATGACTTCGGGACTCTGTAACCCGGCGGGCATCAACCTATGTATATAAAGGGACGACCCGGCAGCGGTTTAGGGACAAACAACAACTCGAGAGCCAGACAAAGCGGATTCGCTCCCTGGCCTTCGAAACCCTAGCAATACCAATCACAACTAGACATAGGCTTTTACCTTCCTTGAAGGGGCCGAACTAGTATAAAACTCCTTGTGTCCCCTTGTCCGGTTTAACCCCTTTAAGATAACCCGTAGCGATGGCTCCACGACTAAGTCCTTTCACAAGGACATCTGCCGTGACAAACCCACGACACACCTCAAAGGTTAATTTCTCCGCTCTGGAATCATACTCATCCCCAAAGGCTACTTCCAGCTCAATCTTACCAACTGGGTGTGCCGACTTACCAGGTACCACCCCGTGAAAACAGTGTTGGATTGTTTGAGATTCTTATCCGTCAATCCCATCTGGCGGAATGTCTCATAGTAGAGGATGTTGATGATGCTGCCCCCATCCATGAGTACCTTAGTAAACTTGTATCCACCAACCTGAGGTGCCACTACCAAAGCCAAGTGACCCGGATTATCAACCCGGGGCGGGTGATCCTCTCTGCTCCACACAATAGGCTGCTCTGACCAACGTAGATAACGTGGAATTGCCGGCTCAACAGCATTGACGGCCCTCTTGTGAAGCTTCTGGTCCCTCTTGCATAAACTGGTAGTAAATACATGATACTGTCCACTACTCAACTGCTTCGGGTTGCTCTGATAACCAGATTGCTGCTGCTGATTCCCTTGGCCGGGTTGCTGATTATATCCACTTGGTGACCAGGATGACCTTGACCGTGAAAACCTCCTCCACTTGAACCAGCGCCCGGGCCATGAAAGCCGCCGCCACCTGAACCGCCACCTAGGTCGTGACCCCCATCAAACATGTTTGAATTTTTAAACGCCTTCATGATCATGCAATCCTTCCACAGGTGGGTGGCTGGCTTCTCGTGGGTGCCATGTTTCAGACAAGGTTCATTCAACAGTTGCTCAAGGGTAGGGACTGACCCGCCCGATCGAGGGGGCGTCTGCCCTTCCGCCACTGAGTACCACCCTGTGCATTAGTATTAGCAACAAACTCATCAGCCTTACGTTTATTACCTCCCTGATTTGTCGGGTTATGCTGGTGACCCTTGTCGTTACCGTTCTTCTTTCCCTTCGTTGCCTTTTCTTCGTCAGACACCGGGTCCTTGGTGGTATCAGAATCAGCATACTTGACAAGAGCCGCCATCAATGTTCCCATGTCATTACAGTCACGTTTAAGCTGCCCCAGCTTCTGCTTCAGAGGTTCAAAATGGCAATTTTTCTCCAACATCAAAATTGCTGAGCCGGCATCCATCTTATCAGATGAATGTATTATCTCCTTGACCCGGCGCACCCAATGGGTTGTAGATTCACCATCCTCTTGCTTGCAATTGGTCAGATCCACAATCGACATTGGCTGCTTACACGTGTCTTTAAAGTTCTGGATGAACCGCGCTTTCAACTCTGCCCATGAGCCGATAGAATTGGGTGGCAATCCCTTCAACCAAGTCCGAGTTGTTCCATCCAACATCATGGTAAAATACTTGGCCATTGCAGTGTCGCTCACCTCCAATAGTTCCATAGCCATCTGATAACTCTCAATCCAAGCCCCCGGCTGTAGGTCGACCGTGTAGTTAGGCACCTTACGAGGCCCCTTGAAATCCTTTGGAAACCGCTCATTGTGTATGGCTGGTACCAAGCAAGGCACGCCTCCGGTTCTCGTGGCCACTCCTGCCTCAACCGAGGTTGCTGGATAAGCCGGAAAGGTTTGGTGAGCCGCCTGCTCTGCCGCTATTTGAGCTGCTCGCTCTGCCTCTTGACGAATCCTCTCCTGATCCGCCAAGTTAAGGGCTCCAGCCCGCACCGGCTCATGCCTGTATGGTCGGTTGTGGCGTTGAGCATTACTTGACATCTCTGCAGACTCCATGTGCCTACTATAACTCGGGCTCCGGCTTGGGCGAGGAGTTGAATGAATCCTGTCTCGACTGTAAGAGTATGCATCCTGCTGGGCCAGAGCTGTCTCAAGTAATTCTCTCACCCTCCGGGTTTCAATTGTTGCTGGCGAGTCGCCTTCCATTGGGAGAGTCGCCAAACGAGCCGATGTTGCGATGAGGTTTTCTAAAGGGCTGGAGAAGTGACCCGGAGGTGTTGATACATAACGAGGAGGAGCTGTATTTATACGAGGTGGCTCCATGGTGCGTGGCTGAACTGGTGCACCGGGTGTTGTGATCCAGTTTGCCTCCGGCGGGTTGCTCCCCCCAGCCCCGGCTGTATGGAACATGTTCCTTGGATCCAGCGTTAAAGGTAGAGGCGACTGAGTTTTCTGATGCCTCCTCCTCATGATCTCGTTTGATGCATTAAGATCCACCGAGAGCCAGAAAGTTTTCGCTTGAAGTTGCTAAGCACGAGCATCTAGAGCTGCTCGTTCTATTGCCATCCGGGTTTCCTCCGCGGCTAGATTTTCCTTAGCTTGCACCATCTCCTCCCGCACGCGTGCCACCTCTGCGTCGTGATGGGCCTTATCCGCCAGCTCTACCGTAGCGGTTAACAGAGTCGTCGGCCTATCCATGAGGTCCATTAGGATCTGAGCCGGGGGGCGCACGGAGTCTCCTGACCCGGCTGCTGCTGACCCGGTAACTGCTACTGCTGCAGTGGAGTTCTGCCCGGGCTGCGTCCCCACCATGAAGACTCTAGCCAAATTCGACGGCTCAAGGGGGTCGGAATACAGCTGCCATCGGAATAGCCCCCGAGCATGCCATCTTGTAGCTGGTACAATGAGTCCGTCTCACCTGTTGATGATGCAGTATCAGAGCAGATGGCTGTCTCCCCGCCTTCCACCGATCCTTCGGAGTATTCACCGCCGTGGATGCAGCCTACGAAGGCATGTTTCGCGACAGATTGAACACATGTCGTCCTGGCGCGCTGAGCCATTTCGATGAGGTTGGTGTGGACGTCCGACTCAGGGACCGACTCACCGATCCGACCGATGAAGACGTGAATTCTGCCGAAGGGGACCCGGTACCCGTACTCGATTGAGCCGGCCTCGGGGCCCCAACCTTCGTCGTCGATGTAGAGTTTGCCGTGACGACTCTTGGTCATCCGGCCCACAGCGTATCCCTTGAGCCCTTCGAAGTTACCCTTCAAGAACTCAAATCCACCGTGCGCTGGCCCCACGGTGGGCGCCAACTATCATGGAATTGTCACAGCAGATGTCCTAGAGCTAGGACTTAGTCATAGGGCCATCGCACTAGGAAGCTTGAAGGGGTTAATCGGGACAAGGGACACGAGAGAGTTTTATACTAGTTCGGCCACTTACGATGAAGGTAAAAGCCTACATCTAGTTGGGATTGGTATTGCTAAAGTTTCGATCTCCAAGAGGCTCAACTCGCCGGCTCGGTTATCGATTTGTTGTTTCTTGCCCTAAGCTTCCACCGGGTCGTCCCCTTATATACATTGCTTGACGCCCGGTGGTCTACAGGGTCCCGGCCGGCTCATAAATAGTGTCTGGCTCGGTGACTAGTTAATTCTACCTTAAGATACAAGTCACGCCACTATAGCGGTTTATCACTACAGGCCATAAGTCGCCCGTGGGCTTTAGACCCTTTACTGACCCACCATCTTCATGATTGATCCTGGGCTTTGTATGATAATCCTCTTTTCATAACCCGGCCCCTCCAGGGCGGTTTACACATATTGTTATATCCCCGACAACTGCTATCACTGTTACCGTTACTATTGCTACTACTACTATTATCCAAACAATCATACTATTTTGGTACTGATCACTTTGCTACAGATAATTAATCTCTAGGTGTGGTTGAATTGACAATCAGCTGCTAATACCTTCAAATATTCTTTGGCTCCCCTTGTGTCGAATCTATAAATTTGGAGTGAATACTCTACCCTCGAAAACTGTTGCGATCCCCTATACTGTGGGTTAGCATGCACCACCACCACCCTGAATCCAATGCCCCTCCTGCACCTTGGCTTACTCCTAATCCAGCCACTGAGTTCCACGTGGATTGACAATGGTGGCTGCATCAGGTACAACTTTTGGAGCCTTGCACCTCCACTCACCTCCCTGCAGTCCTGCGCATCCGCTCTCTAGTTGTGGACATCAAGCCACGATGATGCCATATTCTGGGAGATAACCTCTCTCCATGTCAATTTGGCTAGATAATTATCTATGTACTAACAGTTTGATTATCTATAGTGACCTCTCATCATGGCAATTTGGTTAGCTAGGCTCTAATGATGTTCCCGGTTTTGTAGTACCAGCATTGCCCCTCTAGCACAGTCAAATATTGCCTCTAGTAGTGTCTATCTATGAGTTCCAACTTAGTCCGGTAAATGCTTATTGTATTGATAGTACTAAGGCTGCTCTAGTATCTTTGTTAAAGGTTGGGATTATCATCTGGATTAGTGGTCTATTTCATTGTCATCCAAGAATGTATCCACGACCACCTCAGACAAACATGATCTCCAAGCGGCAACAACGGCAACCAATGAAAAACAAAAGGAAACAAGAAAAAGCAGTTGTGACACCCAAACCAGAGATGATCCACGGCAAGACAAGGACCTGCAGAGAACGACAAGGAAAAGGATAAACGTCTTGCGACAACTAGGAACGCACAAATCCGATGACCCCAACTCCAACATGAATGAACTAAGAAAAAAACTATGGGTTAGAGAAGCCCAACCTTAGCCCCACCAATGACAAAGAACATCATCTCGTAAACAACGACCAACACCAACGACAAGGAAAGAAAAGGTCGAAGGAGGTGCGGGTGCACTAGGAAGTAGATAAGGCGAGAAAGTGAGACCAGTGATCGTGAAGAAAACAACACGTTCACAGCCAGACAAGCAATTGAGGGAATTAACACACTTCCCATCAAATTTGTTAGCCTTGCAAGGATCAATGTTCCAAGAGATCACTTTCATACATGCATTCTTCGATTTTGATGTCCTTGTAGGCAGAAAAAGAGTAACTAGCTAGAAACCTAGGCCCGATGATGGTGGGGAGTGTGATCCTTACATGCTAGATATATTACATAGAGACACTATTTATTTTGTTAGTTTGTTCTTTGAAAACATTGTGGTCCTAGTAATTGACAAAGTAAACAACTATCGTGTTCCATGTGAGATATGAATTTCCAATGGGTGATTAGGTATAGTCATAGGCATTTAAAGCTGGAAGACCGTGTATAAGTTTGGCAACTATTAATTTATATCTATATATAGCACTCTAGGTGTGGACCGCATTGGTAGGGTCTATATATAGGGCACAATTAATAATTGAGTAAACACCATTTGTCCAAGAAAAGAATTTGACCACCCTGCATTATAATCCCTTGCTCCAGTCTCCTCTGACGATGTCATTGCCCTGCTTCATCGCGTCAAAGCCACATCTTAGGCCTTGTGCAGGAGGGCGTTGTTGCAGGCCGGAGAGAGGCATTAACACGATGCGACAGGGTGGTGAAAACATTAGAGGAGACTGGAGGAAGGGGATTGTTGTGCAGGATGGTGTCAATTACTATTTTCAGAAAAATTATGTTTATTCAAGGATTAATTGTGTCCTATATATAGAACCTATCAATGGTGGAAAGAAGATTTGAGTGGAAAGCAACTTGGGGAAGGCTAGATATCAAGATTCATATGGTTGGAATGGAATATCTTGACCTCAACACAAGTGTAGGTGGTTCTCTCTCAGAAAATGTGTATTGGAAGTGTAGGTATGTTCTGATGGCTCTCTCCACGAATGAAGAGTGGGTGGAGGGGTATATATAGCCTCCACACAAAATCTAACCGTTACACACAATTTGCCAAACTCGGTGGGACTGAATGGTTAAACTCGGTCGGACCGATTCAGCAAACCTAGTGACCGTTAGGATTTTTGGTGGGACTGAGATGCAACTCGGTAGGACCGATATGGTTAGGGTTAGGGCATAACGTAATCTCGGTGTAACCGATTACACAAACTCGGTGGGACTGATTTTGGTAATAAGCTAACCAGAGAGTTGGTCAGGTAAACTCGGTGGGACCGATTCGCTCATCTCGGTGAGACCGAAATGTTACAAAAGGGAAACAGAGAGTTTACATTGCAATCTCGATGGGACCGATCGCTCATCTCGGTAAGACCGAAACGTTACGAAGGGAAACAGAGAGATTACAATCCCATCTCGGTGAGACCGAGATCCCTATCGGTGAGACCGATTTGCCTAGGGTTTGTGGCAGTGGCTATGACATTTGAATCTCGGTGGTGTCGGATAGAAAGAATCGGTGGGCCGAGTTTGACTTTTGGTTTAGGTCATATGTGGATGTGGGAAGGTAGTTGAGGATTTTGGAGCATATCACTAAGCATTTTGAGCAAGCAAGCTATTAAGCAACACCTCATCCCTCCTTGATAGTATTGGCTTTTCCTATAGACTCAATGTGATCTTGGATCACTAAAATATAAAATGTAGAGACTTGAGCTTCAAGCTTGAGCCAAACTTTTTGTCCTTAGAATTTTGAGGGATCCACTTTCCTCATCCATGCCATGCCATTCATTGAGCTTTTCCTGAAATATTAATCTTGGAATAATGTTAGCTCAATGAGCTATATGTTGTTAGGAATTACCAATACCACCCAGGGATAGTTGCACTTTCAATCTCCCCCTTTTTGGTAATTGATGATAACATATAGATCAAAGCTTCAACAATTGATAATAAGAGTGAAAGATATTGTCGCTTTGAGAAGTATGTGAAAAGCAAGAGCTCCCCCTAAATTTGTGCATATCTTAAGATTTGCTTTGGACTGCAAATGCACAATGAGTTAGGATCATGGGTTACTCTTCCATGTCACATACATCTTGGTGGAGCGCTCAAAATAATAAAGATTGAATACATGCACTCATCACCAAGCAAAGTGAATGATCATATAAGGATAAGTAAGATAATATCATCTAACAAGCGTAAGTGTAGCTTATGATCAACCACATGATCATCAATGTCTCACAGATAATAGCATAGTATCTCAAGCAATCAAAAGACAAACAAAGTTCAACCACCAAAGCAATAGAGAATAAAAAGCAACACTCTCTCTCGAAGCCTATGATCTATACATGTTTCTCCCCCTTTGGCAAGAAGTTACCAAAAAGTTCATAGAAAATGCATAGCACTAAAACGTCTCTCAAGCTTGGTCTTCAGGTGGTGGCGTCCGGATAACTCCACGAACGAAGGCTTCAGTCGAAGTAGATGGAGCTAATCGAGTAGGTGCTGGAGCTGGTTGCGCTTAAGCTGTAGCTGGTGCAGATGAAGTGGCTCTAGTGTCTGGTACTGGTACTGAAGTAGACCTCTGAGCTCTAGGCACTCTGGCAAATGCATCAGTGGTTGTCTTGCCCTTCCTCTCTTGCATATCATCTTGAAGTTGCTCCACAACAGACTGAATCTCAGTTACCTTCACATCCAAGTCATAGAATTTTTGCTCCATGATTCTTTCCAAGCTCTCCTGGTTTTGAGTCAGGGTGGCCAGTCCCTTCTCAATCCTCAGAGTGGATGCAATCAGGTAGCCAAGCTGATCTTGCTTGCTCTTCTGGAGATACTGAGATGCTTCTTCAGTAGTTGGCATCCTTGCAGCCTTTTCAGCTTTTGCCTTCTCCTTCTTGGCTTGTGCGTGCACAGAAGATGGTTCATCCTCATTCATAACCACAATGTTGTCCTTGAAGTCTGGGATAGGCATGTGCTCCTTGCCCATCTTGGAGTTGATTAGCTCCTAGATCTGTGGGGCATACCCACAACTCCTCTTCTGATCTGCAGTTGTCCTCTTGATAGTTTCAACTATTAGGCTCATGACTTTGAACTTCTGTGGGACATCAAAGATGTGAAGCAAGTTAATTGCATGGCCTCTGATCATCTTGTGATCACCTGACTTTGGCAAGAGAGTGTGCCTGAGGATCCAGTTGATGGTTGGCAAGCCTAACAGAAGGTAATGTACGGATCCAAACTTATGTGTCTCAAGAGCAGCATCTGGGATCTCCTTGTACATGTGTGCCATTGTGTTGTGATCCTTCTTCCTGTTGGCATAGACATCCAAGTCATCTTCACTCTCTTTTGGGGCATTGATCAGCTTTGCCCATTCAGCAACCGTGGACTGGTACCTCGTACCTTTAGACATCCAGACAATCCTTCCATCTGGGTAGAAATGAGCTGTGGAGTAGAACTGCATGATGAGCTCATCATTCCATTTTGTGAGCTTCTGAGCCATAAACTCATCGACTCCACAAGCCTTGAAACTATCATGTACACCTGGATAGTGATCCTCATTCTCCTTGATGTAGTCCCAGTCGACCCATCTCATGTCACACACTATGGGCTTCTTGTCAAGCAACATTGTCTCATAGAAGTCCTGATGTTCCTTTGTGTGGAACCTGTAATCAACAGTAGTCCTTCCCCTGGTGGCATATGGATCTGACTCTCTCCATAGCCTCAACCCTGAGTCTCTCCTGATCTTGATGTTCTCAGCCACAGGATGAGCATCATTGTGGTCTGGAATCTTGGGTTTGAGCTTTCTCAGGACTTGTCCTTCATCATCTTCATCAGCAGCAACTTCAGGCACTGGGGCCTTGTTCTTCTCAGCAGCTGGTATACTCCTGGTATTCCTCTTAGGTGCACTCTTGGGCTTGGAGGCTGCTTTGGGTGCTTCTTTGGGCTTTGATGTTGCAGCCCCTGACTTTATAGCATCACCCATCAGCTTTTGTGCCTTGGGTGCTGGTGCAGCAACCTCTTCTTCCTCTTCCTCTTCAGAATCTCTCATGATTGAGGATCTCCCAAGCACTCTAGCAGTGGTCTTTTTGATCCTCTCCTTCCTCTTCTTCCCTTCTGCAGCAGCCTCTTTGGGTTCAGATCCCAAAGGGACTTGAGTAGATGCTCTGGCCTTAGACATTGGAATTCTCTTTGCAGGAACCTTTTGCGTCATGCCTGGCTTGGTGGCAGCAGCAGTGCTATATTCCTTCTTATCCACTTTCTTCGTGGAAGTGGCCTCATCCTCAACTGCCACATAGTCTTCATCCTCAGATTCAGAGGTCTTCTTTTTTCTGGCCCTGGTGGTAGCTTTGGGTAAGTTGCTTGGGGTGCTCCTGCTACTATCATCTGAACTGCTAGAGGGACTAGTGCCCTCACTCAGGTGAACCTGCTCCTCTGACCTGTTCTGGCTGTCACTCTGATCAGACATATTGCAAACACTGACAGCAGACCCTGTGAATAGATATAGATGAGATAGAGTGGATGAGCATCACAAAATGCAGAGGTTTTTGCAAAAGAATGAGTCAAAAACTTAGTTTTAGTTTTCCACAGAAAGCATTTCGGATCAACCAATTTGTAAACTCGCTGATACCGAAGCAGCTGTTGGAACCTAAACTAGTGAACTCGGTCAGACCGAGTCACAGTTCGGTGGCACCGAGACTACTAGGGTTCCACAAAGTCCTGAACTCGGTCACACAAATTTGCAATTCTCGGTCAGACCAAAAATTACATGTGCAATGGCCTGAGCCGAATCGGTGGTACCGAGTTCCACAACTCGGTGGGTCCGAGATGGTTTCGGCGGAAACCTAACCCTAAATTTTCAATTCACGACTAAACTACGCAGTGTTTTGACTGGATAAGAATGATCTCAATCGTGGTAAGATACATGGCGAACACAATGTGCTAGGAATCAGATAGGGATAGCACAGTGATCTTGTTCATACCCTAGTTCGGCGATGAACTCGCTACGGCGGCAACGGCGGGGATGATTCCCGTTGACGGCGGCGGAGACCAGCGGTAGGAGGCGGCTGGCGACAAGGAAGACGATCCGGAGACCCTGGAGGCAGAGCGGGCTAAGCGCGGGTCGAGGAGGTTCGGAAAGTTTTCCACAATTTGACCCGTGGGTATATATAGCCCGACCCCGTCGGTGTGACCGAGTGGAACAACTCGGTGGCACCGAGATTCATAACTGCAATCAGTTACTGAAACTCGGTGTGACCAAAAGGTTCAAATCGGTTGCATCGAGATTGAAAACCTAGATCGACTTAGTGATCTCAGTATGACCGAAATGGATGAATCGGTCAAACTGAAACACACAAAGAAGTTTTGGAAGTTTAAGTCTATGACGAATCGGGGACTCCGAGTGCTCCTCACACAGAGTGGTTTGAATCTGACTTGATCAAATTTTCTGATGTAGCATGAATAGAGTTTGAGACGAGAAAAGCATAGATAGCTAGAGAGGGTTCTTAGGCATTCTTGTCCATCCACTTGGCAAATGAAAAGAAAACCAATCAATCAAAACAACAAGTGGATGTCCTCAAATGAGTAAAATATGCAATCAACATGCTCACACAATAAAATGGCAATTGAAATATGTGGCAAAGCATGTACAACCAATTCTAGCATCTATCAAACAATTTGTGATGACTAGGTCATCTATATATGAGTATATTGACTTAGGAGTCAAATGAGAACATTTGATCATAGGTCATACTCATCGTTTAAGCACAAGTGGGGTTACCACTTTTACATAAAGCATTGTTGTGTTCACACCATTAGAGTTGCTTTAGCTCAATTCTTAGAGTAAAGCTCCCCCTAGATGTGAGATCCCCCCTAAGAGGGATGAACTAACCTTGGGTTTTATCGATGATGACTTCATGTAGATGTTGAAGATGTGGATGCTCAATGTTGATGTAGATCATTTGAAGCTATCCATTGGAGTGAATTGCACTTTCAATACCTACACGGGTTAGTCCCACAAGGAACAAACAAGGATATCCATAGACATAAAGTGATGCACACACAAGATGATGTCTATGAAAGCTTTTTGGTTACCTTGTCCCTTGTCTTACCAACAAGAGGGTTTGTGACTCCTTGAACTAGTGCAAGATGTGGAAGTTGATTGCACTTGTTCTTGCCAAGATGATAAGAGTGAAGTATGTTGGCAGAGTCACCCTCAAGAACTCTCTAGTTCTTCTTCTTCGGGATCCACACCATGTTGATGGGAATCCTCGGTGTTGTAGTTGTACTTGATGAAGTGGAACTTGAAGTAGTCTTGGGAACCCACTTGACCAAGGCCTTAGGAGCTTCTTCAAATGCATCAATTTCCTCTTGAAGCTTGTCCTTGCCTTTTTGCTTGTGGTCTTGTGGTGGAAGATCATCTTGAGCTTGTGTCCCTTTGAAAGAAGTAGGATCATACTTCTCTTGTTGAGGAACAAACTTCGTCTTGGGGTATTGATCTTCTTCCCACTCAACTCCATTGGCATTGAACTTTCGTTCAAAACCAACACCTTGATTCTTCCGGTGCCTTCCTTGCTTGCGTACAATTTCCTTGAATTACTTACTTCCGGCAAGGCTCTGGTAAACACCTTTCTCTATAATTCCCTTCAATAAGCTATTTTCTTGCTCAAGTGTAACTTGGCTAAGAGAATCATTAGTGGAATCAAGAGAACTAGTAGAAGCAACAATATTGGATTTAGCATGATTACTGTTACTACTAGAGGAAGAATCTTTCTTGTTCTTGTTACTAGACTTGACTTGAGGCATGTAAGTGGATAAGAGTAAACGCTTGGCAATGTAAGAAGAACTTCTCTTACGAAGATCATCATTGATTGCTTTTAAGAACTCATGCTCTTGCTCAAGGTTGAGCTTTTCAAAGCGTAATTTCTCATGAGTCCTTAAAAGTTCTCGATGATCTCCTAAGATAGTTTCATGAGCTAACTTAAGAGTGTTTAGTTCTTTAGTTAGAGACTCAATCTTCTCCTTATCATTGTCATTCATTTTATCTTGATTAGCATGATTAATTGACGTTTCATCACAGTATTCATCACTAGAGTTGTCAACAAGTAAATCATCATCACCTAACAAGTCATCTTCATCACTATTGAAATCAACATACTCGGGGTGTGATACCTTTGGGACTTTAGCCATGAAGCATGTTCCAACTCCTTCATTTGGTGAGTCAAATATGTCGTAGGAGTTGGTTGTCACAAGTGCTAGACCGGCAACACCTTCATCTTGAGTATATTCAGAGTCGGAGTGATAGCTTCTCTCGGAGTGGTTGTCGGAGTCGGAACCGGATACCCATTCACCAACATGAGCTTGATGTCTTCATTTTGTGTAGCTCCTTGATGACTTGTCCTTTCTTTCCGAATCCTTGCTTCTCCGTGAGGGTCTTCGTTCATAACGATCATCTCTACTCCTTCTTTCTCTAGATGGTGATTCTTCTCTTCTACTTCTTCTCTTGGGAGAATCTTCTCTTCTCTTGTAGGGGGCCGTACACTCATTGGAATAGTGTCCGGGCCTTCCACAATTGTAGCAGTTTCGCTCTCGACTAGAAGATCTTTTGTCATTGTAGGACCTTGACTTGGAGCTTCTCTCTTTGCTTCTACTCTTGTAGAACTTGTTGAAGTTCTTCACCATTAAGCTCAATTCTTCATTGAAGGTTTGTTTCTCACTCGATGATGTGGGGGCTTCACATGAGGCTTTGTAAGCACCACTTGATTTTTTGTGAAGTTCCTCTTTATCCTTGAGTGACATCTCATGAGCAACAATTCTTCCGATGACTTCCGTTGGCTTGAGATCTTTGTAATTTGGCATCATTTGGATCAATGTGCACACGGTATCATATTTTCCATCCAAGGCTCTTAGGATCTTATTGATGATGAATCTATCGGTCATCTCTTCACTCCCTAAGCTGGCAATCTCATTTGTGATAAGAGCAAGCCTAGAGTACATTTCAGCAACACCTTCACCATCCTTCATTTTGAACTTGTCAAGTTGACTTTGAAGCACATCCAATTTGGATTCCTTGATGGAGTCGGTACCTTCATGCATATCAATCAAAGTATCCCAAATTTCCTTTCCATTCTCAAGACGACTGATTTTGTTGAATTCTTCGGGGCACAATCCATCGAAGAGGATATCACAAGCTTGAGCGTTGTATTGCAGCATTTTCAACTCTTCCGCGGTGGCTTCACGGTTCGGTTCTTTCCCGTCAAAGAATTCACCTTGCAAGCCAATACACACAATAGCCCAAACGGCGGGGTTATGTCCAAGAATATGCATTTTCATCTTATGCTTCCAACTAGCAAAATTAGTGTCATCAAAGTAAGGACCTCTACGGTGATAATTTCCCTCGCTAGACGCCATACTCTCCTAGGTTGTGAAACCAAGGCTATGACCGCCAAAAGCTATGGAAATCAAAGCAAATGGAGACCAAAGCTTTGATACCACTTCTAGGATCGAAAGTATGTCTAGAGGGGGTTGATTAGACTACTTGACCAAAAAAAATCTAGCCTTTTCCCAATTTTAGTTCTTGGCGGATTTTAGCTATCTTAGCACAAGTCAAGCAATCTCCACACAATTCAAGAAAGCATGCAAAAGAGTATATGAGCAGCGGAAAGTAAAGCATGTAACTTGCAAGAATGTAAAGGGAAGGGTTTGGAGGATTCAAACGTAATTGGAGACACGGATGTTTTTGTCATGGTTCCGATAGGTGGTGCTATCGTACATCCACGTTGATGGAGACTTCAACCCATGGAGGGTAACGGTTGCGCGAGTCCACAGAGGGCTCCACCCACGAAGGGTCCACGAAGAAGCAACCTTGTCTATTCCATCACGGCCGTCGCCCACGAAGGACTTGCCTCACTAGCGGTAGATCTTCACGAAGTAGGCGATCTCCTTGTCCTTACAAACTCCTTGGTTCAACTCCACAATCTTGTCAGAGGCTCCCAAGTGACACCTAGCCAATCTAGGAGACACCACTCTCCAAGAAGTAACAAATGGTGTGTTGATGATGAACTCCTTGCTCTTGTGCTTCAAATGATAGTCTCCCCAACACTCAACTCTCTCTCACAGGATTTGGATTTGGTGGAAAGAAGATTTGAGTGGAAAGCAACTTGGGGAAGGCTAGAGATCAAGATTCATATGGTTGGAATGGAATATCTTGACCTCAACACAAGTGTAGGTGGTTCTCTCTCAGAAAATGTGTATTGGAAGTGTAGGTATGTTCTGATGGCTCTCTCCATGAATGAAGAGTGGGTGGAGGGGTATATATAGCCTCCACACAAAATCTAACCGTTACACACAATTTGCCAAACTCGGTGGGACCGAATGGTTAAACTCGGTCGGACCGATTCAGCAAACCTATTGACCGTTAGGATTTTCGGTGGGACTGAGATGCAACTCGGTAGGACCGATATGGTTAGGGTTAGGGCATAACGTAATCTCGGTGTAACCGATTACACAAACTCGGTGGGACCGATTTTGGTAATAAGCTAACCAGAGAGTTGGTCAGGTAAACTCGGTGGGACTATTTCGCTCATCTCGGTGAGACCGAAATGTTACAAAAGGAAAACAGAGAGTTTACATTGCAATCTCGATGGGACCGATCGCTCATCTCGGTAAGACCGAAATGTTACGAAGGGAAACAGAGAGATTACAATCCCATCTCGGTGAGACCGAGATCCCTATCGGTGAGACCGATTTGCCTAGGGTTGTGGGAGTGGCTATGACATTTGAAACTCGGTGGCGCCGGATAGAAAGAATCGGTGGGGCCGAGTTTGACTTTTGGTTTATGTCATATGTGGATGTAGGAAGGTAGTTGAGGATTTTGGAGCATATCACTAAGCATTTTGAGCAAGCAAGCCATTAAGCAACACCTCATCCCTCCTTGATAGTATTGGCTTTTCCTATAGACTCAATGTGATCTTGGATCACTAAAATATAAAATGTAGAGTCTTGAGCTTCAAGCTTGAGCCAAACTTTTTGTCCTTAGAATTTTGAGGGATCCACTTTCCTCATCCATGCCATGCCATTCATTGAGTTTTCCTGAAATATTAATCTCGGAATAATGTTAGCTCAATGAGCTATATGTTGTTAGGAATTACCAAAACCACCCAGGGATAGTTGCACTTTCACTTGGTGTAGTTGATTCTCCTCTGCTCAAAACTTCTGCTGCTGTAATGTTGTATGGTAATGTTGTAAGGGTAGTAATTGGTCTCTTCTGCTGCTTATCAGAGATGGGGGGAGGCCGCCACCGCCGGCTGCGCTCTGCCATGCCGGAGTCCGACTTGGAAGGTTTGGAGTTCTTCACGATCATACTTGAGAATTCCTCCAGCAGGCAGGTATATAAAAGGAGAGATCTCCCCTTCACCCATCTCTTTATCATAACTCTGTTGTTTGCTACATCACCGCTTGACCCACGCTACAGAGGTTGCCTGACACTTTTATGAAGATGTTGGACGACCATCGGTCACAGAATGTGAAGCTGCGACAGGCCGACAGCGAGCTTCGCATGCTGTGGGATGCGGAGGTGGTGTTCGACACCGACCATCACATGTACCTGTGTCGTGGCTGGGAGCAGTTCGCCCATGCCTACGACCTGTGGCATGGGTACGTCCTTGTCCTTCGGTACAACAGCAACGCCATGCGCACCGTGAAGGTGTTCAACACGACTATGTTCCTCATGCGCTACGAGGACGACAACGATGCCAGTACGCTCTACCTCTTCTTCCTCTCCATTTGGCTTTGTCTCACACCGATTGTTAAAAAAATTTTGTTGCATTTGGTCAGGCAATGGGAGCAGCAACAGCGACTCTGGCTACAGCAAAAGTAGCAGCGACTCTGGCTACAGCAAAAGTAGCAGCGACTCTGGCTACAGCAAAAGCAGCAGCGACTCTGGCTACAACAAAAGTAGCAACGAGTCTGGCTACAGCAAAAGCAGCAGTAAGGATGAGGAGGAACGGAGTGGGAAAGAAGAGGAGTAGAGTGCGGATCAGGAGGTGCAGTCTATTCTGTCTGACGATGACCTCGCGATGGCGGTGGCTGACGATGGCCACGCCATGGTGGTGGCTGACGATGGGAAAGCGATGGTGGTGGCTGACGATGACCTAGCGATGGTGGTGCCTGAAGATGGCCTCTCGATGGTGGTGGTGCCTGACAATGACCTTGCGATGGTGGTGGCGCCAGTGATCCCATAGCTGGGCGACAGGACCATGCGAATTATGGTAGAAGAGTACATCCCACTGCCTCGCCGCTCTAAGTGCATCAGGATGATGAAGGAGAAGGAGAAGAAGGAGGAGTGAAGATCTTAAGAAAATCAAGTCAATGTTAAGTATGTCAGGTATGTCAGATCTCCAACATGATCTATACTTTGCTTTGTTTCCTCCGAAATGACCTAAGTTAGCTCTAATATGCTAAGTTATCTCTAATATGGTTAGTTACCTAGGTTTTCTCAATAATGATATACACATAGCTTAGTTATGTACAAAATGGGATAATTAGCTTACTTAGGTTTGAAATGGCATAACAATCTTGGTAACCTCATACATGGCATATAGTTAGCTTATTTTCCTCGAAAATGAGATAATAAGCCTAATTAGCTCCAAAATGATTAATTTTACCTAAGTTAGCTCCAAGTTAGCTCTAAAATGCTAAATTAGCTCTAATATGCTTAGTTACCTGGGTTAGCTCAATAAAGACATATACTTAGCTTACTTATATCAAAAATGGCATAATATGCTTAGTTAACTCAAAAATGGCATAATTAGCTAGGTTAGCTCCAAAATGACACATTTTACCTAGGTTAGCTCCAATATGATCCATTTTACCTAGGTTAGCTCCAAAATGACCAAGTTTACCTAGGTTAGCTCCAATATGATCCATTTTATCTAGGTTAGCTCCAAAATGACCTATTTACCTAGCTTAGCTCTAAAATGACCTACACACTTAGCATTTTTACCTACCTTAGCTAAAAATGGCATTTTTACCTACCTTAGTTAGAAGACGAAGATAAAGAAGAGGAGAGGAGAAAAAGAAGGAGAAGATAAATTCTTCTTCTTTTTCTTCTTCCTTTTCTTCTTTTTCTTCTAGCTAGTCTTCTTCTTCTCCTAACTTTCATCTTTCCCAATTTGCAGATTTGCTTTAGATGAGGAAGCTTCCATTGATGGAGTGTACTCTTCTCCTTGTGCTTCCTTTTTTGTTTATGGAAACTTGTTGGAAACGTGTTTTGGATATGTATGTATGTATGGATATGTTGTTGGAAACTTCTTGTTAGAAACTTATTGTTGGTATGCTTGTTGAAATTATTCTCAAATGTGTGTGATGTGTGTGTGTGTGTGTGTATCTGTGAAATATTGTCAAGTTGAATGAATTTAAGAAAAAACAGGGGCTATACAGGCACTTCGCCGTCTGCCAGCAAATGGCAAAGCTGCCATGTGGCAGCTACCTGTGCAACCCGGGGGGCACTGGGCTGGCCTATATGGTTGCTTTGCCGTTTGCTGGCAGACGACAAAAATAACATCTTTGTCGTCTGCCAGCAGACAGCAAAGCACGTCGTTAACCCCTTAACGACCCTAAGTTGCCGCGTGTGTCGTTCAGGTCCTTTGTCGTCCCCTGGCTGACGACAAAGACCATTTCATCTTTGCCGTCCGCCAGTAGATGGCAAAGAACCCTTTGCCGTAGATTATTTAGCCGAACCTGTTGTCGTCTGCTGGCAAACGACAAAGGCCTTTGCCGGCCTATGTCGTCCGCCAGGCATGCCTTTGCTGTCAGTCTGTGTAGACAGCAAAGTTCCTTATTCCTGTAATCACTCGCAAAGTAGAAAAAGGAAGAAGTTTTTCAACTATACATATTTGCTATGGGCTGGCTTGGGGACTATTGTCAATATATCTAAAATGGGGGTGTCATGGAACCCCTATCAAATGGCCCTGTTCAGAAGAAAAATCGAAACGAGAAAAAACCATGATTTTTACTATCAAAACAAGTAAAAATCTATGCCAATGGGGGCACACTGATCTTTAAATAAATGAGTGATACTGCATCAACAAGACACATATGATCCTAAGGTAAGTAGAAATCATCTTCGATGACATCACCGGAGCCTAGTTTATGCGCTATTCGGTAAGGGACTGATTTGGATCCATACGTTTAATTCTATTGTTAGATTTTATCTTAATTTTTCATTTGTAGTTGCGGATGCTTGTGAGGGGGGTTAATCACAAGTCAGAGGCTTGTTCAAGTAAGAACAGCACCCAAGCACCGGTCCACCCACATATCAAATTATCAAAGTAGCCATTACCGTTACCCTCGAAGTGACTAGATGAAATTCCCGCTTACCCACAAGAGCGCTTTACTATAAGAGATTGTTTTGGTCTGTCCTTTGCTACAAAAATTATTGGCCAACCTTGCTGCACTTTTGTTACCATTACCGGTACTTGCTCATTACAAATTATCTTGCTATCAAACTATATGTTACAGAAAATTTCAGTGCTTGCAGAAATTCCCTAGCTGAAAATTGCTTGTAATTTCGTTCTGCTCCTCGTTGGGTGCGACACTCTTACTTATTGAAAGAACTACGATTGACCCCCTGTACTTGTGGGTCATCATGCACTGCTTCTCTACTACTAGTGCATTTAGTTTCGATAGTAAAATTCAGTTTCCACAGCAAAATTCAGTTTCGATAGTAAAATCTAGTTTCGATAGTTAAATTCAGTTTCGATAGTTAAGTTTAGAGATGAGCGGCTATTGTATTACATCTAGTACTTTTTGGTGATTTATTTTACATCATCTATTGGAGATGCTATTAGAATACTACTTCAGGTTAACTTTGTCTCTCTTGTCCTACTTAAGCCTCACTGTCGTACACCTCACTAGAGTTGTTCCAATGATGAAACCATCCATCACAGTGGAGCAGTACCCTCGGCTCCATCTCTAGACATCTAAGATCTTCTTCCGGGCCTCCGACGGCCACATCGGCCATAGCAACCTCAGTGACCAATCCAATGATGCTGAGAACGACATGGCTTTGCCAAAGAGCTTGTACACTTATGGCATCACTTTTTAACTCTACATGTAATATATATTGTCCACTAAGCATGCATAGTAATGAGAAATACGATTAGTTTCTCTCATATGACAAGCAGTGAGGTACTAGGCAAGTTAGCTATCTGTGATGGACTCTCTCAAAAGCCATTGATACGTCCGTTTTGCATCATGTTTTCCTATTGTTACTTATGGTGTTTGTCATCAATATAACACTTTGTGGAGTAATTCTAATGCCTTTTCTCTCATAATATGCAAGGTTTACACAAAGAGGTGGAATACCGACAGCTGGAATTCTGGACCTGAAAAGCTATATCAGAGATACCTAATCTGCACATCTCCAAATGAGGTTAAATTTTACGTAGATTTATTTTGGAATATATATAAGAATTATTGGAGAAAAGAAATACCAGAGGGGCCACCTAGGTGCCCACTATGCACCAGGGCGTCCCTACCCTCCCCCTTGTCGTGGACTTAACACAACAGATGCCCTAGCGAAAGGACTTAGGTGTGGAGCCATCGCAACTAGGTTAGCTGGAAGGGGTTAAGCGGGACAAAGGACACAGAGAGTTTTCCCCAGGTTCGGCCCCTCTCAACGAGGTAAAAGCCCACGCCTGTTGTAGGTTGTATTGCTTGGGTTTCGATTATGGAGTGAATACGCTTGACCTAGTTCTCGATGAGTTGTTTCTTGAGTTAACCCGCCGCCGAGTCACCCCTTTATATACGGGTTGATGCCCGTCGGCTTACAGAACCCCAGTCGGTGATATGTCTCCAACGTATCGATAACTTTTATTGTTCCATGCTGTTATATTATCAATCTTGGATGTTTTATAATCATTTTATATCATTTTTGGTACTAACCTATTGACAAAGTGCCAAGTGCCAGTTGCTATTTTTTGCATGTTTTTTACATCGTAGAAAATCAATACCAAACCGAATCCAAATGCCACGAAACTTTACGGAGATTTTTATGGATGAGACACTACTGCAGGATGCTGCTAACGTGACACTACGATCAGAGACCCTTTGACAAAACTGTGTGCGATGCATTAGTCACAAACGGTGATGTAAAAAAGCATCAAAAAAGACGCAAAATGTTTGCGATGAATGATACATCAAACATGGTTCAGATTTTAGTTGCATGTGCGATGAGGGGCATACGGTTGATCTGTACGAACTGTTTGCGATTAGACAAAACAACAGAAACGGGCAGCCAGATCAAGGTGTGTGCGATATACGATATACAGTTCACTTCGATGAACCATTTGTGATGATTGAGGTGAACACAAACGATTCGGTGTAACAAGATGTCTGTGATACCCGGCAAACAGGTCGATAATCAAAATTGTCTGCGATCATTATAGACAGCCCATACAGTCTTTTTTGTAAATTGTGTGCTCGTTAGGGCACATAGTTCAACAAACCAACCTGTGGGCGATAATGTAGAAGATCTCTGTCAAATACGTATTACTAACCGTCTGCGATGAGATTGACAGGATAAACAGAGATAAATAAAGTCTGCTTAATTTTGTCCTTGTTGTTGTTGTTGTTGGATGGCCCCACGACATCGTCTTGGCGAGGATGCTTCTTGCCGCTGACCGTTGGCTTTTCATCGCTGCCGCCATCGTCATCGTCGTTGCAGTCGTCGTCGTCCTCCTCCTCGTTCGACCATTCCTCCTCCTCATCATTCTCGTCCTCTTCTTCGTCCTCCGATGGCTCCTCGTTCATCTGGTTGTCGTCTGACGACTCTGGAGGTGGCGTCCCTTCCATGAACCGGATATAATCGAGATCTGGGCTCGACACCGGACTCATGGAAGAGAAGCGGGATGATTCCGATGTCGACCTATCATCGGGTGCCAGACTGCTGGCTGAATTGACCTCCTCAACTCCTCATCCATGAAAAAAAATCAAGTCATTCAGCATCGTTCCTTTGCATCTGCCATGGCTAGCGTGAGTTCTGCGTCGAGAGATTTCCACCAGGGAGAGGCGAGCATGGAAGAGGAAGCACGAGAGATGTCCCGCCTCACCGCGAAAGTAGCCGACATGTCCAGCCGCGCAGCAGTAGCAGCATAGAGGTCCCACTGCACCGCCGAAGCAGCACGGAGGTCCCGCCGCACCGTCGATGTAGCAGACTGGTCCGGCGGTGCCGCGGAAGTAGCAAAGATGTCCCGCCGTGCCGGCGAAGTAGCACGGAGGTCCCGCCACGTTGCGGCGGCCTGGGAAAATTTCTCGCGGGTAGGCAAGGACTCTTATAGGCGCATGCATGTGATCGTCCATAGCCAACTGTATCAGATCTCCGGCTGGACGAGGTTGCAGGATGAGGCTACCGGCGTCATCTGGCAACCGGGGGAGGGCAATGCAAACGTCCAGGCCGAGCGCGACCTGCTGAGGGCGAAGATCACCGGTAGGGCGAAGCAGGCGGAGGAGACCGCTACCTTCTTGCAGAGGACGGGCGTCATCGTCAAGAAACTTATGGACGAGAATGCCATGCTCCGCATCGAGCGCGAAAGGCTGGTGGAGGAAGCACGGGATGCCGCCAAGCAGTGTATTAAGGACATGAAACTAATGAAAGAGATCATCGCCACTCGCCGCGAGAACTAGTCTCCGCGACCTATAGCGCATAAAGAAAGTAGAGATCAGCGAGCCAGATCGATCTATGCGTCTTCCTTCTTCTTTTGCCCTTGTGTATTTCGGGCGTAGCCGCATGTGGCTTTTTTAATTATCTTCCTAATTATGTAAGACAATGATTATCCACTCTCGTCGTCCTTATATATATTCATCAGTCTTGCTATAAGTCGCAGTAGATGCTATATAGGTCCGTCGGATCTTTCATCAAGATCCGTGCAAAATTTTCTTTTCAGATTTTCTTTTTCTCTCTTAAATCTCAATCGAGTGAGACATAGCCACGCCATTAAACAAAGGCTCGGGTGCCATTAATGGAGACCTTGGGAGAGAGGTGGACGACAGATGGAGGTCAAAGGGCTCTCCTCCTGATAAGCACGCGTAGGGGTCTGATCGCACGCCTCCCGTTCTCAAATAGCTACCCTGCACGGCGCCTCCTAGCTAATAATAAAAGGGGACACGTGGTGGCATGTAAATGGTAAATAGAACGCCCACGGTTTCAATAATAGAACGCCCACCTGTTTCCGATTGTAACGTGACAACACTTGTTCCAAAATGACTTTGTTGATTGTTAATGTGTGCGCCTTCGCAAATCGGACATCAAAATTACCACAAACATGTTGGATACATGTCATGACACCAAGCCAAGTTTCATGATTTTCATGCGTGTTTTGGATTTACAGGAATTAATAAACCAAGTTTATCAAAGTTTCCAACTGAGCCACGACGACCAGATGTTTGAATTTCATTCCCATTTCTTGCATGGGACCTAGAAATTTACCCGAGGACACACATGTGATTTTTCAACCAGCTTTGTTGCACTGGAGCATGTGCTTGTATTTCAAATTTGAATTATGCACACACAGGTGACACGTTCCCTCTCAGAACCATGAGCCTTCTTGAGAGAAGCTCCAGTTTGCAAGAAACTTATACCAAAACTTGTTCTATTCTGCCAATTTTTTACCACAGCATGGTAGTACCATGACATGACACCATGCCAAGTTTCATGATTTTCAGGCATCTTTTGGATTTACAAGAATTTTAAAACCAAGATTCTCAATGTTCTCGGCCGAGCCACGATGCCCAGAAGTTTGAATTTCATTCCCATTTCTTGCATGGGATCTAGAAATTCACCCGAGGACACACATGTGATTTTTCAACCAACTTTGGTGCACGGGAGCATGTGCTTGTAGTTCAAATTTGAATTATGCACATTAAATGACCAGAAACTCAATTAATGTATAAAAAAGGCAAAACGAACCCGGAATAATTTCAAAATTTAACAGGGCACTCATGTAGTTCTATGTTGCCTCTATAAAGAAACTCAGGGGGGGCAGCGTATATTGTTTCACACTCAAAGGTGACACGTTCCCTCTCAGAACCACGAGCCTTCTTGAGAGAAGCTCCGGTTTGCAAGAAGCTTATACCAAAACTTGTTCCTATTCGGCCAATTTTTTTACCACAACATGGTAGTACCATGACATGACACCGTGCCAACTTTCATGATTTTCAGGCGTGTTTTCTATTTACAAGAATTTTAAAACCAAGTTTTTCAATGTTCTCAGCCGAGCCACGATGCCCAAATGTTTGAATTTCATTCCCATTTCTTGCATGGGACCTAGAAATTCACGCGAGGACACACATGTGATTTTTCAACCAACTTTGGTGCACGGGAGCATGTGCTTGTAGTTCAAATTTGACTTATGCACATTAAATAACTAGAAACTCAATTAATGTATTAAAAAGGCCAAACGAACCCGGAATAATTCCAAAATTTAACAGGGCACTAACGTACTTCTATGTTGCCTCTATAAAGAAACTCAAGGGGGGCAGCGTATATTGTTTCGCACTCAAAGGTGACACATTCCCTCTCTGAACCACGAGCCTTCTTGAGAGAAGATCCAGTTTGAAAGAATCTTATACCAAAACTTGTTCCTATTCGGCCAATTTTTTTACCACAACATGCTAGTACCATGACATGACACCGTGCCAAGTTTCATGATTTTCAGGCGTTCTTTGGATTTACAAGAATTTTAAAACCAAGTTTCTCAATGTTCTCGGTTGAGCCACGATGCCTAGATGTTTGGATTTCATTCCCATTTCTTGCATGGGACCTAGAAATTCACCCGAGGAAACACATGTGATTTTTCAACTAACGTTGGTGCACGGGAGCATGTGCTTGTAGTTCAAATTTTGATTATGCACATTAAATGACCTGAAAACTCAACTAATGTATAAAAAGGGCGAAACGAACCTGAAATAATTCCAAAATTAATAGGGCACTCATGTACTTCTATGTTGCCTCTACAAAGAAAATTAGGGGGGAGGCAGCATATATCGTTTCGCACTCAAAGGTGACACATTCCCTCTCAGAACCACGAGCCTTCTCGAGAGAAGCTCCGGTTTGCAAGAAACTTATACCAAAATGTGTTCCTATTCTGCCAATTTTTTACCACAGCATGGTAGTACCATCACATGACACCATGCCAAGTTTCATGATTTTTAGGCATGTTTTGGATTTACAAGAATTTTAAAACCAAGTTTCCCAATGTTCTCGGCTGAGCCACGATGCCCATCTGTTTCAATTTCATTCCCATTTCTTGCATGGACCTAGAAATTTACCCGAGGACACACATGTGATTTTTCAACCAACTTTGGTGCGCGGGAGCATGTGCTTGTAGTTCAAATTTGAATTATGTACATTAAATGACCAGAAACTCAATTAATGTATAAAAAAGGCCAAACAAACCCGGGAAAATTCCAAAATTTAACAGGGCACTCATGTAGTTCTATGTTGCCTCTATAAAGAAACTCAAGGGGGGGGACAGCATATATTGTTTCGCACTCAAAGGTGACACATTCCTTCTCAGAACCACGAGCCTTCTTGAGAGAAACTCCGGTTTACAAGAAGCTTATAGCAAAACTTGTTCCTATTCGGGCAATTTTTTTACCACAACATGGTAGTACCATGACATGACACCATGCCAAGTTTCATGATTTTCACGCGTGTTTTGGATTTACAAGAATTTTAAAACCAAGTTTCTCAATGTTCTCGGCTGAGCCACGATGCCTAGATCTTTGAATTTCATTCCCATTTCTTCCATGGGACCTAGAAATTCACCCAAGGACATACATGTGATCGTTCAACCAACTTTGGTGCACGGGAGCATGTGTTTGTAGTTCAAATTTGAATTATGCACATTAAATGACTAGAAACTCAATTAATGTATAAAAAGGCCAAACGAACCCGGAATAGTTCCATAATTTAACGGGGCACTCATGTAGTTCTATGTTGCCTCTATAAATAAACTGAAGGGGGGCAACGTATATTGTTTCGCACTCAAAGGTGACACATTCCATCTCTGAACCACGAGCCTTCTTGAGAGAAGCTCCGGTTTGCAAGAAGCTTATACCAAAACTTGTTCCTATTCGGCCAATTTTTTTACCACAACATGGTAGTACCATGACATGACACCATGCCAAGTTTCATGATTTTCAGGCGTGTTTTGGATTTACAAGAATTTTGAAACCAAGTTTCTCAATGTTCTCAGTTGAGCCACGATGCCCAGATGTTTGAATTTCATTCCCATTTCTTTCAAGGGACCAAGAAATTCATCCAAGGACACACATGTGATTTTTCAACTAACTTTGCTGCACGGGAGCATGTGCTTGTAGTTCAAATTTGGATTATGCACATTAAATGACCAGAAACTCAACTAATGTATAAAAAAGGCCAAATGAACCTGGAATAATTCCAAAATTTAATGGGGCACTCATGTAGTTCTATATTGCCTCTGTAAAGAAAATCAGGGGGAGGCAGCGTATATCGTTTCGCACTCAAAGGTGACACATTCCCTCTCAGAACCACGATCCTTATTGAGAGAAGCTCTGGTTTTCAAGAAGCTTATACCAACATTTGTTCCAATTCGACCATTTTTTTACCACGGCATGGTAGTACCATGACATGACACCATGCCAAGTTTCATGATTTTCAGGCATGTTTTGGATTTACATGAATTTTAGAACCAAGTTTCTCAATGTTCTCAGCCGAGGCACGATGCCAAGATGTTTGAATTTCATTCCCATTTCTTGCATGGGACCTAGAAATTCATCCGAGGACACACATGTGATTTTTCAACCAACTTTGGTGCACCGGAGCATGTGCTTGCAGTTCAAATTTGGATTATGCACATTAAATGTCCAAAAACTCAATCAATGTATAAAAAGGCCAAACGAACCCGGAATAATTCCAAAATTTAACAAGGCACTCATATCAGGGGGGAGGCAGCGTATATCGTTTCGCACACAAAGGGGACACATTCCCTCTTGGAACCACGAGGCTTGTTGAGAGAATCATTGGTATTGCAAGAAGCTTATACCAAAACCTATCCCAATTCAGCCAAAAAATATACATATGGAAATACGGTTTAGATTATCCTGAACATCTCGCTACCTAGACCAATGTACTCTGATTTGAATTCAACATAAAATGGACACTAATATTTGAATTAGATATAGTATGGTACATGTCATTCATAGTGAAATATGATTATTGATATATGCATGTTTTTTTGTTATCAAGATAATATTTAAATTATTGTATAACTTGACAACAATCGTATTCAAATAAGGAAAATTGATTCAAATTTAGTCCATATGGTAGACGACAATATATATGTTCATAGGGTGGAGTAAAATGTTCATATATATATGATGGAAGATCAAAATGTAGGACTACATCCATTATAAACTGCAAGGTCACCTAACGATATATTCGAATTCAACATAACATGGATTCAAAAATTGAAATTTGAGATCCTGGCATTTTTAATCATATAAAAAGGGACAAGACTCTTTCTTTTGGTGGGAATTGATTTGTTTTTTGTTGTTGTTGAGGGAAGTGCGAATCGATTTGGTACTGTACAGGGTAATCTTGTTCTCCCGTATTTTTACATTTTTCTTGTAGTTTTTTCAATGACATCTATAGCAATATAGTAAAAGGGGACATGACTCTCTTGTGTCTTGTATGAATTGTTTTTTTGTACACGTTAAGTTTGTTCTGCAGAACAAGGAATCTGTGCCTTGTTATCCCGAAATTTTCAAGCTCGAATATCTTTTGTCTCGTCTGCTTTGAAACTCCCGCCTATTCAACCCCTACCGCTCCTTGTTATCCTGAAATTTTGACCCACGCGAAAACTCCCTCCTCATCCGAAATCGGTCCCGCGGCCCAGACACGAAAAATCCCCCTTCTACCCCTCAGCTGGAAATGCCATCTCGACGTCACGGTGTCAAAATGTCGCACCCCAGCTCAGAGAAACCGGAACGCCCAGTATTCCAGCCCAGAGATCGAGGAGAAGTCTCTGGAATACGGCACTGCTTGACATAGAACAAATCAGCTCTTATTACAAGAATAATAATTACACGGGTCTGATGTTACAATGATCACATCAGCATGGCGACAGTACGCCTGCGATACTACACTTGCTCTATGCTAGTAGCAGAACAACTCGTAGCAGCAGAAAACTTCTAGCAGCGGAACAACGACGAAGGTGGTGAACTCCACTCCGCAAGGACTCTAGCTGGGACACAATCTAGCTCGCATGAACGGACACCTCAACAAACAATCAAGCAATCACGGCATCACCTGCAATCTGGCATGACACGCCAGGTCAATACATTGAATGTACTTGCAAGCTCACAACAACCAAAAACATCAAGGCAAGACAACAACATAGCATTAAGCAGGTTAATAAAATTTATAGCTATCATGAAGCAACTACTAAGCATGGTATGAAACTGATACAATACTGATAAATAACCATCTTAGATCTCCATAACCATCTCTCTCTTGGCTAACCGGCCACGCAATATACCATCTCGATCACCTCGTGATCAAAACCAAACGGTGATCTTTCTGGCGATCACTACCATGACCAACACTTGGTCTCAAACTGTGATCTTTCCGGCGATCACTACCATGACCAACACTTGGTCTCAAACTGTGATCTTTCCGGCGATCACTACCATGACCAACACTTGGTGTCAAACTGTGATCTTTCCGGCGATCACTACCATGACCAACACTTGGTCTCAAACTGTGATCTTTTCGGCGATCACAACCACGACCAAAACTTGGTCTCCAACATCATCATCAACATCCCGCCAATCTGTACTACTCAACATATCAACATATAAATCACCTATAAGTCATTCCGTCATGTGAGTGTTGATCGAATGGTCGGACCTAGTACGGACGCGACTATCAATATATTAAATACACTCTCCAGAGGTAGCACATTGTACCCACACCACGGAACCCATGGCCTCGCACTCCCATTCGGGTGGACCAACGACATTCCGACAAGACCCTTCCATTGCCACAGCACTCTCCCGGCCACTCCGACCCAAATCCCCAACGGGCTGGTCCTAGGTGGTCCCGTGTCTACCAAAGACACCCCGACCACCGTCGTAGTCAAAACACTCCCACTCGGGGACACTCCCACTTGGGGACTCGGTACCATAATCTCATCAACAAGCACACAAGATTATGCCTGCTTACCGGGCCAGGGAAAGCACGACATAACCTTCCCTAGATGGAGGCACCGACCAGAGGCCGTGTCAATGGACCGAATCAAGGCCTTCCCACAAAGGCAAATGTGGTTGCACTGAAAAAAGCCCGGTTCGGCGGCACCTGACCAACTTAATGACGGAATTTATCCCCAAAAATATAATTGTGGTAACTGATACTCCGATATCAACTATCAAACTATAATCCAAATCATGGCCATATCCAACAAATAATTCAAGCATAATATCATCATCTCAAAATACTCCAAGGGTAGCACAACACTACTGTCATGATGAATCCGAAAACAATACTCCTACTACTCCAATAACAAGAGTAAAGCTATTCGGCTAAGATCCACATGTAAACATCATTTCCGAAAATAATACTCCAAGCAACAGAACATCAACTAGCATCATGAAAATAATCATACTAACCACTAATAATCCAAAGGCAGCATGATATCCAAAGTAATACTCCAAAATATAATAATAGATACCATCATGGAAATAATCATACTAACCACTAATAATCCAAAGGAAGCATGACATCCAAAGTAATACTCCAAAATATAATAACAGATACCATCATGGAAATAATCATACTAACCACTAATAATCCAAAGGCAGCATGACATCCAAAGTAATACTCGACAAATATCATATCCAACACCACCATGAAAATAATCATAACATAAGCCACTAATAATCCAATGACAACATGTCAACCACATAAGCTGCAAAAATATAAGTCCTAGAACTCCAAGCAACATCATGGCAATAAGAAGATCAAAATACAACTCCGAGAAATTGCCATGCACAAAGTCATGTAGCTAAAGCAATATTTTAAACAAGTTCAAATAATTTAAACCATGTCACTGCATTGCAATCATGCAAATGGAGGGTGTGGCTTGCCTGTGGTGGAAGAAATCACCGGGAGAAACTGCGAGAAACTCACGGAAAGGATCACCGGAAAATGTACTCTCTCGGAGGGGGATGAATAAGGCAGGGGCAAAATGGTCATTTTCAGAATGTCAAAACATGGTGAAAATGGTTCCATCAGAACGGGCTCGACGAAAAACGAAGAAATGGGCTTTGGATTCACCTCAAACGGAGTTGCGAGCAAAAAGTTATAGCCCGACGAAGTTCAGGGACTAATCTGTAAAGATTTCTCCACAAACAGGTCCCTGGACTGAAAAACAGAAACGTATTTTAGATCATACGCTTTCAGAACAGGAAAGCGTATTCTTGGCCGCAACAGAGGGTAATACGCGTTCCTTAAGAGAAAACGCATTTCCGTTTGAAGCAAAGCAAAAATACGTTTTCGGGCAAAGGAAGACAGATCCAATTGAATACGCTTCCACTTACCACATGGCCAGGGGCGGGGTTAACGGCTGTGCGGCTGCCAGGTGGGGTCCGCGGGGCCTACGGCCAGCTGGCAGGACGACCCGGTCGCCTCCTTCTCCATCGCGCTTGCCCGTGAGACAGAGGGAGGCCGCCGGCGTCGGGCGGCGATTGCCGGCGCAACAGAGGGCCTCCGGCGACGCTCCGCCTACCGACGAGCTCAGGGCGACGAGGCGCTCCTGCCTAGGCCCTTCACGCTTGCCGAGGTGCACCAGAGAGGGAGCAGCTTTGGCCGGGGCGGACGGGGATCTACGGGCTCCGGCGAACTCGTGGCCAGAGGCCACCGGAGAAGGAATGGGGCACTGGGGTGGATCTAGCGTGGATGAGGAGGCCTCTGATGGAGGAGGAAGTGGGAGAGGGGCTCGGGCTTGAGCCAATCGGGGAGCGTGGCCGCGGCGGCCATGGCGGTGATGGTGGAGCAGGAGGGCCGTTCGAGCTCAATGGAGAGGTTGGGGAGGGAGCCGGGAGGTTGGTGAGGAGGCTGATGAGCTCGGTAGGGCCTCGGGGTGGCCTCATATAGGCGGGGGCGAGGGGCACGTGCTCGGGTGTCGCCGGGCACGTCCGGCCGAGGCTCTGGCGACGGCTAGCGATCACGGGGAGGCGCGGGAACGCGACGAGGGGGGTGCGGACGAGCCACACAGGTCACGGAGACGAGCGGAGCTCGGGGACAAGAAGAGGAAGAAGCCACGGCGCCATCAATGCTCGGTCGGCCACAGTGCGCCCGTGGGCGAGCGTCCGTGGGTGTCGGCGAGGGGTTTTACGAAGGGGGAAAGAGGTCCAGGAGGACGGGCGACGACGCGGTAAAACAGTTGGACATGCTCGTGTTCGCTGAGACGCCGAGCAGAGGAGGGGCCGAAGCAAAAACAGCCACTAGACGCGGCTGCAGTGCACAGAGCGCGTGCACTGTGGTGCCATTAACGCGGTCACCGCGTGCACTGCCAGGTAGCGAGGGAGAGAGGCTTGACCATGCTGTCTAGTGGGAAGTTCATTCAGGGTAGGTATCATCTACGGTGGTAGATCGATTAAAAGTGATCTGGTCAAACGGTGAGAACCCTCTGAAGTTTACTGCAGTAAATTTGGGTGAGCCCTAGTGATCAACAGGGAGGGTTTTGGATCCAATGGGGTTGTCTGCGAGGTTGAGGTAAAGAAGGACTTTCATCCTGGTAACTTGGAGAAGAATTGGATCAAGATAAATTATAGTTGCTTTGCAACTGACCAAAATGGTCCAGAAATGAGATTTGGATGATGCACTCAAATGGTGTGGCCAGGTGAGCTAATGTTTTGCAAGGTTCATGATTTGATCGTATAAAGATGCTGTATAAGTTTCATACCAATTGGATTCACCAAAATGGTACTTGCTTCATAAACATCCTTGCTGACCAAAAACTTGCAAAAATTCTAGAGAAATATTGGCTAGGTGAAATGGTGCCAAATTTGGTGAAGAGAAGTTATCTGGTTTGGAGAACAATCTGGTATTTTCTCAGAATTAATGAAGCAATATAAAATGCACTTGCTTCACAACCTGAAAATATTGCCAGAATCAAAGATTTGGTCCTGTGCTCTCATAGATCAAGAGATGGAACTGAAATTTGGAGGAGGATAATTATATAAGCACATGAAGAGGCATGAAAAATTTCAACTCATTTGGGTACTCCTAGCTACCACTTCCTTCACAGTGCCTTCTGTCTGGTAGAAAGTTTGAAAATCCACTGAGGGAGATGGGCTAGGAAAATAAAATTGAATTTTGGCATGATACAATTATTTGGACATAAGAACATGCCCAAAAGTTTTGGGAGCAATCAGGAAAGAATAGGTGGCACTTCCTTCACAGAAAGGCACACTGGACAGAAATGAAGATTAATTATTGGGGGATTATTATTTGGCTAGGACAGGAAAGTTTGGGCATATTTGAGCAATATATGACCCAAAGAAATTATGAGAATTAATTGGGAATTTCAGGAGTGATGGAAATAAAGTTTGCTTCACAACCTAGGGCAGACAGGGGTATTCCTTTAATAGAAAAAGGTATATTCCTGAGAAAAAGAAATTAGGGTTTGGTCTAGAAGTGGAGTGACATGATCTTGGCAAGGTTTTGAGAATGATGAGCCACTTGGGAAGGAAAAAGAGGATGATTTCCCAGGTGACTAGGCCACAGAACCACTCCAAAAAGAAAAACAGAGCAAAAACCAATAAATCAAAAAGAAAAAGAAAAGGGCCAAAATCCAGGCTATTACACAAAACCGGTGGGGGTATGCTGGTAACTTACCCTACATTTCGGACAAGTGCATCCCTAAGCCATGGCTCCCCCTACCTTCCCCTTTGTCCCCCCATTCATACACCGAGGCCGCCAAAACCTGCGAAACCCCACGCTCCTCCATCCGCTCCCGACCGCCGCCCAGCCGGAGACTCTTCTCCGACGACGTCGTCCACCGCAACATCTCGATGTCCCTCATCGACCGCACCGGATGAGGATCCGTCATCGATCTCGTTGTCCCGCCGGATCAGCCACCCCGTCCTCCACCTCCAAGGAGCTACACTGACATTCGCCTGGTCTATCGCGCCACCTCCATCCCCACAGCGCCATCTTGACCTACCCCACCGAAACCGCAACACCCTTACCAATTCCACCGATGAAGCCGAGGCCCACTCGGTGCCACCAAGGAGGTTCTGCACTCACCGCTGCATTTATCTTTTATTCGATCTCATGGGGCTGCCGGTGCTCTATACCGAGCAGCCATGGCAGGTCTCCATCGACGGCGCCGTCACCGGCCACTACATCCACGACGTCTCTCCCCCATGTTGTTGGTTCCTCGAGGGCGACTTCCACACTGGCACTAGCTGCAGCTGCTCCGGCTCTCGCTCGCTCGCACTGCTGCTGCTGCTCCAGCTCTCGCTCGATCTGCGGCTCTTTTCTTGCTATTGGTCGCGCTGTTGCACTACTCTTGCTTTCGTTCGTGCTGCAGCTCTTCTCTGCTATTGCTGTCAGTCACAATGGTACCTGTTGAAGCATATATCTCGATGGTTAAAGGGAGCTCCTCAGAGGAGGATTCAGAGACACATGACCAGTCCTATATCCCACCTGAGGTGTATGCTTTAAGTTGCAATGTTTATATTTCTCATATCATGCATATGGTGTTTAGACATAATATGCACAATATTGAATTCCATCTGCTTAGTTTAGAGATGATACATGCGAGTGCCAGCTACTTAGTATATGAATCAATTATGTTAATTGTATCACGCCATCCTGTATACTTAGACAACATGTATGTGAATTATTTCATCCCAACCTATTTTAGAAAGACATCATATAGTTTTGTCATGTCATCCTATTTAGATACTCATCATATGTTGAATTATGCCATTATATCATGTTAAGTTATCCATCATATATCTCAAACCGTGTCATGCTATCCTGTTTAGTTAGGCATCATATATGTGAAATTGTGTCATGCTGTCCTGTTTGGTTAGACAACATATATGTGAATTACCACATTTGTCTATCATACAATGTCGGTATGTTCAATTTCTTTTCATGTTTATCATCCATTTGAATTGGAGGGGGTGATGGCAGTATCTAAGGGAGCAAAAACATGTTCTTCACAAAAGACAGTGCTACCCGTCGATGCAGATAGAACACTGGTTGTACTGGCCCACAAACTAGCCCCACCACACATAATCGGGACTCTTCCAGATTGCACACTTACACCGTTGGGGAGAGAACCAGCTACAACCCATCTAGCGCCCCAACCCCAGCGGATAGTAACCCACTTATAGTTGACAAAGCACCATGTCCACCACAGAGTACCCCCACATGAGCAATTTGTAAAGCAACTGCAGTGCCCAAAGCACGAAGACCACCACAGCGAACCCAAACTCCACGGTTAAAGCAGAAGAGCAACTGTTCTTAGGTTATATTCCGTAGCTATGGTCCATACTCCTTTGTTGTTGCATCACTGTATTTACTCATACCAAATACTTTCGAATTTGAAGGATCCAATTGAAACTCCAATGGCGCAACAGGTATGTTTCAAACCTATTTCTTTAACTGGATTGCTGTTCTAACTTCTTGCTCTATGTTGATTTCAGTTTCAGTTGTGTAAACAGTTATGTTCTCATGTGATGCACATTACAAGTGTTGCCAATGCTGTGTAGTTTCTCACACTTATATTTTGTCTATGCTGTTGTGTCTTAAAAATATATGAGTTGAACTGTGTCTCTATCTTGATTTGGCAACATAAACTAGAATGATATGGACAATACAGTGACCATAGTACATAGATATATGTTTGTTTCATGTTGTTATCCTGTCCACCTTACTACTGAACCGGTTCACCAAAATGAGTTTTGTATACTACATGCTAAACCTGTGATGTGTCTGCTTGTTTCTCTTGTAGTATGTGAACAGAATATTGGAGAAGAGCACCCCACTATGCAATGGTAGAGAAAGTAATCCAGATAAGGTTCAAGATAGTGAGATAGCCCTGTTGGTATCCAAGAAAGGTGATAAAAAGGATCTTGTAGACAGTGAGAAAACCCCACGATCCTTCGCTGATGTAGTGTTCGAGTTACTGGCCAGTACCGCTGGCACAAGCTCTTCGAACTCGCTGCATAAATCACTTTGGCTTCTTCAGTCTCAGCTACAAGATGAAAGGCATCAGTCAGCTGTGCTGCGTCAAGAAGCCGAAGGACTGAGGAAGTCCATGCAGAATTCAGATGCATACTTACTTGTGCAACAGCAAGTGCTGGAGGATTTAAGCGCCAAAGAAGAGAAAGTTAATAAGCTTTCTAAGCATCTTGCCAGCATTATGGATACCCAACATATTGTTTCTTGAGCTCTTCTGAAGTGGTTTCAGTTCTAGACTTGTTTTGCTGCGGCGTTTATTTGCACTGGTCGCCAAGTTTGACAACCAGTGTATATGATATGTGGCTTTGTTCCCTATATTTGCACTGGTGGAGAACATTGATGCCCAGTGGATGTAATATGTGTAATAGTCGTGATATCCTAGTGTAAGTTTCTTGCCTATTTATTTCCTTGCTGTCTTGTTTATTTGTTTGCTTGTAGTTAGTGCAGTTATTTTTCCGCGGTTTGCTAGTGGCCGCAATAACCTATTTTTTAAAACTAGTCCACAATAACCATGGGCTACATATTTATTGTAGTTACCATGGGCCTCCTACATGCCGTAGAAACAATGGGCCTTCTAAGGGCTGTAGAAACGATGGGCCTTCTACGGGCCATAGCATCAATGGGCCTTCTAAGAACCATTTGATCGATCGGCGAAACATGGGCCAATAACAGACTGCATTATGGGTTGTAAACGGGCTAGATTTGGAATCGTCCGTTCATGGGCCGACCATAATGGGCCATTGTTAATCTGCCATATTTGATGATGCTACGAAAACGGCCCAACGAATTAACGGCCGCAAACGGGCCGATTGTAACCACGGGCTGAATTTGTCCCACAAGCAGAAAAGGCCAGTAACCGAATGCTGGAAATAAGCCCAAGAATAAATGGGCCCTTAGAAGGCCGAAATATAACATGGGTTGGAAACGGCCCAATGGAATAATGGGTCATTAATGGGTATAAAGCGGTACACTGTTCATTACGAGCCAGATTCACCACGGGCCGTTAATAGGCCAAGAGTTACAAATGGCCTCGTATGGGCCGAAAGACATCATGGAACATATATGGGCCGGAAGTTACAACGGGTTGGAATCATATTGGATGGCCCAAATGAAGCTACTGGGCTTAATTTCGGTAGGCTATAATGGGCCGTGAGTTAGCGGGCTGTAAATGGGCTATATACGAACATGCCGTTAACAGGCCTTCCGTGGGCTGGCCCATTACCATTTGACCAAGTCCAACAGGCCGGCCTTTTCACCGGAATGGGCTTCTGTTGGGCCATGCCACGTGTTGATGTATCATAGGTGCCTCTTGTCCAATGAATGGATGACATCTGTCCCAACAGTGAGCCAACACGTGTTTCCTCCGGCCAGTGACAATTTTACATGTGGAAAATCCTCACTGGTCCGGGCTGTTAGCGGGATATCGAATCCAAAACCGGACCCGATAGCTTAACGGCGACCTGTTACGGTGGATGTCATGTGTTGGTTACCCTTGACGAAAGCACTTCCATGACAGGACACTTCCGTGATGATAGTTTTGGTAATGTCATGGAACACTTCTACGACAGCACATGTATGACTATCTTGATTCTGTCATAAAATTGTCATGGATGTACATGCATGACAGAAAACATGACCTACTGTGAAAAACACGTATCATCATGGAAGTGTCTTTTTTTGTAGTGTAGGGATGCCCAGTCCCAAACTTCAAATAGAAAAAGAGTTAATCTCTCAAATAATCAAACAAAAACTCCCAATGGGGTCAAAACCTTTACTTTTATCGATTGGGAACCGCCACTAGCGTGCTCAGCATGGAAGATATTGATAACTGATAGTCATGAAGTAAATGAGAAGGGTGCATGTCTCGAAATATCATTTATCTTTGTTTTAAGAATTTGAGCTCTGGCACCTCTACAAATCATTGCTTCCCTGTACGAAAGGACTATCTATTTAATTTTATGTTGTGTCAGCACCTTCTCAAACAAGCGCCAGAACCTGAGAGCACTATTTTCATGACTTATGCATTGTGTGTAGCTAATGTTGGGTGCATCATGACTGGATCTTTTCTACCATGAGTTACAAAGTTTAGTCGATGCTTGAACTTTGGGGGTGCTCTGCATTTATGTTTTGCGGTCTCAGAAAGGGCTAGTGAGATACCACTATTGTCATATTGTATCATGGTTATTTTGACAACGTGTCACCGTTTGAGATACCTTATTATTGCTCGCTCGCTGATTATGTCATTGATATGATTTATTATAATATTTAAGAGTTATTGTTGGTATGGTTAGTTATAATGCTGGCAGAAAACTTGGATGATGTTTAAGATTATTTATGCAAACAAGATCAAAAGAGTTCGTAAAAGTTTTTCTTTTTCACTTTCAGTTTATCAACTGAATTGCTTGAGGACAAGCAAAGGTTTAAGCTTGGGGGAGTTGATACGTCTCCAACATATCTACTTTTCCTAACGGTTTTACTCTTGTTTTGGACTCTAATTTGCATGATTTGAATAACACTAACCCCGGACTGACGATGTTTTCAGAAGAACTACCATGGTGTTGTTTTTGTGCAGAAATAAAAGATCTCGGAATGGAACGAAACTTTGCGAGGAATTGTTATACAATAAATAAGAATTTTTGGAGCCAAGACCTATCGGAGAGGGGCACCTGGGTGGGAACAACCCACCAAGGCATGCCCCCTCTCCTGGCCCGCCCAGGTGGGTTGCCCCCACCTGGTGGCCCAGCAGACCCTGAAACCGACGCTATAAAATCCTAATTTTCCAAAAAAAATCAGGGAGAAAGAATTATCATGATCCACGAGACAGAGCTGCCGTCCGTTTGGGGCTCCGGAGAGGGGGATCTTCGTTCTTCATCATCACCAACTCTTCTCCATCGCCAATTCCTTGATTCTCCCCATCGGGAGTGAGTAATTCCTTCGTAGGCTCGCTGGTCGGTGAGGAGTTGGATGAGATGCATCATGTAATCGAGTTAGTGTTGTTAGGGCTTGATCCCTAGTATCCACTAAGTTCTAAGATTGATGTTGCTATGACTTTGCCATGCTTAATGCTTGTCACTTTGGGCCCGGGTGCCATGATTTCATCTCTGAAACGTTTATGTTATCACCATTATATCCATGTTCTAGATCCAATGTTGCAAGTTATAGTCACCTACTATGTGTTATGATCCGGCAACCCTGGAGTGACGATAGTCGGGACCACTCCCGGTGATGGTCGTAGTTTGAGGAGTTCATGTATTCACCATGTGTTAATGCTTTGTTCTGGTTCTCTATTAAAAGGAGACCTTAATACCCCTTAGTTTCCAATAGGATCCCGCTGCCACGGGAGGGTAGGACAAAAGATGTCATGCAAGTTCTTTCCATAAGCACGTATGACTATTTACGGAATACATGCCTACATTATATTGATGAACTGGAGCTAGTGCCGTATCGCCCTAGGTTACAACTGTCTCATGATGAATATCATCCAACAAGTCACCGGTCCAATGCCTACGAATTTATCCTATATTGTTCTTGCAAAGTTACTACTGCTATCGATACTGTTGCACTTGTTACAAAACTACTGCTATCACTGTTACCGTTACTGTTGCTGCTGCTACTATTATCCAAACAATCATACTATTTTGCTACTTATCACTTTGCTACAGATAATTAATCTCTAGGTGTGGTTGAATTTACAATCAGCTACTAATACCTTCAAATATTCTTTGGCTCCCCTTGTGTCAAATCTATAAATTTGGGGTGAATACTCTACCCTCGAAAACTATTGCGATCCCGTATACTTGTGGGTTATCATGCACCACCACCACCCTGAATCCAATGCCCTTCCTACACCTTGGCTTAATCCTAATCCAGCCACTGAGTTCCACGTGGATTGACAAAGGTGGCTGCATCAGGTACAACTTTTGGAGCCTTGCACCTCCACTCACCTCCCTGCAGTCCTGTGCATCCGCTCTCTAGTTGTGAACATCAAGCCACGGTGATGCCATAGTCTGGGAGATAACCTCTCTTCATGTCAATTTGGCTAGGTAATGGTCTATGTACTAACAATTTGGTTAGCTATAGTAACCTCTCATCATGGCAATTTGGTTGGCTAGGCTCTAATGATGTTCCCGGTTTTGTAGTACCAGCATTGCCCCTCTATTTGTAGCACAGTCAAATATTGCCTCCAGTAGTGTCTATATTTGAGTTCCAACTTAGTCCGGTAAATGCTTATGTAGTAACCAGTTATTGTATTGATAGTACTAAGGCTGCTCTAGTATCTTTGTTAATGGTTGGGATTATCATCTGTATTAGTGGTCTATTTCATTGTCATCCAAGAAAGTATCCATGACTACCTCAGACAAACATGATCTCCAAGCGGCAACAACGGCAACCAACGAAAAACAAAAGGAAACAAGAAAAAGCAGCTATGACACCCAAACCAGAGATGATCCCCGGCAAGACAAGGACCTGCAGAGAACGACAAGGAAAAGGATAAACATCTTGCGACAACTAGGAAAGCACAGATCGCCGATGAACCCAACTCCAACATGAATGAACTAAGAAAATACTATGGGTTAGAGCAGCCCAACCTTAGCCCCACCAATGACAAAGAACATCATCTCGTAAACAATGACCAACACCAACGACAAGGAAACAAAAGGTCGAAGGAGGTGCGGGCGCACCAGGAAGTAGATAAGGCGAGCAAGCGAGACCAGTGATCGTGAAGAAAACAACATGTTCACAGCCAGACAAGCAATTGAGGGAATTAACACACTTCCCATCAAATTTGATAGCCTTGCAAGGATCAATGTTCCAAGAGATCACTTTCATATATGCATCCTTCGATTTTGATGTCCTTGTAGGCAGAAAAAGAGTAACTAGGTAGAAACCTAAGCCCGATGATGGTGGGGAGTGTGATCCTTACGTGCTAGATATATTACATAGAGACACTATTTATTTTGTTAGTTTCTTCTTTGAAAACATTGTGGTCCTAGTAATTGACAAACTAAACAACTATTGTGTTCCATGTGAGATATGAATTTCCAATGGGTGATTAGGTATAGTCATAGGCATTTAAAGCTGGAAGACCGTGTATAAGTTTGACAACTATTAATTTATATCTATATATAGCACTCTAGGTGTGGACCGCATTGGTAGGGTCTATATATAGGGCACAATTAATAATTGAGTAAACATCATTTGTCCAAGAAAAGAATTTGACCACCCTGCATTATAATCCCTTGCTCCAGTCTTCTCTGACGATGTCATTGCCCTGCTTCATCACGTCAAAGCCACATCTTAGGCCTTGTGCAGGAGGGCGTTGTTGCAGGCCGGAGAGAGGCATTAACATGATGTGACAGGGCGGTGAAAACATTAGAGGAGACTGGAGGAAGGGGATTGTTGTGCAGGATGGTGTCAATTACTATTTTCAAAAAAATTATGTTTACTCAAGGATTAATTGTGTCCTATATATAGACCCTCTCAATGCGGTCCGCACCTAGAGCATTATATTTGGATACAAATTAATAGCTGCCAGAATTATACATGGCCTCCTAGCATTAATTGCCTATGGCTATGCATAATCACAAGTTGTACATTCATATCTCATTTGGAAGACAATAGTTGTTTACTTTGTCACTTACCAGGAACATGATGCTTTTATAGAAGAAACTATCAAAATAAACAGTATCTCTGTGCAATAGATCTAGTATGTAATGATCACACTCCCCACAATCATCGGGCCTAAGTTTCTACCCAGCTACTCTTTTTATTCCTGCAAGGACAACAAAAACAAAGAATGCATATATGAAAGAGTTGATCGTAGAGCATTGATCCTTGCAATGCTAAATTTTTTTGAAGGTAATGAGCATGTACCATGTTCAAATTTTAGGATAGAGTTACATATCAAGTGCAGACGATTGAAGTGGCAGGCATCAAGGACTACAAGAAGGAATTTGGAAAATGGGGGCAAAAGTCCCAACAAAACAAAGCTGGAGAAAACCATTGTCTCCCCCTGATTGGTTTGAGTGGATTCATCACCTGACCTAGTCTCACTGGAAGGCAACAAACGCTGCTTAGGGGGAACACCATGGACCAGCATCTCAAGGGTCGATGAAGGGAGAATCAAGGCGAGCGCATGCACCACGGAAGATGATATGGCCCTAGAATATCCATGGCCGAAGCCTCATATGTGGCTGACACCGCACCTATTGCATATAAGTAGTGCGCCTGCCACCATATTCTTGGCACTCTTCTTGGTGCCCATGGTGGAGGCAAGATGAGAGTGACATGAGGATTGATCAGTGGTCGGAGAAGGGAGAACAGAGATGAACTATGAGGGAATGCGATGAAAGAGAAAGAGTGGTGCCACCTTTTGAACAGGTGAGAATCAAAACATAGAAATTAATGCCCCGATCCTTGTGGCGCATAACCAGGGGAGTTACCGCTCCACCCGGAGTCCAAAAAACCACTTCCCTAGTTTCAGAATAAGCCACATCGTGTTCCCACTTACAGAAGGAGGTTGGCACATTTTTCCAAACCAACCCATAAGATGGGTTGGCCACACCCGCAACAAAGAAAAAGGAAGATGTTTTTCTACTACGCAAAACTCCAGGAGTTACCACTCAGTTCAGAGTCCAAAAAACAGCTTCCCTAGTTTCAGAAGAAGCCACATCACGTTCCCACTTATAGAAGGATGTTAACACTTTTTTCCAAACCAACCCATTAGATGGTTTGGACACAACTGGAATCAGCAGATTTGCTGTCTGCACACTCTTTGTCGTCCGCTAGCGGACGGCAAAGGTAGGCTTTGCCATCAGCCACCAGAAAGCTGACGGCAAAGAGGCAGCGGATGACAAATGTAGGATTTACCATCAGCCGACTCTTTGCCATGTGCTAGCAGACGACAAAGAGAGGATTTGGCCCACTGGCTGTCAAACCCTAATGTGCCCCCTTTTTGCCGCTCGGCGGCACACGGCAAAGCTTTCTTTGCCGTCCGCTAGCAGACGGCAAAGGAGAGGCGGACGGCAAAGCTTCAAAATTGACTTAACGAGGTCGCGCCCCCGCCATCGCCCTCTCTATCTGTCTCCTCTCCTCTTTATTTCCTCCCTCTGCCACCCCCGCCGTCGCCACCGCACCCTCCCCGTGTCGTCGCCACCCCCTCCCTGCCTCCCCACCCCCTCCCGAGCCTCCCCGCCGTCGCATCCCCGCCACAGCCGCGGGTCGACCGCCCCCGAGGAGCGCTGCCCGTCGCCACCCTGCCGCCCCGTCGCTGCCCCCTCCCCGACCCATCGCCTCTCCCCATAGTGAGCCCGTGCCGCCCCTCTCCTATTTTTTCTGTTTTTCTTTTCTGTTTAGTTTAGGTTTTTCAGTTTAGTTAGTTTAGGTTTAATTAGTTTAGGTTATTTAGTTTAATTAGTTTAGGTTTAATTAGTTTAGGTTATTTAGTTTAATTAGTTTAGGTTTAATTATTTTAGGTTTTCTAGTTTAGTTAGTTTAGGTTTAACTAGTTTAGGTTTACTTACTTGAGAGCAAATTGGCAGTGCTTCAACTGGAGCTTGGTCTATCTGGCTTCACTTTGTTGATGCAAAGTTATTATTCTAGGGTTTGGGGCTGTGGTTGGTTGTTGCAAAGTTGATTGCAAAGTTGTTCTTGGTGGATGCAAAGTTGTTTGAGTAGCAGCATATTAGGCATATTGTTCTAGGGTTTGAGAATATAGGGTTTGAGAATTTTTCTAGTTGTTCTTGGTGGATACATGTCACGACCGGGTTTTCCGGACATAAATTTCCAGAAAATGGCCGTTGTGCTCACCAGCCCCAGGATTACTGTTAGCTGATGAGGCACCAACTTGTTACAGAAATTCCAAGCAAAAGTACAAAATGCGTAGTACAAGACCATTGTGGCCTATGAGTACATCAAATGGTTTTCTAGTGGTCGATGGCGGAAGCGGTTTGTGAGACATCAGTGTCTATGGGACTCCATTTCCCACGGGAACAGCTGACCAGGTTAACTCCTATCTTCGCGAGGCTGTTATCACCGTTGCTTAGTTTCCGGGGCTGTTATCGCCACGCTCCTCTCCAAGCAAGCAATCTGGCCAAGACAATAGCCAGGGACAAGCCAGTGAGTACTTTGAATGTACTCGCAAACATTAGGAACACGGGTATAATATAATTGATAATCATGCACGGAAAAAATTTATGATCACATCGTCAGTCATAAATAAAACATCTTTTATGCATGCAAGCAGGTTATTTATATGCAACATGAATAAGCGGTAATAGAGAGAGAACAAAATGCCGCGGTCGGGCGTCTGAGCGACACCACATAAAGGGCTTAAAAAGAAATGCCACAGTCGGGCGTCTAAGCGACACCACATAAAGGGCTTTAAAAGAAATGCCACAGTCGGGCGTCTGAGCGACACCACATAAAGGGCTTTAAAAGAAATGCCACAGTCGGGCGTCTAAGCGACACCACATAAAGGGCTTTAAAAGAAATGCCACAGTCGGGCGTCTGAGCGACACCACATAAAGGGCTTTTAGAGTAAATAATCACAATGAATATCCAGGAGGTGGAACCGTCCCAGGGATACTTGATAATATAAATAATGCAACGGGTTAGTCCATCACAAGATAATAATCATAATCTTCACAAGTCACAAGTCACGGTCCAAGTTCTGGTTTAACAATATCTCCTCCGAAGACCGACACTAAGACCAATACTTGACCCATCCCAGACTGTAATCCTTAACCATGGACACGGCTATTCGAATAGGTTTAAATCTCTGCAGAGGGTGTACTCTTTACCCACGAGTAACGGATTCCTTTAGTCCATCGGGACTAATTCCGTTTACGGTCTTTTAGTTGAAAACACGCCTAACTTGCACACACCAGCTTAACTCATCGGTGTCTGGAATCACCCACGACACTTGTTAAGCAAAACTCTAAGTGGGGAGGCTACAACCTCGCGTAGCATGGGATCAAATTTATATCGCGCGCTCTAAGGGGTGGCCTCCCCTCTCGGTCCCAACCGGAAACACCCATGCCCCCGGACCAGGTGGCATGCCTACCGGCTACAACCGATATCTTCCACCATGGCCTCTCTGTACGGTGTGTGCTTGAAAGGGGTTGACGACTTACTGAACCATACCCTACCTGCGGCAGGGACAAGTGGTAGTACATAGCAAGTATGGGGGTTACTGGAAACAAGACTCGGTCTACGGTCGACTCAGGAGGTTTATAAGTTCCCTGCATGACATGTAATAAATATATTTCAATCAACAAAATCACCACTCAATATACCTTACCATGCCATGCCGGACATAACCGTCCCGACGGGGACCGGCGACAAGCTCACGCCTACCCAAGGCCGAGGCTTTCCCGGATTCCTTTCCGGCATGCATGCAAAGCACATGAGGATGATTACCAACACAATTATATTCATTTCCAACAGCAAGGAAATCACTAATATGCTTCCATGCAAATGATCATGTCACATGAAATAACAAGTCCTCTGGAATAAGGTGGTGTTATAAACGTGTCAAATAACACACCAAAAACATTATGCCAGGGTTCAGAATGCTTGCCTTTAAGTTGTGGAGGGGTGAGGTGCTCTCCAAAACTTTTGAAAGTTTCTTCTCTCTCTCCAAAATCCTATTTTAAAATATATTTGAATTAACACACATTTCAAAAACAGTACAAAAAGTTGTTTGAAATTTTTTCAAATAAATCTTAAAATAAACTAGACCAAATTTGAGGAAGGTAGGAAAAAGAATCAACTCATTTGGAGTTATATTTAAAAAGTTATAGCCAGTCAAAGATTTGGTCAAATCTGTTTTTAAAAAAATAGAAAAAGAAAACGTTTCAAACGAGATTACGCTTTCGGTGCAGAGGAGGCGTACTTGAGGCTTTACGCCTCCACTTAACCATGTGGACCGGCGCTGGGTCTCTGACGGTGGGCCCGCCTGGCCCACTGGTCAGGTTTGACCAGTCGCCCGCGTCGTCTCCCTCCTCTGCCCGAGTGGAGCGGGGCTCCGGCGATCATCGCCGGCGAACGGTGGCTCCGTTCAGAAAGCTGAGGCCACCAGTGGATTCAGGGGGCCGAGGTGGTTACTCCGGTAGTCGTAGGGTCGTCGGAGGTGGAGGATATCGCCGGCGGCGAGCTCCACGGCGGAGGGAAGCTTCGGGAGCAAGATGGATTTGGGGCTACGGTGGTTCCCGATCAAAATTGAGTAGGGGGATGGGTTCACGGGAGGATGAGGAAGTTTCTGGCGAAGAGAATGGAGAGGGGGAGGCCCTGGTGGTGCCGGAATGGCCGGGGCAGTGGCGGCGGCAGGAGTTACCGGAGATGGGGAAGAAAGCTCTCCTGGGTCGATTGGCGAGCTGGGGAAGCGTCATTGGGGTGGCCTGAGGTTGCCAGTGTGCGGGAACGGCCCGGGGCGTCCATTTATAAGCGAGGCAAGGCGGTTCCGCGGCGGCCGTGGATAAGCTTCCGGCGAACCGACGTTCTGTAGCAGCAGGGCATCGTGGCGGCAACGAGCGCTAGAGGACATGGCTGCGGATGAGCTCGCGCTGCTCCAGGGGCCAGGTGGCGAGCGGGAGGGGTTTGGGCGGCGCTGCCCGTGGCTGGAGCCACTGCGGACGCCGGAGTGCCGCCAAGAATGCCCTGGCGGCGGCGCTGTAGCGTGCCAGGGTGGTTTGGCGCGATGCTGCGAGGCGGGGAGTGCGTGGCGAGGTGCTGCCGTGTGGGCCAAAGCCAGGGGGCTAGCGTGTCGGCTCGGGCGCGGCATCGTGCAATACGCGCGCTCTGGGCGCGTCAAGTGCACGCACGGGAGATGTTCGACACAATGCCGCGGCATGCTACAGGTCGCAGGTGAGGTTGGGGTTTACCAGATCGAGGTTAGGAGCAACTGGGAGTCTAGTGGACATGCTAGTTTGATCAGAGGTGCAAGCTCACAGTGAAATGCCAAAACTCATGTCAAAACTGGTCATGCCTACAGGGTGCTCGATAGAATGCCACATGCACCTAGGCAACTCTTGGGGTGGCCAAAACTTCCAGATGGTGGTCTCTTTAGATGCAAGAGAGAGTGGTGAGGTTGGTTTGCCAAAAGCAGAAACTTGTTAGTGCAAGTTTTGCAAAACTTCAATTCTGGACAGGAAATAAATGACATTATTTCATGAACCAAAATTAATCCAATGGGTGCATGCTCCTGGATTTAGGGGTTTGGTAGGGCTGCCTATAAGTGGGAGAAAGAACAAGATCATTGGAGCAAAATTAAATAGGGTTGTAGTAGAAATCACAAGGCTAGACCAGAATGAAGATGAGGTTGATTCACTCAAAATTTTCAAAGAACAACACCAGGTTTTTGCATAAACTTGAATCATATGATACTACCAATATCCCATAATTTTGGTGGAGGCTAGAAAGAATTATTTAAAAGGGTTGTAGTGCAAATTGCACTCTGGACCAGAGAAGAAAAATTGAGTGTAGAGCTCAAAATATTTCATGAATAAAATATATTTTTGCATAAAAGTGATTTAAAAACATCACATGACATCTCCAAATTTTGGTTGGAATTTTAAGTGAATTTATCAAATGGTTGTAGTTCAAATATGGCCATATAACCTTGAAAAATCATTTTTCAAGAAAATAAAGATCAAGCAATTTAATTAGGTAATTAGTTATACTGATAAAAGAAAAGTTTTTCTTGAGAGGTTAAACAAGTCCAATAACATATTTGAAAAGTTTTCTCTTTGGGAAAAACTCATCATAACAGGGAAGGAAATGATTAAAAATCAAAATGGGGCTCAGAAATTCAAAGTTTTAATTCCTGGCAAAATCTTAATTAATAAAACAAGGCCAAAATTTTAGGGTGTCACAATACAATATTGATTAGGGTACTTTGTTAGATTACCATGCTTTGTTAGATTTCCATTGCCAACTAACCTACCAAATTAATTAAGTGCTATTGATGTTATTGAGCACAAGTGCAATGCTTTTTTCTCAGTTTACTTTCATGTCTAAAAACTTGGCTCTGTTCCAACTATGTCCATTTATCAAATATGATAGTGTTGAATTAGAGCCAAGTTTCCTACATTGCTTGCATATATTGACTGATTCAACTGTGATATAATTTCATTTCATGGGGAATGAGTAGAAGAAGAAAACAGTGGTGTTCTTTCGATCACAAGTGCCCACAAGTGCATTGCTTTTTGAATGTGAAATGATAACTTGGTGTAGTTGATTCTCTTCTGCTCAAAACTTCTACTGTTGTAATGTTGTATGATAATGTTGTAAGGGTAGTAATTGGTCTCTTCTCCTGCTTATCAGAGATGGGGGGAGGCCGCCACTGCCGGCTGCGCTCTGCCATGCCGGAGTACGACTTGGAAGGTTTGGAGTTCTTCACGATAATATTTGAGAATTCCTCCAGCAGGCAGGTATATAAAAGGAGAGATCTCCCCTTCACCCATCTCTTTATCATAACTCCGTTGTTTGCTACATCACTGCTTGACCCACGCTGCGGAGGCTTCCTGACACTTTTATGAAGAGGTTGGACGACCGTCGGTCATAGAATGTGAAGCTGTGACAGGCCGACGGCGAGCTTCGCATGCTGTGGGATGTGGAGGTGGTGTTCGACATCGACCGTCACATGTACCTGTGTCGTGGCTGAGAGCAGTTTGTCCGTGCCTACGACCTGCGGCACGAGTACTACCTTGTCCTCAGGTACGACGACAACGCCATGCACACCGTGAAGTTGTTCAACACGACTATGTGCCGCATGCACTACGAGGATGACAACGATGCCAGTACGCTCTGCCTCTTCTTCCTCTCCATTTGGCTTTGTCTCACACTGATTCTTAAATAAACTTTGTTGCATTTGGTCAGGCAATGGGAGCAGCAATAGCGACTCTGGCTACAGCAAAAGCAGCAGCGACTCTAGCTACAAGAAAAGTAGCAGCGAGTCTGGCTACAGTAAAAGCAGCAAAGATGAGGAGGAATGGAGTGGGGAAGAAGAGGAGCAGAGTGCGGATCAGGAGGTGCAGTCTATTCTGTCTGATGATGACCTCGCGATGGCGGTGGGTGACAATGGCCAAGCGATGGTGGTGGCTGAGGATGACCTAGCGATGGCGGTGCCTGAAGATGGCCTCGCGATGGTGCTGGTGCTTGACAATGACCTCGCGATGGTGGTGGCGCCAGTTATCACAGTTGGGCGACAGGACCATGCGAATTATGGTAGAAGAGTACATCCCACTGCCTCGCCGCTCTAAGTGCATGAGGATGATGAAGGAGAAGGAGAAGAAGGAGGAGTGAAGATCTTAAGAAAATCAAGTCAATGTTAAGTATGTCAGGTATGTCAGATCTCCAACATGATCTATACTTTGCTTTGTTTCCTCCGAAATGACCTAAGTTAGCTCTAATATGCTAAGTTATCTCTAATATGCTTAGTTACCTAGGTTTTCTCAATAATGACATACACATAGCTTAGTTATGTACAAAATGGGATAATTAGCTTACTTAGGTTTGAAATGGCATAACAATCTTGGTAACCTCATACATGGCATATAGTTAGCTTATTTTCCTCGAAAATGAGATAATAAGCCTAATTAGCTCCAAAATGATTAATTTTACCTAAGTTAGCTCCAAATTAGCTCTAAAATGCTAAATTAGCTCTAATTTGCTTAGTTACCTGGGTTAGCTCAATAAAGACATATACTTAGCTTACTTATGTCAAAAATGGCATAATATGCTTAGTTAACTCAAAAATGGCATAATTAGCTAGGTTAGCTCCAAAATTACCCATTTTACCTAGGTTAGCTCCAATATGATCCATTTTACCTAGGTTAGCTCCAAAATGACCAAGTTTACCTAGGTTAGCTCCAATGTGATCCATTTTATCTAGGTTAGCTCCAAAATGACCTATTTACCTAGCTTAGCTCTAAAATGACCTACACACTTAGCATTTTTACCTACCTTATCTAAAAATGGCATTTTTACCTACCTTAGTTAGAAGAAGAAGAACATAAAGAAGAGCAGAGGAGAAAAAGAAGGAGAAGATAAATTCTTCTTCTTCTTTTTCCTCTTCCTTTTCTTCTTTTTCTTCTAGCTAGTCTTCTTCTTCTTCTAACTTTCATCTTTCCGAATTTGCAGATTTGCTTTAGATGAGGAAGCTTGCATTGATGGAGTGTACTCTTCTCCTTGTGCTTCCTTTTTTGTTTATGGAAACTTGTTGGAAACTTGTTTTGGATATGTATGTATGTATGGATATGTTGTTGGAAACTTCTTGTTAGAAACTGTTTTTGGATATGTATGTATATATGGATATGTTGTTGGAAATTCTTATTGGAAATCATTGTGTGTTGGATATGTTGTTGGAAACTTGTGTGTTGGATATGTTGTTGGAAACTTATTGTTGGTATGCTTGTTGAAATTATTGTCAAATGTGTGTGTGTGTGTGTATATATCTGTGAAATACTGTCAAGTTGAATGAATTTAAGAAAAAAACAGGGGCTATACAGGCACTTCGCCATTTGCCGGCAGACGGCAAAGAGCTTTGCCATCTGCCAGCAAATGGCAAAGCTGCCACATGGCAGCTACCTATGCAACCCGGGGGGCACTGGGCTGGCCTATATGGTTGGTTTGCCGTTTGCTGGCAGACGATAAAAATAACATCTTTGTCGTTTGCCAGCAAACGGCAAAGCATGCCGTTAACCCCTTAACGACCCTAAGTTGCCACATGCGCCGTTCAGGTCCTTTGTCGTCCGCTGGCTGATGACAAAGACCATTTCAGCTTTGCCGTCCGCCAGCAGATGGAAAAGAACCCTTTGCCATAGATTATTCAGCCAAACCTGTTGTCGTCTGCTGGCGGACAACAAAGGCCTTTGCTGGCCTTTCCTGTCCGCCAGGCATGCCTTTGCTGTCAGTATGTGCAGACAACAAAGTTCTTGATTCCCGTAGTCACTCGCAAAGTAGAAAAAGGAAGAAGTTGTTCAACTACACATATTTGCTATGGGCTGGCTTGGGGACTATTGTCAATATATCTAAAATGGGGGTGTCATGGAACCCCTATCAAATGGCCCTGTTCAAAAGAAAAATCGAAACGAGAAAAAACCATGATTCTTACTATCAAAACAAGTAAAAATCTATGCCAGTGGGGGCACACACTGATCTTTGAATAAATGAGTGATATTGCATCAACAAGACACATATGATCCTAAGGTAAGTATAAATCATCTTCGATGACATCACTAGAGCCTAGTTTATGCGTTATTCCATAAGGGACTGATTTGGATCCATACGTTTAATGCTATTGTTAGATTTTATCTTAATTTTTCTTTTGTAGTTGCGGATGCTTGTGAGGGGGGTTAATCATAAGTTAGAGGCTTGTTCAAGTAAGAACAGCACCCAAGCACTGGTCCACCCACATATCAAATTATCAAAGTAGCCATTACCGTTACCCTCGAAGTGACTAGATGAAATTCCTGCTTACCCTCAAGAACGCTTTACTATAAGAGATTGTTTTGGCATGTCCTTTGCTACAAAAATGATTGGCCTACCTTGCTGCACTTTTGTTACCGTTACCATTACTTGCTCGTTACAAATTATGTTGCTATAAAACTATATATTGTCCACCAAGCATGCATAGTAATGATATATACGATTAATTTCTCTCATATGACAAGCAGTGAGGTACTAGGCAAGTTAGCTATCTGTGATGGACTCTCTCAAAAGCCATTGATACGTCCGTTTTGCATCATGTTTTCCTATTGTTATTTATGGTGTTTTTCATCAATATAACACTTTGTGGAGTAATTTTAATGTCTTTTCTCCCATAATATGCAATGTTTACACAAAGAGGGGGAATACCGACAGCTGGAATTCCGGACCTGAAAAGCTATATCAGAGATACCTAATCTGCACATCTCCAAATGAGGTTAAATTTTATGTAGATTTATTTTGGAATATATATAAGAATTATTGGAGAAAAGAAATACCATAGGGGCCACCTAGGTGCCCACTAGGCACCAGGGCGTCCCTACCCCCTTGTCATGGACTTATCACAATAGATGCCCTAGCGAAAGGACTTAGGTGTGGAGCCATCGCAACTAGGTTAGCTTGAAGGGGTTAAACGGGACAAAGGACACATAGAGTTTTCCCCAGGTTCGGACCCTCTCAACGACGTAAAATCCCGCGCCTGCTTTAGGTTGTATTGCTTGGGTCTCGATTACGGAGCGAATACGCTTGACCTAGTTCTCGATGAGTTGTTTCTTGAGTTAACCCGCCGCCGGTCACCCCATTATATACAGGTTGATGCCCGTCGGCTTACAGAACCCCGGTCGGTGATATGTCTCCAATGTCTCGATAACTTTTATTGTTCCATGCTGTTATATTATCAATCTTGGATGTTTTATAATCATTTTATATCATTTTTTGGTACTAACCTATTGACAAAGTGCCAAGTGCCAGTTGATGTTTTTTTGCATGTTTTGTACATCGTAGAAAATCAATACCAAACGGAATTCAAATGCCATGAAACTTTACGGAGATTTTTATGGACGAGACACTACTGCATGATGCTGCTAACGTGACACTACGATCAGAGACCCTTTGACAAAACTTTGTGCGGTGCATTAGTCACAAATGGTGATGTTAAAAAAGCATAAAAAAGATGCAAAACATTTGCGATGAAGTATACATCAAACACTGTTCAGATTTTAGTTGCATGTGCGATGAGGGGCATACGGTTGATCTGTACGAACTGTTTGCGATTAGACAGAAAAACAGAAACGGGCAGCCAGATCAAGGTGTGTGCGATATATGACATATAGTTCACTTCGATGAACCGTTTGTGATGATTGAGGTGAACACAAACGATTCAGCGTAATAAGATGTCTGTGATACCCGACAAACAGGTCAGTAATCAGAATTGTGTGCGATCATTATAGACAGCCCATATAGTCTTTTTTGTGAATTGTGTGCTCGTTAGGGCACATAGTTCAACAAACCAACCTGTTGGCGATAATGTAGAAGATCTCTGTCGAATACATATTACTAACCGTCTGCGATGAGATTGACAGGATAAATAGAGATAAATATAGTCTGCTTAATTTAGTCCTTCTTCTTGTTGTTGTTGTTGTTGGATGGCCTCGTGACATCGTCTTGGCGAGGACGCTTCTTGCCGCTGACCGTTGGCTTTTCATCGCCGCCGTCGTCGTCATCGTCGTTGCTGTCGTCGTCGTCCTCCTCCTCGTTCGACCATTCCTCCTCATCATCATTGTCATCCTCTTCTTCGTCCTCCGATGGCTCCTCGTCCATCTGGTTGTCGTCTGGCGACTCTGGAGGTGGCGTCCCTTCCATGAACCGGATATAATCGAGGTCTGGGCTCGACGCCGGACTCATGGAAGACGAGCGGGATGATTCCGATGTTGACCAATCATCGTGTGCCAGACTGCTGGCCGAATTGTCGTCCTTGCGGTTGCTCGACATGGGTGCAGAGTGTGTGCCAGTGTGTAGCGCGGCCTGCCGGGGATGATGAACATGGCGGACACTTAAGCGGGGTATGCAGAGAACAGGAACTACCAATTGAAGCGGGGGTTGACGTATTATCTAACCGCTGATATAATCAACCGCAATTATTTGTACCCAGGCGCTCCAAATTCCTGGGGTTGCGCAGGACTCCTATTGGCTATTTGGCTAGTTTCCTTATTCAGGACAAAAGCAAGGAAGGAGTTTTGGGATTATGCACCGGTACTGGTACGAACGGAGTAGGACAGTTGGCAAGCAATACATTGAGCTCTTCTTATTGATAAAGCCAGTAATAATAAAACTAGAAAGGAAAATACAAAATACAAAGAAAAATATCTGCATGAATCTTCGCGTAACATCAATGGTATAGGGCCTAGATGTGCATTACTTAGAGCACATCTAGATGTGATTTAGCAATACTGTCAAACAAAACCCCTAATCATCATTGCAAATAGCGCATAGAACATGGCTAATGTGACAACCACAACTACACATGCTAGTTCCTTCTTGTCTCTTTCTTTCATCTGTTGCCTATGATTGATTCTTTCTTGCTTCATCGTACTGATTGTACATTCCAGATCAGCCAGTTTCTTCTTCAACTTTACGTTATCTTCTGCGAGCTTGGTGATAATACTCTGAGCCCTGCCATGCCATTCTTCATCCATCCAATTAAGAAACGCACAAGCCTCATATCCCTGCCAATGTTAAATAGTATTTAGGATGAGCGGTGGCATTACTTGAAGAAAATGATGAACTTAGTTAGCACTAACCTCTAAGGGGCAACTAAGAAACCGCCTGCCAATGGCGGATCCCTCCATGCAAACACGTCGAGTGGGAGTGTGCCCGTGCACACAACTCAGATTTTGGTACTTCTCGGTGGCGCGAAACTCGGAGTCGAACTCGTGTTGCGGGAGTCTGGAGTCATGCTCCGGATCCGGCGGCAGATCACTTTCCTAGGGGGGTGATTCAGGATGGATTCAGCAAGGAGCTATACTTTGGACATGCTAAAAAATATCGGGATTGATTGGAACCTGACAGGATGATTCGTATCCATAGTACACCTGCCTTCTGATGACCTTAGGCAAGTGCTCGACGGCGACCGCCAGCATGGCGGCGATACGAGCAGGAGTAGCCGCACCGAAACCATCAGCACCACTCGTCCGCATTCCCCCAATGTCACACCATGTGAGGGAATTTGGAGGCTATGTAGGGATTTGGGGGAAATGGGGAAACTGTGGAGATAACCTAACGGTCGAGAACTACTTATGGCACTATATGTTGTTTACGGCACACTGTTTATACATGTTGTTTGTTTTAGGTATTACAACGTCACACACGATTTCCGCACCAAACCGCGTGAGAAGACAACATAGGTTAGACACGGTTGCCAATACATAACCGTATCTGATATACTACCCTGTCCATATAATTGAGTTACAGTGAGATACCGTGTAAACAGCCACTCTGCGGATATCCGTAAAAAAACAGCCGCTCTGCATATAGAGATGGCGGCAGTGGCCTAGGCAGCGGTTACCGGAGAAGAGGTCAATCCTTGGTTGGTGGGCGGTGGCTGCATCATAGGAGGTCAATCCACGGTCTACAGCGGGAGATAGGAGGAGCTCAACCATCAAGGTCGGCGGCGGCGTGATTCGAGCACATCCATAGCGGTCGATGGCGGGATAGTGCAGTTCGAACTTCAGGCGGTGGCTGCACTAAGCTTTGCTCCTCGACCCTGCTGTCTCGGCGTGCCCCCACATCGCGCTTGTCTATCCACTGGGTGGATATCGCCGCACGGCTAATTAGTTTAGGTATTCTTTTCGTGTGTGGCTTAATTAAGGTATTCAATTCCTGAGGGTAGTGTTGTACTAGTACTCTGCATGTAAATTGACTGGCCATTAATTTTTGTCATTGCACGCCTGGCTAACAACATGGAGCGCCCTCAGTACTTACGAAAATAAAACCTTGTGATTTATGCACGCATCTTTGGGCAGCAGTTAATTCATGTATTAATGTTGTTGTTTTGTTTTTAATTACCATTCGTGTGCTACAGATGGAACGATCTCGATGGATGAAGAATCAGAAAACTGCAGATTTTATCAGTGGCATGACAGAGTTCATGAATTTGGCTGAAAGTAGAAAGAGGAGAATTGGTGATGCCGATTACATCCTGTGTCCATGTACTGATTGTGCCAACATAGAGTCACATGAAGTTGCAGATGTCCATATGCACTTAGTCTCTAGGGGATTCACAGATGGATATACATGTTGGACCAGACACGGTGAAGAGGAGGTCATGGATGAAGATACCCAGGGCAGCGAGATGCCAAACCCCGATCAGTGTCACATGGGTGTTGAATCTAACATCGGGGCAGAGGCGTCAAGCTACCAATGGAACACTGAAAAGCTAAAATGCCCACTGGAAAACCAAGATGTCGAAGCAGATGACGATGATCTTGATATGCCAGATTTTGCTGCTATGATTGCATATTTCGAGAGCCCAAAAAAGGGTATGATTGGTTACAAGGATCTGCCAACCATTGATGCGTACTCCAAGAAAGAATTGTATCCAGGTTGCAAAAAGAAATATTCCAGGTTGAGTGCCACCCTGGCGCTTCACAGATTTAAAGCAGCAAACGGTCTATCAAAAAAGGGCTTCACAGAGATGGTAGGTCTTTTCAAAGAAATTCTTCCGAAAGATAATGCGCTCCCTAGAAGCACGAATGAAGCGAAGAATTTTTTTTTGCCCATTGGAACTTGAAGTACAGAAGATACACGCTTTTGTGAATGATTGTATATTGTACCATGGTGAGTACAAAGATTTGTCTGCATGTCCCACATGCAAGCATGCATGATACAAGTGCGGGAGAGCAAAGGACAAGTACAAATTGGACGACGAGATCAAGACAGGAATCCCGATCAAGGTTGTTTGGTACTTACCTTTAATTCCAAGGTTGAGGCATTTGTTTGCAAACTCTAGAGAGGCAAAGAGGTTGCGGTGGCATCATGATGAGCGAATTGCGGATATGTTTATAAAGCACCCGAAAGATGGGGCTCAGTGGGAATTAATCGACAAAAAGTTTGAATTTTTTTCCAAGGATCCTAGAGGTATAAGTCTCGGCGAGTGTACTGACGGGATGAATCGTTTTGGCGATATGAGCACCAAACACAACACATGGCCGGTGCTTCTGTGCATATATAACCTAGATCCTTCGTTGTTTATGAAGAAAAAATACATTATGATGTCAATGATTATCCAATGCCCGAAGCAACCTGGAAATGACATCGACATTTACTTTCAGCTACCGGTAGAAGAACTACTGACAATGTGGATAGATGCGCCTGCTGTAAAATGTTATGATGCTTACAGAAAGGAGATTTTCGATCTACGTGCGATGCTGGTGCACACCATTCAAGATATGCCGGCATTAGGCAACACATCAGGGCAGAAAACAAAGGGAGACATATGGTGTGTCACATGCATGGATATGACAAATAGAAGAAGACTTCCAAACTTGCACAAAACAATGTATTTGCGTCATCGTAGGTTCTTACGGAAAAATCACCTATACCAAAAGATGAAAGCCAAATTTGATGGTACGACAGAGGCAGGTGTGGGCCCAAGACCCTATGATGGGGAGGTGGTCCAACAACATGGCTAAAACATTAATTTTGTGCTTGGCACGAACCACCATTTGACGGTGAAACAAACACCCAAGGGTCAAATGTTTAATAAGAAACTGGTGTTCTGGAAACTACCATACTGGGAGATTCTATGTGTACGTCACTGCATCGATGTCATGCATGTAGAGAAGACCGTATGTGAAAGCATCCTTGGTACTTTGCTCAAGATTAAAGGTAAAAGAAAGGATGGTGGCGGTTCACGGCTCGATATGCTTGCTGATCAATCAAAACGCAAGAGCGAAGTAGAAGATGATGGCAAATTCATCAAAGCTCGCCAGAGTTACAATTTCATGAAGGAAATATGCCCTAGAGGCAATAATAAAGTTGTTATTCATATTTTGCTTATATAATGATAAATGTTTATAATTCATGCTAGAATTGTATTAACCAGAAACTTAGTACATGTGTGAATACATAGACAAACAGAGTGTCCCTAGTATGCCTCTACTAGACTAGCTCGTTAAGCAAAGATGGTTAAGTTTCCTAGCCATAGACATGAGTTGTCATTTGATGAATGAGATCACATCATTAGAAAATGATGTGATGGACTAGACCAAACTGTTAGCTTAGCACTATGATCGTTTAGTTTATTGCTATTGCTTTCTTCATGACTTATACATGTTCCTATAATTATGACATTGTGCAACTCCCGAATACCGGAGGAACACCTCATGTGCTATCAAATGTCACAACGTAACTAGATGATTATAAAGATGCTCTATAGGTCTCTCTGATGGTGTTTGTTGAGTTGGCATAGATCAAGATTAGGCTTTGTCACTCCGTGTATCGGAGAGGTATCTCTGGGCCCCCTCGGTAATGCACATCACTATGAGCCTTGCAAGCAATGTGACTAATGAGTTAGTTACAGGATGATGCATTACGGAACGAGTAAAGAGACTTGCCGGTGATGAGATTGAACTAGGTATGATGATATCGACGATCGAATCTCAGGCAAGTAACATACCGATGACCAAGGGAACAATGTATGTTGTTGTATGATTTGACCGATAAAGATCTTCGTAGAATATGTAGGAACGAATATGAGCATCCAGGTTCCGCTATTGGTTATTGACCGGAGAAGTGTCTCGGTCATCTCTACATAGTTCTCAAACTCGTAGGCTTCGCACGCTTAACGTTCGATGGCGATTCGTATGATGAGTTTATGTGATTTGATGAACCGAAAGTTGTTCAATGTCCCAGATGTGATCACATACATGACGAGGAGTCTCGAAATGGTCGAGACATAAAGATTGATATATTGGACCATGTTGTTCGGAGAATGGAAGTGTTCCGGGGAGTTTTGGATAAAACTAGAGTGTGGGAGGGTTACCGAACCCCCCCAGGAAGTTAATGGGCCACCATGGGCCTTAGAGGAGAGAGGGTCGGCCAGGAGGTGGTGCTTGCCCCCCAGTCCGAATTGGACAAGGGGCGGCGCCACCCTCCTTCCTTATCTCCCCTTCCTCTTTCCTTCCCCTCCTTGTTGGACTAGGAAAGGGGGGAACCTACTCCTAGTAGGAGTAGGATCCCCCCTTGGGGCACGCCCCTTGAGGCCGACCGACCCCTCCTCCCCTCCTTTATATATGGGGGAGGGGGCACCCCATAGACACAAGTTGATTTCTTAGCCGTGTGTGGTGCCCCCTCCACAGATTTGCACATGGGTCATATTGTCGTAGTGCTTAGGAAAAGCCTGCGTCGGTAACTTCATCATCACCGTCAACACGCCGTCGTGCTAACGAAACTCTCCCTCGGCCTCAGCTGGATCTAGAGGGATGTCATCGAGCTGAACATGTGGAGGTCGAGGAGGTGCCGTGTGTTCGGTACTTGATCGGTTGGATCACGAAGATGTTCGACTACATCAACCGCGTTACTCAACGCTTTCGCTTTCCGTCTACGAGGGTATGTAGACACACTCTCCCCTCTCGTTGCTATGCATCTCCTAGATAGATCTTGCATGATCGTAGGAATTTTTTTGAAATACTGCGTTCCCCAATAGTGGCATCCGAGCGAGGTCTATGCATAGATGTTATATGCACGAGTAGAACACAAAGAGTTGTGGGCAATAATAGTCATACTGCTTACTAGCATGTCATACTTTGATTTGGCCGTATTGTTGGATGAAGCGGCCCAGACCGACATTACATGACCACGTTCATGAGACTGGTTCTACCGACGTGCTTCGCACATAGGTGGCTAGTGGGTGTCTGTTTCTCCAACTTTAGTTGAATCGAGTGTGACTACGCCCGGTCCTTGTTGAAGGTTAAACCAACATACTTAACGAAAAATCGTTGTGGTTTTTGATGCGTAGGTAAGAACGGTTCTTGCTAAGCCCATAGCAGGCACGTAAAACTAGCAACAACAAAGTAGAGGACGTCTAACTTATTTTTGTAGGGCATGTTGTGATGTGAAATGGTCAAGATGTGATTATACAAATTGTTGTATGAGATGATCATGTTTTGTAACACAGTTATCGGCAACTGGCAGGAGCCATATGGTTGTTGCTTTACTGTATGAAATGCAATCGCCATGTAATTGCTTTACTTTATCACTAAGCGGTAGCGATAGTCGTGGAAGCAATAGTTGGCGATACGACAACGGTGCTACGATGGAGATCAAGGTGTCAAGCCGGTGACGAGGTGATCATGACGGTGCTTTGGAGATGGAGATCAAAAGCACAAGATGATGATGGCCATATCATATCACTTATATTGATTTCATGTGATTTTTATCCTTAATGCATCTTATTTTGCTTAGTATGGCGGTAGCATTATAAGATGTTCTCTCACTAAATTTCAAGGTAGAAGTGTTCTCCCTGAGTATGCACCGTTGCTACAGTTCGTCGTGCCGAGACACCACATGATGATCGGGTGTGATAAGCTCTATGTTCACATAAAACGGGTGCAAGCCAGTTTTGCACAAGTAGAATACTCGGGTTAAACTTGACGAGCCTAGCATATGCAGATATGGCCTCGGAACACTAAGACCGAATGGTCGAGCGTGAATCATATAGTAGATATGATCAACATAGTGATGTTCACCATTGAAAACTTCTCCATCTCACGTGATGATCGAACATGGTTTAGTTGATATGGATCACATGATCATTTAGATGACTAGAGGGATGTCAATCTAAGTGGAGTTCTTAAGTAATATGATTAATTGAACTTTAATTTTGTTGGGAACGCAGTAATTTCAAAAAAATTCCTATGCACACACAAGATCATGGTGATGCATGGAAACGAGAGGGGAGAGTATCATCTACGTATCCTCGTAGACCGTAAGCAGAAGCGTTATGATAACTTGGTTGATGTAGTCGTACATCTTCACGATCGACCGATCTAGCACCGAAGGTACGACACCTCCACGATCTGCACACATTCGGCTCGGTGACGTCCCGTGAACTCACGATCCAGTAGATCTTCGAGCGAGAGCTTTGTCAGCACGACGGCATGATGACGGTGATGATGTTGCTACTGGAACAGGGCTTCGCCTAAGCACCGCTATGATATTACCGAGGTGGATTATGGTGGATGGGGGCACCGCACACGGCTAAAGATCAACGATCAACTTGTGTGTCTATGGGGTGCCCCCTCCCCCGTGTATAAAGGAGTGGAGGAGGGGGCCGACCTCCTAGGCGCGCCCCAAGGGGAGTCCTACTCCCACCGGGAGTAGGATTTCCCCCTTGCCTTGTTGGATTTAGGAGAGTAGGAAGGAGGAGGGAGGAGGAACGAAAGGGGGGACTTCCCAATTCGGATTGGGATTGGGGGGGCGCCCCCTCCTTTGCTCCTTTCCCCTCTCTCCCACTAAGGCCCAATAAGGCCCATATACTTCCCGGGGGGTTCCGGTAACCTCCCGGTGCTCCGGTATACTCCCGTTTTCACCCGGAACCATTCCGATGTCCAAATATAGGCTTCCAATATATCAATCTTTACATCTCGACCATTTCGAGACTCCTCGTTATGTCCGTGATAAAATACGGGACTCCGAACTACCTTCGGTACATCAAAACACATAAACTCGTAATATCGATCGTCACCAAAAATTAAGCATGCGGACCCTACGGGTTCGACAACTATGTAGACATGATCGAGACATGTCTTCGGTCAATAACCAATAGCGGAACATGGATGCTCATATTGGTTCCTACATATTCTACGAAGATTTTTATCGGTCAAACCGCATAACGGTATACGTTGTTCCCTTTGTCATCGGTATGTTACTTGCCCGAGATTCGATCGTCGGTATCTCAATAACTACTTCAATCTCATTACCAGCAAGTCTCTTTACTCGTTCTGTAATGATACATCCTGTAACTAACTCATTAGCTACATTTCTTGCAAGGATTATTGTGATGTACATTACCGAGAGGGCCCAGAGATACCTCTCCGACAATCGGAGTGACAAATCCCAAAGTTGATCCATGCCAACTCAACACACACCATCGAAGACACCTGTAGAGCACCTTTATAATCATCCAGTTACGTTGTGACGTTTGGTAGCACACAAAGTGTTCCTCTGGTATTAGGGAGTTGCATGATCTCATAGTCATAGGAAAATGTATAGTTATGGAGAAAGCAATAGCAACAAACTAAACAGTCATCGTGCTAAGCTAACGGATGGGTCAAGTCAATCAAATCATTCTCTAATGATTTGATCCCATTAATCAAATGAGAACTCATGTATATGGTTAGGAAACATAACCATCATTGATTCAACGAGCTAGTCAAGTAGAGACAATACTAGTGACACTCTGTTTGTCTATGTAGTCACACATGTACTAAGTTTCTGATTAATACAATTCTAGCATGAATAATAAACATTTATCATGATATAAGGAAATATAAATAACAATTTTATTATTGCCTCTAGGCCATATTTCCTTTAGACTCCCACTTGCACTAGAGTCAATAATCTAGTTCACATCGTCATGTGATTTAACATGAATAGTTCACATCTTTATGTGATTAGTTCACATCTCCAAGTGACTAACACCCAAAGGGTTTACTAGAGTCGATAATCTAGTTCACATTGCCGTATGATTAACACCCAAAGAGTGATCATGTTTTATGTGATTTAACACGAATAGTTCACATCTCCATGTGATTAACACCCAAAGAGTGATCATGTTTTGCTTGTGAGAGAAATTTAGTCTACGGGTCTGCCACATTCAGAGCCGTATGTATTTTGCAAATTTTATATGTCTACAATGCTTTGCACGGAGCTACTCTAGCTAATTGCTCCCACGTTCCATATGTATCTAGATCGAGATTTAGAGTCATCCAGATCGGTGTCAAAGCTTGCATCGATGCAACTCTTTACGAAGAACTCTTTATCACCTCCATAACTGAGAAATATTTCCATAGTCCTCTAAGGATAATTTTGACCGATGTCCAGTGATCTAGTCCTAGATCAAAATTGTACTCCCTTGCCAAACTCAGGGCAGGGTATACAATATGCCTAGTACAGAACATGGCATACTTTATAGAACCTATGGCTGAGGCATATGGAATGACTTTCATTCTCTCTCTATCTTCTGTCGTGGTCGGGTTTTGAGTCTTTACTCAACTTGACACCTTGCAACACAGGAAAGAACTCCTTCTTTGACTGTTCTATTTTGAACTACTTCAAAATCTTGTCAAGGTATGTACTCATTAAAAATATATCAAGCGTCTTGATATATCTCTATAGATCTTAATGCTCAATATGTAAGTAGCTTCACCGAGGTCTTCATTTGAAAAACTCCTTTCAAACACTCCTTTATGCTTTCCAAAAAATTCTACATTATTTCTGATCAACAATATGTCATTCACATATACTTATGAGAAATTCTGTAGTGCTCCCACTCACTTTCTTGTAAATATAGGCTTCACCACAAGTATGTATAAAACCATATGCTTTGATCACTTTATCAAAGCATATATTCCAACTCCGAGATGCTTGCACCAGTCCATAGATGGATCACTGGAGCTTTCTCACTTTGTTAGCAACTTTAGGATCGACAAAACCTTCTGGTTGCATCATATACAACTCTTCTTTAAGAAATCCATTAAGGAATGCAGTTTTGACATCCATTTGCCAGATTTCATAAAATGTGGCAACTGCTAACATGATTCAGACAGACTTTTAAGCATCGATATGAGTGAGAAAATCTCATCGTACTCAACACCTTGAACTTGTCGAAAACATTTTGCGACAATTAGAGCTTTGTAGATAGTAACACTTCTATCAATGTCCGTCTTCCTCTTGAAGATCCATTTATTCTCAATGACTCACTGATCATTGAGCAAGTCAATCAAAGTCCATACTTTGTTCTCATATGTGGATCCCATCTCAGATTTCATGTCCTCAAGCCATTTTGCGGAATCTGGGCTCATCATTGCTTCCTCATAGTTCGTAGGTTCGTCACGGTCTAGTAACATGACTTCCAGAATAGGATTACCTTACCACTCTGGTGCAGACCATACTCTGGTTGACCTACGAGGTTTGGTAGTAACTTGATCTGAAGTTTCATGATCATCATCATTAGTTTCCTCACAAATTGGTGTATGAATCACTAGAACTGATTTCTGTGATTAACTACTTTCCAATTCGGGAGAAGGTACAATTACCTCATCAAGTTCTACTTTCCTCCCACTCACTTCTTTCGAGAGAAACTTTTTCTCTATAAAGGATCCATTCTTAGCAACGAATATCTTGCCTTCGGATCTGTGATAGAAGGTGTACCCAACAGTTACTTTTGGGTATCCTATGAAGACGCACTTCTCTAATTTGGGTTTGAGCTTATCAGGATGAAACTTTTTCACATAAGCATCGCAATCAAAAACTTTAAGAAACGACAGCTTAGGTTTCTTGCTAAACCACAGTTCATATGGTGTCGTCTCAACGGATTTAGATGGTGCCCTTTTAACATGAATGTAGCTGTATCTAATGCATAACCCCAAAAATGATAGTGGTAAATTGGTAAGAGACATCATAGCTTGCACTATAACCAATAAAGTATGGTTATGATGTTCGGACACACCATTATGCTGTGGTGTTCCTGGTGGCCCAAATTTGTGAAACTGTTACACATTGTTTTAATTGAAGACCAAACTCATAACTCAAATATTAGTCTCCGCGATAAGATCGTAGAAACTTTATTTTCTTGTCACAATGATTTTCCACTTCACTTTGAAATTCTTTGAACTTTTCAAATGTTTCAGACTTATGTTTTATCAAGTAGATATACCCATATCTGCTAAATCATCTGTGAAGGTCAGAAAATAATGATACCCGCCACGAGCCTCAACACTCATCGGACCGCATACATCAGTATGTATTATTTCCAATAAGTCAGTTGCTCGCTCCATTGTTCTGGAGAACAGAGTCTTAGTCATCTTTCCCATGAGGCATGGTTCGCAAGCATCAAGTGATTCATAATCAAGTGATTCCAAAAGCACATCAGCATGGAGTTTCTTCATGCGCTTTACACCAATATGAAGTAAACGGCAGTGCCACAAATAAGTTGCACTATCATTAATAACTTTGCATTTTTTCTTCAATATTATGAGTATGTGTATCACTACGACCGAGATTCAATAAACCATTTATATTGAGTGTATGACCATAGAAGGTTTTATTCATGTAAATAGAACAAAAATTATTCTTTGACATAAACGAATAACCTATTGCAATAAACATGATCCAATCATATTCATGCTCAACGCAAACACCAAATAACATTTATTTTAGGTTCAACACTAATCCTGAAGGTAAAGGGAGTGTGCGACGGTGATCTTATCAACCTTGGAATCACTTCCAACACACATGATCACCTCGCCCTTAACTAGTCTATGTTTATTTTGCAACTCCCGTTTCAAGTTACTACTCTTAGCAACTAGGAAAAGGGCTATCGGTAACACCACAAAACTAGTAATGGTGCACCAGGGTATAGTGCGCCATTACTAGTTCAAACTAGTAATGGCGCACCACAACCACGGTGCGCCACTACTAACATTTTTTTTTTGCAAAACTAGTAAGGGTGCACCACTTAACAGGTGCGCCATTAGTAACCAGCGTTACCTATTTAGGTGGTGCGCCATTGGTAACCTAAGAGCAGCTAGATATTTTGGACAGCCACCTACCACACTCACTTCCCCACTTCATTCTCTCCACCTCCTCCTACAAGCTTGTCTCGGCTGCCTCCTCCTCCTCACCTCATTTGCACCATAGATTCACCCAAATTAAGTGGTTAAATTACCTTTTTTTGATAGGTAAGTAAGGGGAAAGCTTTCTTTATGTTGTAGATCTACTTTTTTCTCCCTCCAAGAACGTGCACATGCACTTTTTATGGCCTAGATCTACGTATGTTTGTGGTGTTGCATATGTTTGTGTTTGCAGGTATATACCGGTATTTGAAATACGATAGTTGCCAATATTTTGCCGGAATGTTGATTCATTTCTGTTTCGGCGAGAATTTGGCACTATGCATTCTTTTTTGTCCTATTTTTAGGCAAAGTCATACCAAATTTTTTTTGGTTCTAAAATATCGTTTTGCTCTACCCCGCAGGCGACCATGGTCCGCACAATGACCGAAGGCATCGTGAATAGGTTTCTGAGCTCCGCAAAGGCCGAGATGCTTCGAAAGAACGAGACGGAGATAAGATGTCCGTGTCGAAGATGCAAGCTAAAGAGCCTTATGGACCCGGATCCCGTACAGGTGCGGGACCACCTGCTCTTGCGTGCTTTCATGGATGGCATTCGGTGGCAAGGTGATGAAGATGATTATGAAGTCGTCCATGGGGGCCGGGTAAGAAATGAGGAAGGGCAGCAAGACAACCGCGGCGAGGGCGGGCAAGAAGACGAAGAATCTCCAGGACATGATGACAAAGTAGATGCAGTACACAGTCATCATGTAGAAGATGCCGGACATGATGATGAGGAAGATGCTGAAGTAGACGAAGGGCATGATCATGAAGATGAAGATGCCGGAGCAGACGACAATGGACCATCGATGGGCTGGGTGCAGGACCCTCATATTCAAGAGCTGCTTCTCAAGCAGACGGATAACGCAAGAGCTGCCGCCTGAGAGAAAGCCAAGATGGATCAACTGGAGATAGACACGGTTACTCCATTGTATGAAGGATGCAGGCCCGGGGATACCCACCTGAAAGTAACGCTCATGGCTCTGGAGATGAAGGTAAAACACAAAATGACCGACGCATGCTTCGACGAGAACATGTCATTCTAGCACGAACGTCTTCCCAAGGGGAACAAGTGCCCGACCAGTTTTGAGGAGGTGAAGAAAATCGTGTGTCCTCTGGATTTACCGCACGTGAAATGCCATGTGTGCATGAACAATTGCATCATTTATCGGGACGAGCACACAGAGTCTACCATATGTCCGGTGTGCGGCGTCACTCGATACAAGAAGAGGAAGAAAGCTCCTCGAAAAGTGGTTTGTACTTTCCGATCCCTACTCGTCTGCAGCGGTATTTCGCGGACCCTAAGCTAGCAATGCTCCTGCGTTGGCATGCGGATAGGGAGGAGAAGAAGTGAGAAGATGACAGAAATGATCCAGAGATAAATAAAAAAGACAAGATGCTGAGTCACCCTAAGGATGCGAGCCAGTGGCAAGCGTTGAACTTCGAACACCCAGAATTTGGGGACGATCCAAGGAACATCGTGCTGGGCGTGAGCACCGATGGAGTCAATCCATTTGGCAGCCAGAGAAGCACACATAGCACCTGGCCTGTGTTTGTGTGGATGTACAACCTTCCCCCTGGTTGTGCATGAAGAGGAAGTACATTCACATGAGTATGCTAATTGAAGGGCCGAAACAACCAGGGAACGACATCAATCTGTATCTGGGGCTGCTGAAAGAGGAGCTACACATGCTGTGGAAAACGCCAGCCAATACGTGGGATGCCGCGGAGAAAGAATATTTCCCTATGAGAGCCGCACTACTCACGATGGCGCGCGACTATCTCGGTTACGGATATGTCGCCGGGCAGGTGGTCCACGGATTTTCTGGATGCGTCAGGTGCATGGATGACACAATGTATCGCCAGCTAGATAGACATTCCGGGTCTTCGAAAACCGTGTTCATGGGACATCGAAGGTGGCTTCACGATGATCACTCATGGAGAAAATGCAAGGATCTGTTCGATGGTGAAACCGAACCCCGAAGACGCCCGCGTATGAGGAGCAGCGAGGAAATAGACGAGCTGTTGAAAAATTGGAAAGATTGCCCATTGCCGGGAAAGAAGCAAAAGGCGCCAGAGCCGGGAAAGAAGCGAAAGGCGCCAAAGCCGCTACTGAAGGTATAGAAAACGAGGTATGTTTTCTGGAACTTGCCATACAGGAAGATCCTCCGTGTGCCTCACAGCCTTGATGTCATGCATGTCACGAAGAACGTGTGCGAGAGTCTGCTTGGTACCCTGCTCAACATGCGAGAGAGGACCAAAGATGGGCCGAAAGCAAGGGCAGACTTGAAATCAATGGGCATCAGGGAGGAGCTTCACGCTAATGATGATGATGATGATGATGAGGCGAAGCAGGACATGGAAAGTCGTCGCAAAGGCAAAAAGGCCAAGAAGACCGGAAATGACTACCCTCCCGCGTGCTTCACTCTGAGTCAGGAGGAGATCGAGCAGTTTTTCACCTGCCTCATAGGAGTAAAACTTCCTTACGGTTACGCGGGGAAGATAAGCAGATACCTAGACTCAGTGAAGCAGAAGTTCAGCGGGATGAAGTCTCATGATTGTCACATGCTGATGACGCAGATACTTCTAGTTGCAATCCGTGGGATCATGGACGCGCACGTCCGTGAAACGCTATTTGGCCTATGCAACTTTTTCTACATCATCTCTCGGAAGTCGGTTGGCATGAGGCAAGTCGGAAGGCTACAGGAAGGGATCCTGGTGATACTATGCGAGCTTGAGATGTACTTCCCGCCCGCATTCTTCGATGTTATGGTGCATCTGCTGGTCCATATCGTGGAGGATATCATCCAACTCGGGCCGACGTTCCTGCACAGCATGATGCCATTCGAAAGGAAGAATGGTGTAATCAAAGGATACATTCGCAACATGTGACGTCTAGAGGGAAGCATAGCCAGGGGCTTTCTGACCGAAGAGTGCATCTCCTACTGCACGAATTATCTAGGCATCGAGAACCCCGTTGGTCTGCCCGTCAACAGGCACCTCGGCAGGCTCGCTGGATGGGGTCACCGTGATGGTCACCGTGAAATGCATGTCGACTTCGAGGGTCGACTCGCCGACTTTGAAAGAGCAAACCTAGTCGCGCTACAACACATAGACGTGGTCGATCCTTCGGTGGTAGAGCACAAAACCTTTATTGAGAAGACGTACAATGAACGAGGCCAATAGAGGACAAACGGAGATATAGTCAAAGAGCACAACTCATGTTTCACGCATTGGTTCAAGGAGAAGCTTCCGTCGTACCCTTTACATGAGGATTGTTCCGGGGAAGAAAAACTCATATTCGCCTTGTCACAGGGCGCCGAGCACAACCTGATGACCTATGAGGCGTACGATATCAACGGCTACACATTCTACACCGAGGACAAGGACCTGAAGAGTGATGGTTATCAGAACTTCAGGGTAATGATGGAATCCTACACCGGTAACGACAAGGACATATACTATGGAAGGATCAAGGAGATCTGGGAGCTGAGCTACGCTAGAGAGAAGGTCCCGATGTTCCGTGTCAAATGGGCCAAGAGCGTCCTAAAAGAAGACCGGTATTTCACCACCATGGTTATACCCGAAGCCAAATCCAAGACCGCGGGCGCAAACGTCACCGCAAAAAATCCAAGACCGCTACTGGCTTCCCAAGTGGACCAATTCTTCTTCATTACCGACCCGTCAAAGCCCAGTCGTGTTGTCGTGAGGAGAGGCAAAAGGAAGATCATCGGAATGGATGGAGTCGCCAATGAGCAAGACTTGGACAAGTACAGCGACCCGGAGATGGAACATGACGACGACGATGAAGTGCCATACACCACAAGAAGAAGCAGGACCACCCTACCTAAAGGACGTCCGTTCAACAAAAGAACTCCACTTGCGAAAAAGAAGGGCAAGAAGATTGTGAAAAGATAGCTTGCTAAGATCGATTGTATTTAAATTGTAGTCTTCATTTCTCGATTGTATTTCAACATATTGAAATGATATTTCTTATGTTCTAGTCCTCATGAATATTTATTTATGTTTATTCTGGTATTGAATTTCTAACTCACAAAAAGTATTGAATTTTTTAATATTTCTTGAACTCATGAATATTTTTAAATTTCATGGGCACTTTTTGAATTCATGAATATTTTTTCAAATTTGATGATATTTTTTCATATTCATAAATGTTTTACCAATTCATAAATGAATGCAACTAAAAATCCAAAAAAATATATTAGATGATATTTGCAAATAACAAATTTGATGATATTTTCAAATAACAAATTTGATGATATTTTTTCATATTCATAAATATTTTCAAATAACAAATTTGATGATATTTTTTCACATTCATAAATGTTTTCAAATTTGATCATCACTTTCTAAAAAAATATTAGATGCAACTAAAAATTCAAAAAAAAGTTAGTAATGGCGCACCAGGGGAAGGTGCGCCATTGCTATCAAGGTACTTATGGCGCACCCCTAGGAGGTGCGTCATTGGTATACAAATTTTTATGATATTTTTTCAAATATTTTCAAATAACAAATTTGATGATATTTTCAAATAAAAAATTTGATGATATTCAAGTAACAAATTTGCTGATATTTTTTCACATTCATAAATATTTTCAAATATGATCGTCATTTTCTAAAAAAATATTAGATGCAACTAAAAATCCAAAAAAAGTTAGTAATGGCGCACCAGGGGAAGGTGCGCCATTGCTATCACTATTTTTATGGCGCACCCCTAGATGGTGCGCCATTGATAACAATCCACCGTCGCGCGGTGGATCAGACTGGCGTCTGGTTCCTGGGTCTAGGTCTCAGTCTCGGTCGATCCCCCATTCCCGTCCCCGAACACCAGAGCGAGCGAGCGAATCTAGTGAGCTAGGGTTCCTCCCTATTGATCCCCTCCCTGAATCCAGCGAGCTAGGGTTCCTCCCTATTGATCCCCTCCTTGAATCCAGCCCCACCCATCTGTGGCACCCTGGCTTAGAGCGACCGGTTTGCCATGCATTGCCAGCCCAGAGACCATGTCTTCTGGCAACACACAACATCTTGGTACAGAAAAACAACCACTTTATTGATGCTAGTGGAACCGAGTTTACATTACAACAGCTGTCGAGGCCAAGCGGCACACTCGGTGCGGCTGGACAATATGTACATTATTTAGTAAACAAAAGGGGGCCTCGATCCGAACAACTACGTGGCAGCGGAATAACGTCGTGGCGGAAGCTCCATATCATAGGGACACCGATGTGCACACAATCTAGACTCGAACATCGCTCCTCTCCAACGATACTTTCCTGAAATCTGGCATGACATGCCTGGTCAGTACATTGAATGTACTTGCAAGCTCACAACAGGCATAATCATAATGACAAACAATATCATGATATTTAACAAATATTAATAATGCAACACTATATGTCAACATGATGTGATCATGCTCGAACGTCCCTCGGGACAGCTTACCAACTGTGATCATCTCTGGATCACAAACACACCACCAAAGTGGTCTTTCTCAAGAACAACTCGTGATCCTTAAGGTGATCACAACCACGACCATCATTTGGTCCCAAATGCCTCGATGGCCTTGCTGCCATCCATCAATCATGAAAAGTTCATAGCTTAGTGTGCAATTTTTAATAAACGTTGACTCATGGTGGGACCTACTACGAGGTGTCCGTGACCGTGGACTCGGCAATCGATAGATTACACACTCCGCACAGGTAGCACACTGTACCCACACCACGGAACCCATGGCCTCGCACTCCCATTGGGGTGGACCAACGGCATTCCGACAAAACCCTTCCATTGCCACAGCACTCTCCCGGCCACTCCGACCCAAATCCCCAACGGGCTAGTCCTAGGTGGCCCCGTGTCTACCAAAGACACCCCGACCACCGTCGTGGTCAAAACACTCCCACTTGGGGACTCGGTACCATAATCTCATCAATGAGCACACAAGATTATGCATGTTTACCGAGCCAGAGCAAGCACGGCATAACCTTCCCTAGTTGGAGGCACCTACCAGAGGCCATGTCAATGGACCGAATCAAGGCCTTCCCACACAGGCAGATGTGGTTACACTAGAAAGAAACTCGATTCAGCGGCACCATGACCCAGTCAATGGTATATTCAAGTTGAGTTATATTCAGGCTCAACTTGAAACTAAGAATGACCGGTGTCATAGCATGCCATGAAATGCAAAACAACACATGCATCATATAATGATAAAAATGACCGATGTCATCCATATACACACCAAGCATAAACGTCAACAACTCATATTACTCTACTGCTCAAAATGACTCACAACTTAACCAAAAATATTTTGCAACAAGTTTTATTAATTTCTTACGCAAGAAAGTAACTCCGATAAATTTCTCATATACTTGACAAAATTATTTCACTATCAACAACTTTTAATTTCTTTATCACTAAGTTGGGTTCAAACATTCTGTAAGACAAGTAATATGATTAAACAAGTATTTAACAGAATATTTTCTAACTATTTTTTTATCAATTTATGAAGGCAAAAACAAACCTTTAAGTACTTACTAACATGCATAACAAAATTATTTCTAACATCACCAAATAAATCTTAACTTGCTTTATCGACTACACTAGTTTCAATCATTCTGTAAATCAAGCATAACAACTAACCAATATTTAACAGAATACAAATAACTCAATAATTATTTAAATGCATGGATTAATCATTTCATTCAAGTAAGAAAATCACAAATATTGAAATGACACCATGAAAATGTTGTTGTGGCTTGCCTTAGTGTAGATGAGGTTCACAAGCCTTGTGGTGATCCTCAAGACAAGCCTCACCCTCTGAAAATAAATTTAAACACAAAAAGCAAATATCAAGAACACTTCTGAAAATCACCAGAAATTCTAAACAGCTCAGAAAAATCTCATCTTTGGTGACCTGCTAGATTTCTTATCAAAGAACACAATGCAAAACGAATCAATTCATTTGGACTTCTGGTTGAAGAGTTATAACTGTTTGAAGTGTTCTGTAAATTCAAATGAATTTGAATAAAAAGGAACAGATTGGGGTTGACGTCGAAGGCATAAAGCCCAGGGGCGCCACCACTCGTACCGCTTCGCGCACGTACAGAGTGGCTGACTAGAGGGCCCCAGTAGTCAGGTGGGGGAAGGGGAGAAAGAAACAGAGAAGGCCGCGGCTTCACCAGAGCTCTCGCCGGCGACGATGGCTCCTTGGCCCAAACGAGAGAGAGGGATTGAGAGAGGGGACGATGGCGCACCTGCCCGTACCCGTAGCGTGGCTAGGGGTGGTCGGACGGCGTCGGAAACAAGCTCGCAAGCGGAGGCAGAACCTGGAGGTTGCCGGAGTTGAGGAAGACGGCGAACGGAGGCCACTCCAGGGGCTCCAAGAGGGCGAGACGGCCTCACCGGAGAAAGGCGGAAGCCATGGAGGGGTTGCCCTGGCCTGGGAGGGGCTAGAGCTCCCGTGGCGTCCCGAGGGGGTGGCGGCCCGAGGCCTGCCCGACCGGGCTACAGCTTCCTACGCAGTCGTGGAGTGTTTGGGAGTGTTGGATGGGGCTCGAGGAGACTGGGGGTGGCCTTATTTATAGGCGAGCGGAGAGGGGGCTTCGGGCTCCGTCGGTGGACACCAGTCCACAGCGCCCGGCAACGAGCGGTGTCAGTGAGAGGGGGAGATGGCGACGGAGGTCACGTGGCTATTGTGGGCGGACGGAGACGAGCACAGGATCAAGAGGAAGGCGACGAGCACAGTGCGGAGCGCACTGTGGCATTGGTCGGACCGTGCCCATGCTCGCTGCGGTGAGCTCCGGCGTCGGCGAGCACCAGGGAGGAGTTAAAGACGTCGAGACGATGATGGTGGCGCGGTTTGGCACGCTCGGGCAGGCGAGGGAAGCGAGCACGCGCGAACATAGCGTTCGGCGGCACCCAGAGCGCATCGGCACGCATGCCTGGCATCGTGGACACGCTTGGTCACCGTGCGAACTCTCTCCTCAGGCCAGCCTTCGTCCAAAAATCATGTCTGGCATGTTGTTCGTGGTGGTTTTGAAGTTTACCACGGTTTGGTTTGGATCCAGGTGCAGTAGAGAGGATTTTACAAACCAGGTAAGTTTCTGACCAGTATCTTTGAACAGTTACTGTGGTTAAACGGCTTGGAGATTGAGGCTGTGCTTTGGAGGCTAGTTATAAGTTACTAAGGTAAAGATGCACAAGAAAGTTCAGGTCAAATGGAGCAAGTAAAATGGTAGTTGTTGTAGAAACCACCATTTCTGTCGAGAACAGAGAATATTTTTGTAGAAAAAATATTCCAAAAAGTGATGAAATATTTTTGCTCAGGAAGGTGCCCTAGGGTTCACAGAAAATTTGTGAATTATCTTAGATTTTTCTGAGCCATAAAAATTGGGGTTGCTTTGAAGCAAACAGATCTGGCTTACGGTTTTTGAGAGAAAATGAATATTTTTCATTTAAGAAAAATATTCCAAAGATTAGTTTGGGGTGGATCAGAAGTGAAATGATGATTTAGGAGGGAAGTGAAGCACTTGGGTGAAAGCCAAGGATGCCCAAGTGTTTAAGTCCATATGAAAAGATTCAAGAATTCCAGGTTTCAGAAAATTTTCAAATGAAAATTCAAGCAGATAAGAGAGGGCAAAAACCAGGCTGTCACAAACCTCCCCCACTTAGAATGAATCTCATCCTCAAGATTCGGTTGCTTGGGAAAACCACACTGGATACTGAACCCTAAGGAATTCTTCCTGCTCCCAAGTTGCTTTTGACTCTGTGTGATGCTCCCACTGAACCTTGTAATTTTTTTTGACTTTACTGCGAGTGACCCTTTCCATCTGATCCAAAATTTTGAACGGTCTCTCTTTGTAAGTTAAATATTTTGCCAATTCTATCTCAGCCATTGCAGCCCTTTTCTCAGGAGGGGATATGCATCGTCTCAATTGCGAAACATGGAACACGTTGTGTATGTCTGCCAATTCAGGGGCTAGTTCCAGTTGATATGCAACCGTACCTACTCGAGACATAATCGGAAATGGACCAATGAATCTGGGTGCCAGCTTTCCACGAGTCTGAAATCTCTTGACTCCTTTCATAGGGGTGACTCGGAGGTATACGTGTTCTCCGGGTTCAAAACTGACCTGCCGATGCTTTGCATCATAATAACTCTTCTGTCGAGATTTGGCCAATTGCAGTCTGTCTCTGATTTCCCTAACTTGTTTCTCAGCTTCCAGCATGAGATCCATTCCGAAGATACGGCTATCTCCAGTCTGAGACCAATTTAGAGGAGTGCGGCACTTACAGCCATACAGAGCTTCATATGGTGACATCTTTAGACTGGTTTGGAAACTGTTGTTATAAGAGAACTCGGCATATGGCAAGAAATCTTCCCATTTAGCTCCTTCGGCTAGCACACAGGCTCGCAACATATCTTCGAGTATTTGATTTACCCGCTTTGTCTGTCCATCTGTCTGAGGGTGATAGACAGTACTATATTGAAGTGATGTCCCCAGGGCTTGATGGAGACGGGACCAAAAAGCGGAGGTAAACAAAGAACCTCGGTCGGAAGTGATAGTTCAGGGTACTCCGTGCAGACTGACTATTCTGGACACATACAGCTGTGCAAGTTCATTGGCCCTGTATCTGGTGCTGATCGGAATGAAGTGAGCAACCTTGGTTATGGTGTCTATTATAACCCAGATTGCATCCTTGCCTCGTTGGGTCCTAGGCAATCTTGTGATGAAATCCATGCAAACGTCATCCCATTTCCACTGTGAAACTGGCAGCGGTTGGAGCAGTCCGGCTTGCTTCTGATGATCTTCTTTCACCTTGTTACATATGTCACAACAGGCTACAAAATAGGCAATGTCTTGCTTCATTCCCTCCCACCAGAATATTTGTCTGAGATCCTCATACATTTTCGTACCTCCCGGGTGAATGGAATATGCGGATTCGTGTGCTTCTGACAGGATTTTCTTCTTCAAGTCTGGTTGATTTGGCACACAAATGCGTCCACGGAATCGGAGGGTACCGAATTAGTCCTTGGAGAAGTCAGGGGCCTCCTTTGCCATCTGGCCCTTGGCAGGTCATTGTAGATTGGCGTCAGCTGGCTGGGCCTTGCGGATCTCCATCTCAAGTGTGGGGGTAACTTCCAAAATATTAGCGAGGCCAGCATGCATGATGACCAAGTTGAGCTGAGTGATCTCCTCTTGAAGTTCAGTAGGCAATGATTTTAACATGACATTTAAGCTGATGGGCTTTCGACTGAGCGCGTCGGCAATGACATTGGCCTTGCCTGGATGGTAATTTATTCCAAGGTCATAATCCTTGACCAACTCTAACCATCTTCGCTGACGGAGATTTAAATCTGGCCGAGTGAAGATGTACTTGAGGCTTTTGTGGTCGGTAAAAATTTGGCACCTTTTTCCAATGAGGTAGTGTCTCCAAATTTTTAATGCATGAACCACTGCAGCCAATTCCAAATCATGAGTAGGATAATTTCCCTCATGGGGTCGTACCTATCGCGATGCATATGCTACTACCTTGTTGTCTTGCATCAACACGCAACCAATACCTTGTCTAGAGGCATCGCAGTACACATCAAAACTGCGATAAATGTCTGGAAGAGTCAATACAGCTGCAGTTGTCAGACGTATCTTCACCTCATTAAAACTCTTCTCACAATCCTCTGTCCACTTAAACGTCGTATCCTTTTTGAGCAGCTCCGTCATGGGTTTAGCAATTTTGGAAAACCCTTCAATAAAACGACGATAGTATCCAGCTAGTCCGAGGAAACTCCGGATCTGTGTCACGGTCGTGGGCGGTACCCAATCGAGCACATCCTTTACTTTGCTCGGATCCACGGCTATACCTTCGGCGGATAGTACATGTCCGAGGAAGCCAACTTTCTTGAGCCAAAATTCACACTTACTGAACTTGGCGTATAGTTGATGGTCGCGGAGCCGTTGTAGTAATGCTCAGAGGTGATCCTTGTGCTCCTCTTCACCCTTGGAGTAAATGAGGATGTCATCGATGAATACTACCACGAATTTTTCGAGGAAGTCCATAAATACTTTGTTCATCATATGCATAAAGAAAGCAGGGGCATTGGTGAGACCAAAGGACATCACGATATATTCGTAAAGACCGTACCGAGTAGTGAATGCGGTCTTAGGAATATCTTCCTTTTTAATCTTAAGCTGATGATAGCCGGTCCGTAAATCAATTTTTGAGAATACCTTAGCCCCACTGATCTGGTCAAACAGATCATCAATCCTTGGCCGCGGGTATTTATTTTTGATGGTGACCTCATTCAGCTAGCGGTAATCTATGCACATACGGAGACTACCATCCTTTTTGCCCACGAAAATTGCAGGTGATCCCCATGGTGAAGAGTTGGGACGAATATAACCTTTCTGGAGTAATTCATCAAGCTGTTTCTTTAGCTCCACTAATGCTGATGAGGCATCCGGTAATACTTCTTGTATAACAGTGCGGTTCTGGGCACAAGATCTATGGCAAACTCCAGTTCCCGATCTGGTGGCATGCTTGACAGTTCTTCCGGAAACACATCAGGGTACTCACTGACCACAGGGATTAATTCCAATTTAACCACAGCGGTGCAAACTAGTTCTGGCTTGGGTATGTTCTTCCGAGCGTAGAACTTGGTAAGTTGCCCATTCAGACCGGTCAAAGTGACTTCTCGGGTTGCGCAGTTTATGCAAACTTGATATCGGGTCAACCAATTCATACCCAATATAATATCCAACTTTTTAGACTCAATGATTATCAGAGATGTTGGAAAGTAGACCCCGTTGATATTGATCTCCAGATCATGGCAGACCAGATTGCTCTTGATTATAGATCCCGGGGTTTGTACCAACATATTTTTGCCCAAAATTGCGCAAGGAAAATTGTTCTGGGCAGCAAAACTCCGAGAAATAAAAGAATGGGAAGCCCCAGAGTCAAATAAAATTATGGCAGGTATGTCATTAACAGAAAACATACCAATGACGACTTCTGGCTTCTCTTGGGCTTCATCGGCGGAGATATGATGCACGTGCCCGGTGAAGTTTTGCTGGTTTGGCCATGACTCCATAAAGTTGGCTTGTGTCCTGCTTAGGGCATTCATCTTGTTGTTCTTGGGGCACTGCTTGGCATAATGTCCGTGCTGCCCGCAAATGAAACAAGAATTATTGCGCTAACGCTTCTCATGTATTGGATTGGCCACAATATTCTTGACTTGAGTGGTGGTCTTGTTAACATTCTGCTGCCAATTTGGCTTGTATTCCACCTGAGTTTGTAGCCAGGTACGAGCCTTTTGCACTGGTTGCCCATCCTTCTTTGGCTCAAACTTTCCCTTGTTGTCGTTGTTAATAGACCTATTATCTGTTATAAGCTTGTGCTCCCATTCAGCAATGAAAGCCTTGTTCACCAGAGTTTGGAAGCCTGTGAAATCAAGCATACTGAGAGTACACCGGAGTTGTGGATTTAGATCTCCAAGAAATCTGTCAATTCTTCTTTCTTCGGTGTCCATGTCATGAAGAGAGTAATGGGCCAGATGATTGAATTTTTGCAAATATTCTGCCACAGACTGATTTCCTTGGATGAGTGCGATAAATTCACGCTGCTTAGTCTTCATAACTCCAATAGGGATATGATATTTTCGGAATTGCTCCTTAAACTTTTCCCAAGTGGTTTCCTCATCTGCCGGCCACATGGCCTTTGTATTTTCCCACCATATGGGAGCTGCGCCCTCAAGATAATGGGTGGCAAAGGGAACTTTATCATTTCCTTCTGTACGAGCAATCTCAAGGTTTTTCTCCATTGTGCGCAACCAATCGTTTGCATCCAATGGGTCAACAATCTAACTGAAGCTGGGTGGATTGGTCCGCTGAAAATTTGACAACTTTGAGTGATGACCATTCTGATTTCCATTCTGTCCAACCATAGTTTGAACACTTCTCAATATTTCAATCAGATCGTTGTTCCTTTTCTCTTCAAACATACGCAGAATTTGCTCAGTGGAGGGAGGATCAGGCGGTGGAGGTGGTGGCTGAACGTACGGCTCGGGAGAATGTCCTGCCTGTCGTGCGGAACGACGAACAGGAGTTCCCTCATGAACATTGCTACTGCCGCCTCCCCGTGTCATCCTATTGTGAATTTTTCCCAAGACAACACAATCGAGATGAGAAACACCCAAGAATAAAATTGGGAAAAGCCAGCGACAAATCCCGGAAGAAAGCAGAAGAGCAAAAAAATACGGCGAATAAAGTCTCAACATAATTATACATAGACTCATACATGAAAAATAAACAACATGACTGATTCACTACTCTCATACATGCAATGAAACATCATGACTCGTACGACTACATCCGTACATCATCCAGACAATTGCGAATACTCAAAGATACTACTGCTCGGCTGGTGCTGCGACGTCCTCCCCTGAAGCGGTCTCGGATCCCGAACTGACATGGTTAACGGAAACCTCCGGGTTAAAGGTAACACGACGGCGCTGCCTCGAGGGCTCTCCCTCAGGGGCAGAGGTAGGATGAAGCATCGGGACTACAAGGGTAGCGAGAAGTGAGACCCACTCGACAGGAGTAATGAGAGGGTTCATGGCCGAGACGCCCGTGCTACTCGGGGGAGTAACCAGCGAAATAGGGGAGCTAGAACTGACTGGGACATAAGGGGTAAATCCCAGTGAAGACGGAGTAGTGGCGGATCTAGAAGTGACCAAAGTAGTGGCTAAGGCAGTACGGGTACGAGTCAGCTCTCGAGCCAGCTCGTGGATCATGAGATAGCTAGCAGTGACATAACGAGCAAGGTGGCTAGCAACACTATCAGACTCCGGATCAATGAGAGGGAAACGGACACGACCGTTGTCTTGCAGAGATGGGTAGTAGTAGAAACCTGGGTGGTTCTGCATTCGGACCTCATTGTAGCAAAGCTCGACAAGGACCTCGAATGCAGCAAACTGGACAGCCTAAGAAGCGGTGGAGGCATAACCGCTCCGAGAAGCGCGAGTGTAAGAGCTGGAACCGGAACTAGTGCGCAGAGTGAGCACTACGTGATACTCATACACTGAATTAGCTAGATGCTCCTGGTACACATGATAGACTGGGTCGTCTCTGAGAGGGTACAACTGACGCCACATGTTGTGAAGGAGGTGCGGTGACGTGTACGGCATCAGCTGCAACTGGCACGGATACGGCACCGGAGCCATCTACACCCACAACAATTAGCAGGTTAGTATAAAATATATATATATATATACTGAATGCATGCAACGCAACAATCAGCACAAATTACTACCGGCACTCAACTTAAGCTCGTATCTAGCGTCCAGTTAACGCGTCGCAGTCTAGCGTGGCCTACAGTCAGCGCAGCTCTGATACCAAGTGTTGCGGCACCCCGGCTCAGAACGACCGGTTTACCATGCATTGCCAGCCCAGAGACCATGTCTTCTGGCAACACACAACATCTTGGTACAGAAAAACAACCGCTTTATTGATGCTAGCGGAACAGAGTTTACATTACAACAGTTGTCGAGGCCAAGCAGCACACTCGGTGTGGCTGAACAATATGTACATTATTTAGTAAACATAAAGGGGCCTCGATCCGAACAACTACGTGGCAGCGGAATAACGTCGTGGTGGAAGCTCCATATCACAGGGACACCGATGTGGACACGATCTAGACACAAACAGCGCTCCTCTCCAACGATACTTTCCTGAAATCTGGCATGACACGCTAGGTCAGTACATTGAATGTACTTGCAAGCTCACAACAGGCATAATCATAATGACAAACAATATCATGATATTTAACAAATTATTAATAATGCAACACTATATGTCAACATGATGTGATCATGCTCGAACGTCCCTCGGGACAGCTTACCAACGGTGATCATCTCTGGATCACAAACACACCACCAAAGTGGTCTTTCTCAAGAACAACTCGTGATCCTTACGGCAACCACAACCACGACCATCATTTCGTCCCAAATGCCTCGGTGGCCTTTCTTCCATCCATCAATCATGCAAAGTTCATAGCTTAGTGTGCAATTTTTATTAAACGTTGACTCATGGTGGGACCTACTACGAGGTGTCCGTGACCGTGGACTCGGCTATCGATAGATTACACACTCTGCAGAGGTAGTGCACTGTACCCACACCACGGAACCCATGGCCTCGCACTCCCATTCGGGTGGACCAACGACATTCCAACAAAACCCTTCCATTGCCACAACACTCTCCCGGCCACTCCGGCCCAAATCCCCAATGGGCTAGTCCTGGGTGGCCCTGTGTCAACTAAAGACACCCCGACCACCGTCGTGGTCAAAACACTCCCACTCGGGGACTCGGTACCATAATCTCATCAACGAGCACACAAGATTATGCCTGCTTACCGGGCCAGGGCAAGCACGGCATAACCTTCCCTAGTTGGAGGCACCGACCGGAGGCCATGCCAATGGACCGAATCAAGGCCTTCCCACAAAGGCAAATGTGGTTGCACTAGAAAGAAACTCGATTCAGCGGCACCATGATCCAGTCAACGGTATATTCAAGTTGAGTTATAGTCAGGTTCAACTTTAAACTAAAAAGGACCGGTGTCATAGCATGCCATGAAATGCAAAACAACACATGCATCATATAATGATAAAAATGACCGATGTCATCCACATACACACCAAGCATAAACGTCAACAACTCATATTACTCTACTGCTCAAAATGACTCACAACTTAACCAAAAATATTTTGCAACAAGTTTTATTAATTTCTTACGCAAGAAAGTAACTCCGATAAATTTCTCATATACTTGTCAAAAAGATTTCACTATCAACAACTCTTAGTTTCTTTATCACTAAGTTGGGTGTAAACATTTTGTAAGATAAGTAATATGATTAAACAAGTATTTAACAGAATATTTTCTAACAAATTTTTATCAATTTATGAAGGAAAAACAAACCTTTAAATAATTACTAACATGCATAACAAAATTATTTCTAAAATCACCAAATAAATCTTAACTTGCTTTATCCACTAAACTAGTTTCAATCATTCTGTAAATCAAGCATAACAACTAACCAATATTTAACAGAATACAAATAACTCAATAATTATTTAAATGCAAGGACTAATCATTTCATTCAAGTAAGAAAATCACAAATATTGAAATGACACCATGAAAATGTTGATGTGGCTTGCCTTAGTGCAGATGAGGTTCACAAGCCTTCAGGTGATCCTCAAGACAAGCCTCACCCTTTGAAAATAAATTTAAACACAAAAAGCAAATATCAAGAACACTTTTGAAAATCACCAGAAATTCTAAACAGCTCAGAAAAATCTTATCTTTGGTGAGCTGCTAGATTTCTTATCAAAGAACACAATGCAAAAAGAATCAATTCATTTGGGCTTATGGTTGAAGAGTTATAACTGTTTGAAGTGTTCTGTAAATTAAATGAATTTGAATAAAAAGAAACAGACTGGGGGGTGACGTCGAAGGCGTAAAGCCCAGGGGCGCCACCACTCATACTGCTTCACGCGCGTATCGAGTGGCCGACTAGCGGGCCCTGCTAGTAATGTGGGGGAAGGGGGAGAAAGAAACAGAGAAGGCCACGGCTTCGCCGGAGCTCTCGCCGGTGACTAGGGCTCCGTGGCCCAAACGAGAGAGAGGGATTGAGAGAGGGGACGATGGCGCACCTGCCCGTACCCATAGCATGGCTAGGGGTGGTCGAACGGCGTCGGAAACAAGCTCGCAAGCAGAGGCAGAATGCGGAGGTTGCCGGAGTTGAGGAAGACGGCGAACGGAGGCCACTCCATGGGCTCCAAGCGGGCGAGACGGCCTCACCGGAGAGAGGCGGAAGCCCTGGAGGGGTTGCCCTTGCCTGGGAGAGGCTAGAGCTCCCGCGGCGTCCAGAGGGGATCACTGGCGAGCTCGAGCTCGGGGGCAACGGCCCAAGGCCTGCCCGGCCAGGCTACGGCTTCCTAAGCTGTTGTGGAGTGTGTGCGGGTGCTGGATGGGGCTCGAGGAGACTGGGGGTGGCCTTATTTATAGGCGAGCGGCGAGGGGGCTTCGGGCTCCGCCGGTGGAAACCTGTCCACGGCGCCCGGCGACGAGCGGCGTCAGTGAGAGGGGGAGAAGGCGACGGAGGTCACGCAGCCATTGTGGGCGGACAGAGACGAGCACAGGATTGAGAGGAAGGCGACGAGCACAGTGCAGAGCGCACTGTGGCGTTGGCCGGACCGTGGCCGTGCTTGCTGCCGGGAGCTCCGGCATCGGCGAGCGCCAGGGAGGAGTTAAAGACGTCGAGACAATGATGGTGGTGCGGTTTGGCACGCTCGGGTAGGCGAGGGAAGCGAGCACGCGTGAACATAGCGTTCAGCGGCACCCAGAGCGCGTCGACACGCATGCCTGGCATCGTGGACGAGCGTGGTCACCGCGCGAACTCTCTCCTCAGGCCAGCCTTCGTCCAAAAATCATGTCTGGCATGTTGTTCGTGGTGGTTTTGAAGTTTACAACTGTTTGGTTTGGATCCAGGTGCAGTAGAGAGGATTTTACAAACCAGGTAACACTACTAGAAAAAAGGCTGCTAGTGGCGCACCTATTTTCGCTACTAATGGCGCACTACTGGTGCGCCACTAGCATCACGCCATTAGAATTTTTTCTAATGGCGCACCGCTGGTGCGCCATTAGTATGGCCCATGGTGCGCCATTAGAATCATATTCTAATGGCGCACCACTGGTGCGCCATTAGTAACAATTTTTTTTCAAATTTTTTCAGATTTTTTTTAGTTTTTTTCAAAAAAATTCAAATTTTTTTTCGTTTTTTTCCAGATGTCTTAATCTCAGGTCAATATGCTTAATCTCAGGTCAAATCACAATCCGTGGTCAAACTTCCCGAAAGGTCACCCATCCTCACACTACTCCAGCCCAAGCACGCTTAACTTCAGAGTTCTATCCAACCCCAGCAACATCTCACTTCACAGGCACTTGTTGATATATCTAGCATATCAATCCTATTATACCTTGTTGATGTCTAGGACTTTGTTCATGTTCATGACTATGATGAAATTTTGAAAAATATTTCAAACTTCCCGGTCATATTACGTATCATTTTTTGAAAAAAAAATTTCAAAACCTTTTTTTTGAATTTTTTGCCTCTAGATCTTGAAAGCCCCATAAATTTTTGTGTGTTAGGTTTTTGGGGATTTTGAAAATGTTTAACGGTGTTCCCCCGGTTAAATTCGGATGTAACTTTTCGAGTAGATGATTTTTCATATATAAAACTTTTTAATCCGAGTTCGTATGCAAAAGTTATGCCCATTTTACAAATTTCCAGAGAGATTTTGCAAATAAAGTCGAAGTTTATATTTGTAAATTTTCCCAACAACTAGACCACATATCACATGGCAAACTTATTTTCTTTCATTTTTTGAGATTTTTATCATTTTTTTATCTTTTTTAAAACTGAAAAGGCGGTCCACAGGGGGGGTGCATTTGGTGTTAGCCGAGCAAACTAGTAATGGCGCACCGTGGGGTGGTGCGCCATTAGTAGTTAAACTAGTAATGGCGCACCACACCCACGGTGCGCCATTACTAGTTTTGAAAAAAATATATAAAAAAATTTGAATTTTTTTTTGATTTTTTTTGAAAAAAACTTAGTAATGGCGCACCAGTGGACAGTGCGCCATTACTAGTTAGTAATGGCGCACCACACCCACGGTGCGCCATTAGTAACAATTTTTTTCAAAACTTCTAATGGCGCACCGCACACCAGGTGCGCCATTGCTATATTCTAATGGCGCACCACACACGTGGTGCGCCATTAGTGTCCATTTCATCTATAGCCGTTTTCCTAGTAGTGTAAGTTTGTGACCAGTAACTTTGAACAGTTACTGTGGTCAAACGGATGGGAGTTTGAGGTTGTGCTTTGGAGGCTAGTTATAAGTTACTAAGGTAAAGATGCACAGGAAAGTTCAGGTCAAATGGAGCAAGTAAAATGGTAGTTGCTGTAGAAACCACCATTTCTGTCCAGAATAGAAAAGATTTTCTGTAGCAAAAATATTCCAAAAAGTGATGAAATATTTTTGCTCAGGAAGGTGCCCTAGGGTTCACAGAATATTTGTGAATTATCTCAGATTTTTCTGAGCCATAAAAATTGTCTTTGCTTTGAAGCAAATAGATCTGGCTTAGGGTTTAGGAAAAATATTCCAAAGATTATTTTGGGGTGGATCAGAAGTGAAATGATGATTTCGGAGGGAAGTGAAGCACTTGGGTGAAAGCCAAGGATGCCCAAGTGTTTAAGTCCATATGAAAAGATTCAAGAATTCCAGGTTTCAGAAAATTTTCAAGTGAAAATTCAACCAGATAAGAGAGGGCAAAAACCAGGCAGTCACACCATCTCTCCTCCTTCCGCCGATGGTAGAAGCGACGCCCCCCAACCCCTCCCTCTGGTGTTGAGGATCTAACGTCCTCCCCTCCAGCGGCGGTGACGGACCGTGGCCATCACCGTCCTACTTCCCCGGATCTCCCCTCCTCTGGTCAAAGCTCCGACCCCCTACAGCGGCCACGACGAAGACGATTCTGTGGTCGTTTTCTACCTCCTCTAGTCAAGGTTAGCCCCTCCTCCTTCTCCCTCCTCTGCAACCTTTTATCGTTCTCGAATTCATGCCTTCACCGTCACTGATGAACTTGAACATCCATATCCAGGAAGTGAGCACCGCCTCCTTCTCTCAAGTCATTCCCACCCACTACAAAAAAGACACATCCGTGACATTTTGGGCCGAACGAATTTTTTTCTGTCATACATATGACACTTCTATGACGATAATTGTGACAAAACCCGGTATCATCATAGATGTGGTGGGCTCCTACTTCTATGACAAAAAATCATGACAGAAAATGGGCTTTTCGTCCTGGGCGGGCCGGAGACGCAGCTGCATGACATTCTTTGGGCCGTCCATGACAGTAAAAACCGTGTTAGAAGCAGGGGGGAGGAAAATTTCGGGGAGTTCCCGGTTATGGTGGGAGGTCGGGGGCCGAGCGATGCGCGTTTCTCTCGTACACGTACATGCGTGTGTGTGAGGCGTTGGCTCTAACTGAACCCGAGCGAGGCGTTGGGCTCTAGCTGAACCTGAGCGATTGCACTGCAGGCAACGTGTTACTGAACCCGAGCGATCGATCGATGGCTGTTAACTGAACCCGATCGAGCGATTCCTTCGCTACTGCTGCTAACTGAAGCCGATCGATGGGATGAACAATGAGCGTTGCGGGGGGTTTGGATGAACAGTGAGCGGTGGCATTGCCTCTGGATGAACAGGACCCCATGGTATGGTGGAGGGCTGGATGAACAATAGACGGTGGAGGGGTGCCCGTGGAGGGGTGGATGAACATGACCCCGTGGTGTGGAGGGCTGGATGAACAGTAGACGATGGAGGGGTGCCCCCGGAGGTGTGGTTGAACAGGACCCCATGGTGTGGAGGGCTGGATGAACATTAGACGGTGGTGGGGTGCCCGTGGAGGGGTGGTTGAACAGGACCCCGTGGTGTGGAGGGCTGGATGAATAGTAGACGGTGGAGGGGTGGTTGAACAGTAGCCGGTGGAGTAGCGCGCGGTGGAGGCTGGATGAACAGGAGCCCGTGGAGGCTGGATGAACAGGAGCCTGTGGAGGCTGGAGGAGGTCGACGGTGGAGATGAACAGTATCCCGTGGAGTCCCGTTTTGCGGTACGCCACACCCCTCCCGATGAACAGGACCCCCGTTTCGACCGTAGCACTCCAACACAAGTCCGTTTCCTCCGTTTTGCGGTACACCACACCCCTCCCAATCAACAGGACCCCCGTTTAGACCGTAGGAGGTCCGTTTCCTCCGTTTTGCGGTATGCCACACCCCTCCCGATGAACAGGATCCCGTTTCGAACGTGGCCGGTCGAACACAAGGCCGTTTCCTCCGTTCTGCGGTACGCCAGGCCTCGTTTCCATCGCCTGTTCCGTCCAAGCCATCCCGATGAACACGACGCATTCTGTTGCCTCCCCATGAACACGACGCATTCCGTTGCCTCCCCATGAACACGACGACGACGTTGTTTCTCCGTTCCGACCCAGCCATGTACACGAGCCCTCGCCGTACGTATGCGCGAGTAGGCGTTCGAGACCCCGCTCGTATGTACACATACGTGGCCGTATTTTCTTTCTTGCACCCTGACCGCTGTACGTACGTGCGTACGTACATGCTATGTGCGCACCTCTACTACGACACGTGCGCGCCTCTACATCGACCAGTATATATGTACGTACACGTTCGCGACCAGAATGACAACGCTACGTACGCGTCGACCAGGTGGGTCTCGACTGTCAGGCACTTCCTTGCGTGCAAAGATGTAGCTGGTGGGTCCCAGCAGTCAGGGGGGCGAATTGTTTTGTTTTTTTGCCCGGACGCACTTCCTTGCGTGCGAAGGTGTAGCTGGTGGGTCCCAGCAGTCAGGGGGAAACATTTTTTTCGTGAAATAGGGTGGCCCGTCCGGTGGGTCCCCGCTGTCAGGTGGAGGAATAATTATTTTGCACGTAATAAGGAGGCACTTCCTTGCTGCGGCCGTGGACCCAGCTGTCAGCCTCTCCACGTACAATCCACGTCCTATGGAATTCGTTCCTTGACCACGTTGACCACGCCGCGCCGAGAGCACCAGGGCGGTGGACGACGGTGAGGCCTAGGAAGGGGACGACGGGGAGCCGGGGAAGACGTGGCAATGGAAGCCCGCGCGGAGAGGAGTACGAGGGTTCACTGGTTCGGCTGCGGTGTGAGGCTGCCGTCGCCGCAGGGCCTGGCCAGCGGTGGGAATAGTAGGGGGCGGTGAGGCCTCCGCGGCAGCACAGCCGGCCATGGGAGGCAGGAGCATGCGAGACGACCAGCGTTGCTTTGGGCGACTGGAGCAAGAAGACCAGAGGTTGAAGAAGCACTACGGCCGTTGGATGGACATCGTACGGTCACTGAAGCTAGAATCTTTCATATTGACTAAAGTTGACAAAGGCCCCTGTCCCAGTCAACTTAGTAGGCCCACAAGTCAGCCTCCCACCATGGTGGGTCCCAGCTAGCAGGGCGAGTATTCATTTTTTGTGCGTAATAAGGAGGCACTTCCGGTGTGTCCGAGCTGACAGCGGGGGGAACGTTTTTTCACGAAATACGCTGGTCCATCCGGTGGGTCCGAGCAGTCAGCGGGAAACGTTTTTTCGCGAAATAAGGTGGCCTGTCCGGTGGGTCCCTGCTGTAAGGTGGAGGAATAATTATTTTGCGCGTAATAAGGAGGCAGTTCCTTGCGGCCGCCTGGACCCAACTGTCAGCCTCTCCACGTACAGTACTCTTCCGATGGAAGTCGGTCGTTGACCACGTTGACCACGCCGCGCCAAGAGCACCAGGGCGGTGGTCTGGATGACGGCGATGCCTAGGAACGGGATGACGTGGAGCCAGGGAAGACGCAACAGTGGAAGCCCGCGCCGAGAGGAGTACGAGGGTTCACTGGTTCGGCTGCGGTGTGAGGCTGCTGTCGCTGCGGAATAACAGGGGGTGTGGGTGAGTGGAGGGATGGCCTGGCCAGCGGTGGGAGTAGTATGGGGGCGGTGAGGCCTCCGCGGCAGCACAGCTGGCCACGGGAGACAGGAGCAGGCAGCACGACCGGCGCTGCTTTGGGCGGCTGGACCAAGAAGACCAGAGGTTGAAGAAGCACTACGGCCGTTGGATGGACATCGTACGATCACTGAAGCTAGAAAAGTTTATTATTGACTAAGTTGGCAAAGCCCTTAGTACGCTCCAACTTAGTAGGCCCACAGGTCAGCCTCCGAAATGGTGCACCCCAGATGTCAGGGGGAGGAATCATTTTTTGGGCGGCCGAAGCTAAGAATATCCGAGATTGAAGAAGAAGCACGACATCCGTTGGATAGACATCCAACGGCCACTGCTGCTAGAACCGTGTGTTGACTATAATAAGTTGGCAAAGCCTTGCATACGCGTCAACTTATTTTTTTTAGGGGACGCGTCACTTAGTAGGCCCACAAGTGTGTGGCAGAGAACTTATAGCCCATTTGTGTTTTCTAAGAATGTACAACCCATTTTGGAATTCTAATGGAATTTACAACAGCCCATTTACAGTTTGTTAAAAGTACAGCCCATTTTCTAGCTAGGACAATGATTAATAATTTCAACCAGCCGTTGAAGACAGAATTCAATAAAATTTCCCACATTTTGATGGGCTCCGAAATATTTTTATCCCGAAATTTCTAGTCAGATTAAATATAAATTTGTATTACGTAAAAATCCAACGAAACATTGCGTGCGCAACAATGAAAATTTAAGATTTTCAAAATCCATAAATAATATTTTATAAACTAATTTCGTGTTTGGTGCATTTTTTTATAGTTACTTGCCAGTTTTTATACTTACATCCCATTTATTTTTTTAAAGCCCATTTTCCTGTTAAGCCTAATGCATCCCTCCTAGGAAAGATTTGCAGTCCAGCGGGGCGGAGAATAACAAGTTGACCTTGCCTGGGTATTCCTGAAAAAGACGTATAGCTGGGCTAGCCATTTTCATCTTGAAAAAATTAGTATCTGGGCTGGATATCTGGCCTGGGCTAGACGGGCCACAGCCCGCCCAGTTAATACCCTGCTCTCCTCTGAACAACAACGAAATCATCGCCAAGAAAAACTCTGCAGTGCTCACGCCTCAAAAACACAAATACTTCTTGAGATGCTTGGTCGCAGCTGTCGGCCGCACCTTGTGGAATTCTCTCGTTTATATTGACTACATAGGTTGACAATGGTGTGGGACCGTGATGTCAGGAAACCAGGAGAAAGAAAAAAAATATAGTTGTACATAATAAGGAGGAACTTGCGTACGTGTGGCTATGGCCCTAGTGGGTCCCTAGTGTCATCCAGTCAAAATAAAGTCATCTCTTGAATCATCATGTTCGTTGACGATGTTAACAATGCTCGGCGCCACGGCGAGCACAACAACTCGAAGGACAATGGAGAGGGCCTCGCAGGCCCTACGGATGGTCTGATACAGCGCCTGCTACTCATTCAGGAAGCCAGGATCATCGGACACCTATGAGCACCTTCGAGAAACTAAGACGGCATGAAACGGTAAGGCCGCGCTTGGGAGCTCTGGTTTATTTCAAACCTGTATTAACATACAAGTGTAATTTACTTGTCATCGAAAACAACGCACAAAATACAGGCGTAATGAAACCGAGGGCCCGAGGTCTGTAAGTAAAACCGGCGGGGTACGCGTGTAATTTGAGAGACCAGTGTATATTTTACGAGCACTGCTATATGGATGACATTACCAGACGATACATGCACGATGTGCGTATCAAGCCATCCATGGGCAAGGCTGAAACAGCAACTAACGGCTGGATTAGCAATCGTCCGAGTGTCGTTCAGCGTTTTTATCGTGTGTCAAGTACTTCCGATATTTTACTAGTCGAAATCGACCAACCAAGCGCCTTCGCCCGAGACCATCTGCTTTAATTTACAAGCGTCAGTATTACAAGTGGTTTTGGTTGGAAAACGACGATCCAATCAAGGCCTAATATCATGAGTTGGTCGGAAGATCATATGGATTCACGTCTAACCTACCCGACTTGTCGTATATGCTATGAATGAAACATCAGACGATGAACTTCTTAAGCACGGAAACAACAGAAGAGGATGATCTTCTTAACAAGCAAATCACTGGCATTAGATCGACATGCAAAACAATACGAAGCATTATTCTCAGGAGGCACGGGGAACAGCTCGTGATGCCGCATGCCACAATATTCCAAGCTCAACTTTGCAATCAAACACAAGGCCTGGCATTACATAGACAATATTCAGAACAAACTCTTAACACAGGAATATCTTAGCAGAGTAACTATTTACTTCTAAACTGAACACAGGAATAGGAAAAAACACTCGACGTTGCTCACAACAAGGGCGTCCCACTCAAAAATATCAAATGCATGTCTTCTGGCTAACATCAATGAGCAAATTTTGACAAGGTTTTCCAATTCCAATATATTAAACTAACGTCTTCTTGCTAACATCAATGATTAAACTTTGACAAGCTTTTCCCATTCAAAATATGTAATGCCTATGATCGTGGAGTCCTGTCGCTTCTTGCTAACATCAATGATCAAACTTTGACAAGCTTTTCCCATTCAAAATATGTAATGCCTATGATCATGGAGTCCTGTCGCTTCTTGTACTTGTTTGGTCACTTCTTGCCCAGGGCACTCCACGTGTTGTTAAATTGTCAATGGTCTCTGCAGACTAGTCATGTCACCAGTGTCTAATATTTATGGCACCGGTTGTAGCAATGGAGGGATTCGGTGCCAAACTAAGAAAAGGTGAAATTGGCACCTCTTTTGGCCTACATAGTGGAAGGCCTAATACTCTGTAAAGCCTCGGTCATTCCTTCTATAGTGTAGCGTAAACAATGACTGCTTCTTTCTGCAAAGTGGAACGACCAACTAGACCCAGTAATGCAGCAATTTTCCTTGGACACATTGGCTGCTTTTGTGCAGTTGAACTAAAATCGAAGTCGGAATAAAACCGAGCTTTAATTTTGATATCCCTGTAAGCAACAAAAGGTATAAGGGAAACAATTACTGAGAAATAACGGTTGATGACTTGTACTCCCAGAAGAAAAACATCTACTGATCTACCTTATCTTAATGGGAAACAAAGCAGGTGAGTAGCAATTCTCAATCAGTGTGATTCATTCATATTAACTGAGACATTATCTTAACAATGCCTTGTTTCAAGATGTATAAAGAACGAAAAAGCAGAAAAGTATCATTCCTAAAACAATGCGACTGATTCATTTTAACAGAGACATTATCTTAACAATACCTTGGTTAAACATGTAGAAAGAACTACAAAGCAGGATAGCACCATTTGTAAAACACTGTAAGTCTGTAACTGATATATAATAACAGAGACATTATCTGAACAATACATTTATTAAACATGTACTCCGGCCAATCCCTATAGAAATGGTACTCCTGCCGATCCCTAACAAGTGTTTGCAGTTTTGAACTAAGATTCAGTTCCAGGGTAGAGTGGGCGCAACAACAGTATGTGCTTCCATCTACTTATGAAGGGGGTGATGCAGAGTTTGTTGTAACAAAGCAACAAGCATCATGTCTGGGTTGGTTCCATTTTTGTTCACTACTTAATGGGAAAAGACAGCAATACAATAGCTTCAATTAAACATTTATTTAAAACAGTACCAATACAAGTAGCACAACATCTCAAAGCACATTGCACAATCATGTGGATGAAGGCCTGTACTGGCCTTTCATGAGACCGACAACGATAAAATACGAATCTGCCAACACAAATAGGAAATCCAATCTCGTTTTGTACAGTTGCACTAAAATCAAGCAAAGTGTTTCGCGTAGTGAAGCAAAATGTCGCAATAGTAACAAGTTGAATAGATATCCCTGTATAAACAGAGGCAAAAAGGAATCAATTATTGGCTAATAAAGGAGGATGAAACATGCGGCCACAAAAATGGTAATCCCGCCAATCCCTAACAAGTGTTGTAGTTTTGAAATAAGATTCAGTAGTTAATTCTGAGAGTGGCATCAATTACTGGCTTATAAAGGGGGTGATGCTGAATTTGTTGTAACAAAGCAACAAGCATCATGTCTGGGTTGGTCCCATTTTTGTTCACTACTTAATGGGAAAAGACAGCAATACAATAGCTTCAATTCATCATTTATTTAAAACAGTACCAATACAAGTAGCACAACATCTCAAAACACACTGCACGATCATGTGGATGAAGGCAAGTACCAACCTGTCATGACGCACACAAGATCACGTACGTATCTGCCAACACAAATAGGAAGTCCAATCTCGTTTTGTGCAGTTGCACTGAAATCAAGCAAAGTGTTTCGCGTAGCGAAGCAAAATGTCGCAATAGCAACAAGTTGAATAGATATCCCTGTATAAACAGAGGAAAAAAAGGAATCAATTGCTGGCTAATAAAGGAGGATGAAACATGCGGCCACAAAAATGGTAATCCTGCCAATCCCTAACAAGTGTTGCAGTTTTGAAATAAGATTCAGTAGTTAATTCTGAGAGTGGCATCAATTACTGGCTTATAAGGGGGTGATGCTGAATTTGTTGTAACAAAGCAACAAGCATCATGTCTGGGTTGGTCCCATTTTTGTTCACTACTTAATGGGAAAAGACAGCAATACAATAGCTTCAATTCATCATTTATTTAAAACAGTACCAATACAAGTAGCACAACATCTCAAAGCACACTGCACAATCATATGGATGAAGGCCTGTACTGACCTTTCATGAGACGACCAACATAAAATATGAATCTACCAACACGAATAGGAAATCCAATCAAGTTTTGTGCAGTTGCACTGAAATCAAGCAAAGTTGCCGGTGTGACATTTAAGTTTTCTATAGCAACAAGTTGAATATATATCCCTATTTTAAGAGGCAAAAAAGAAAACAATTACTGGCCAATAAAGGAGGATGAAACATGCGGCCACAAAAAGAAGCATCTACCTTATCTTGATGGAAAACAAAGTATTAGACAGTAGCATTTCTAAAATGGTTGCATTGATTCATATTAACAGAGAAATTCTTTTAAAACAGATCAGTAGTTAATTCTGAGATTAACAACAGAAAAATAGCTGCATGGGACATGCTAGCACCATGTGCGTCCGCACGTATAAATGGGTGATGCAGAGTATGTAGCCAAGCAGCATGTATGCGCTGGTCCCATATTTGTTCTCTTTGAACCTTCTTCCTATGTGAGGGAAGCAAATCTAGTCGTGCACAAACTACCCGACCCCCACAGTTTCTTTCCCTTTTCAACAAAGATATCGGTTCCTTACATATGTGTGTACTGGGTTACCCCCTTTTTCTCTTTTTGACCTACAAAGTGGCTAGATAGCCAGTCTATACTACTTTCCTCCCCTCCTTTCCTCATTGAACTACATCCTAGATTCTTGCTCCAGCCCACCGCACCCTTCTTTCCTCTTTGAACCAAGACCTAGATTCGACTACAGATCGAAAAAGATCCACATACAGCTAGAGCAACGACGGTTTCAAAGAAACTTATACCTTAGGGTCGTCGGGATGTGGCAAGGCGTGCAGCGGGAGGCCGGATCTTCCCACACTATGTACGCCAGCGAGGAAGAAGGGGTTGGTGGCCCTCCCGCACAGGCGCTGGGTGAAAGAGAATAGCGCAGCCGGCAGTGGATTGCCTCCCTCGCCGAAGGCGATAGGGTGAATGCTGCACCTCCTCCCCTTCTCGGTGCGACGGGATACGGACGCCTCCTTCACCAGCTTTGAGGGGGGAGAGAAAGACAAGAGGCCAACACATTCTTGTTTAGATCTGGTGAAGAGAGGGTGAGAGACTGTGAATATAGCAAACCCTAGCAAATGAACGCTGAGCCTCCAGCGTGTAACATATATGTAGTGCGGCGAGCGTGTGGAGAGTGCAAACCCTAGCGAACAAGCGCTGAGGCTCCCGCTTATATATATACTACTGTAGTACGGACTGAGCTCCGGTGCCTTCACTGCACCTGCTTTTGGCTGTACGACAGGTGAGCCAGCCACATTTTGGGCCCACCTGTTGTAAAACCCTAGCAAAAATTGCACCAACGTGAAAGATGAGTGCGTCTCCAACGCAACGAAGGTGAACTGACGAAGGATATCATCTTTGTGCGTAACAAGCAAAGAGCACTGATGGAAGACAGCTTGTTTTTCGTTGAAAATCGATCAGCTTCACCAGCCGACGCAACCATGAGGCGCAACCATGAGCATCGATAGGTCATCATGGTGATGCATCATCCATTTGGCATCCAGTTTGGGTGAGGCACCTAAGAAGTTTGACAAATCCTCACTGTGGTCTGTTTCTTCTCAATAATCAAGCTCGAGGAAGGAAGAACCACGTGGCAGAGGACAGTGAGGCGGAACAACAATGGCCATCCAATTTTGTGCAGTTCCACTAAAATTGAGGAAGACATGCCCGGGTATGGAGACACGCATCGCTGTTTCCAAAAATATAAAAAAGGGTTAGCAACGACATCTCAATTGTCAATAAGAATTAATGAAAAGTACACCAACAAACAGAAGCATCATAATTATCTTGATGGGAACTAAACCAGGATACCCAAGAAAAAAAGCATTTCTTCATTTAACCAGTGATAGTACTACCACCATATGGACAATGACCGCACAACCACCATGTACTTTTTGTCGAAACAACATGTATACCTCCACCGAGGCATAAATCAGGACAACTTTTTGAGTGGCATTTCCTCTATAATAGTACTAGTAGGTGATGTTGGACCAGCCGACGAACCCTAGCTACTATGCATGGGGAGCTGGGGAGTAGTCACATAGAAGAAAACCCGCACGCAGCGACCTGGGGAGCTGGACCAGTACAAGAAGTTATACCTCAAGTGGGCGAGATGTCGTTTAGGCGGGCGGGCGGGATCTGCCCACACAACGGCAGCGAACAAGGGCGCGGAGGATCTTCGTCCGTGCCAGCGCCAGCTCCGAGAGGACGGTGCGCATCGGCTTCCTCCGTCGCCGACGGCGACAACGTCAACGCTGCACCTCCTCACCTCGCGCAGCGGACGGGATTCAGCCAGATCTGTGACCACCGGTGAGGAGAGAGATAGAGTGGACACTGTCATCTTGTTTTGATATGGAGAGGGTGAGAGAGCAAGACGCGAGAAAATCTATCAAACAAGAGGCTATAATGGAGTAAAAAAATCTCTCCATAGCAGTGGTTTTAAATAGAATACGCACGTTCCCGGAAAAAAGAAACGAAAACTGGCGGACAATTTTTTAAGGGTTTGTCTAGGACACATCTAGATGTGACATAGTTATGTCACATATAAGTTGATGTCCACTCTGTTTGTGGTCTTTTCCTATTTTTTTTGTTTCTTGTTGCTACATTATATACTTGTGGGAGCTTAGATGTGATATCCTTAAATAACATCTAGATGTGAATTAGACAAACTGATTTTCTAACGTACCAAGAAAGAAAACTCGATCAAAAACATGCCCCCGCTTCCAGGCCGCGAGAGTCATCGCGCACACACACATAGACATAGACATGCATATCCGTGTTTACGTAAAATTCCGTTTCCATCTCCATATCCAATCATATTTGTCCAACTGGCACATTATTTACATTGTTAATTATATATGCAGTAATATTAACGTACATCATCTCTTGTTTGCGCACGTCCGGACCGCTGCCACGGCCGGTCCTGACCAACCCGAACCCTCTTCATCACCCACGCGTGCTTCCCGCCCGAAACAGTCAGTGCCGCATTCATGCCCGGCCAGAGCGGACGTGACCTCTCACTGGCGCCGGCATTGATTGCGGCGCACCGGCCGAGAGAGCGTCGCCCGCGCCGCTTCCAGGTGCACGCGGCTGCTCCGCGTTCAAAGGTCGCAATAGTCGGCTATAACATGCGCGATCTCTTCCAGTAGTAAGTTCTTGGGAGTCCGTGCTACAGCTAGCTGTTCTCCCCGAACTCGTCAATCTTTTCCAGTAGTGCTAGTACTCCATGGCGCGATCCATCGACAAGAAGGCGGGAAAGTTATGGTATACTACTCGGTTTGCGGTGAGTGGCATGCCGAGCGACCATGTGGGGTCGAGCCGTGGAGGAGGGTGAGACACGAACACGACAGACGTGATTTAAACGTTGGTTTTGCTCGATGGCGTGATCCAACGAAACGAAATGTCGGTTTCTCTCTGTTTCCATTTTTTCTCCCGAAAAACGGAAACTTTTCCACTCCATTTTCATTCCTATTCCAAGGTTGCCCCGTTACAACATTCGATCAAATACAAAGGAAAACTAACACGCATGCTGATGCATCTCAATGATTCACAGATCATAGCCAATATTTACTTCACAACTAAAGAAAAAAGTTGTGAGAGCGTGTATGATAGAAAAACTACTGATGGGGTCACTACGACTTAAACCCTAAACCCTAATCATGATTTAATTTCATGGCCAGGTAGAACCTGTCGAAGGAAAGACGGCTGGCACCCTCGAATCATACGATGCTTTTGTGCAGTTCCACTAAAATCGACCTGAGCATCCTTGATGGCAAAGATATTGAAGAAGTGTGCTTAGAATAATAGTACTGGCACTAGTTCATGAGACATAAACTCATCACAAGTAGAAGCCGGTAGAAGTAGACAAAGATCGACATGGAGATGGAGCTACGGCAGTGGAGCAAGCCGGCTCCAAAAGGAAGATGGACTACCTGGGATGTCGGGCTGTAGCTAGAAGGGCGGTTGGGACGCGGCATCGGCCCATACTGCCATGACCCCCGATTGGGACGCACCGACTATGGGTTTTCTCCCTCGCCAATGTCGACCGCGTCTATGCAGAACATTGTTCCCTTCCCCTAGCTGCGGGATCAGGCCCGTCGTTCTATGCTTGTGAAGAGAGCAACCTAAGCAAGAAGGCTTGTAGCTTAGGCTCCTGGTAGTGTATATATAGTGGTTTTCTTTTTCTCTCCATATCAACCATTTTATATTGCGTACGTGTCATTCAAGAGTGAAATGATGGTTGCTTCTTCCGACTAACTTACTATGTGATTTGACTGCTCCTTGGTGGCCCCTACACGTACTCCCCCTATGTGTATGCAACAGTCACACGTACACATGGACGCAAAAACGCGCGCGACGCCCTAATGCATGCATGTCCGAGCACACGACGGAACACACACGGTCATGCTCAAGTGCTCAACCTACACGTGCATGCACACACACACTCAGTCAGGGTGAGCTAGTGACCGTATGAACACCGGAAAATATATATATTGAGCGCAATGAGCGTATTATGAAGTCCACTGACCGTATTTTTACAAATATACAGTGACAGACAGTGTATTTATCTCGTTTGAAATTAAGCCATATTAACCGGAGAGGAGGCAGCATGGACTAGCATTAGTTTGTTGTGTCCCGTCAACTTGCCGAACAAGGAGAAGGTTGCAGGACGGGAGAAGCTTGCGCGCGGTGGCTCGCGGGACAAGGAGAAACTTTTGACTAATGCAAGCTCTCCCTCGCTCAGGCGGTGGACGTGCAACAGTTATATCGGTGTCAGATTGCCGGAAGCATACACTATACTACTAGTGCTATTATTGTTCGACTTCCCGAACAGCCAACCGCAAAGTTTACTAGTACTACTACTATAGTCCATAAAGGTACGTACTATACTAGTACTAGGAACCGGATGGAGGGGCGTCTGCACTCTTATTATAATTTTAAAATGTGATAAAGCAATCTTCAACACATTTGGTTCTCTTTGAGGGTTCTCGCATGTGATAATGGAAGTTGATTGCATGGAACACTCGCCACAATTCTCGCTTAATTCTGGCTCATATCCTGTTACAAATAGTAGCGCTCAGTAATATTTCCTCTTTTTTTTGTTATTCAGCATGTAAACAGGTCAGCAAACCTTGCGGCGCATCTTCGTGCGAACCGTGCTTGCTGCACTTTGAATGTGGCCGAGAGCTGGCTTGATGAAACACCTCGCTTCCTACTTCTTTTTTTGCAGGGTACCTCGCTTCCTAGTAACTAGTGTCTTGGCTAATCGTCCTAAGAATGCTTATATATGAATAAAGCTCTCTCATTTACCCGCAAAAAATATTAAGCCATATTAACCGGAAAGGAGGGAGTATGGACTAGCACTACCTTTTGGTGTGTCCCGTCAACTTGCAGAACGAGGAGAAGCTTGCAGGACAAGGTGAAGCTCGCTTACGCCTTTTGACTAATGCAGCCTACCCTCGGTGGACATGCATCAGTCCATTCGGTGTCAGATTGTCAGAGGCATACACTGTAGTACCCAACATGTGGAGTACCATCATTGTTCGACTTCACGAAGGGGCGAAGAGCCAAGCGCAGTAGTACGCGTCCTTGGTTTTCCACCTTCATACTACTCCACCCTCCGTCATAGTTTATAGGGCACGCTTCATTATGATGCATTTCTCTCAATGCATTTCCACCACCAGAGAGACTTTAGACGCGTTTGGTTTAATGCTCAATTAATTAGGGCATGGTAACCGCAATCAAGTCCACAATTTTCTCTCCATGTACTGTACTACTCCCTCCTTTCCGATTTTTAAGGCTCAAGTATCAAATCTCATCAACCAAGGCATTTTTTGAGTGGAGGAATGTATCCCGTACTTTACAAAACTACCCCAATTAAACTCATGCATTAATTTGGATTAATTAGAGTGCATGCATGCTTGACCACTAGATGAGTAAGAACATTACATGCATTGGTGTTGTTCCTCTTAATTCTTGCATGCAAAGATTTAATGCGCATTGGAAACTAAAATGAGATGGAGATGAGCCCTCTAAATTGGAACTACAAAAAAGTTGAGATGAGCCTTATAAACCAGAAAGGAGGGAGTACTACGGAGTGCATGCATGTGTGTACCCAGGGTGGAAGCACTGCATGCATGTGTGTACGCATCATTCCCTCTAGTAATAGACGCCGTGCTATAACTACCAATGCTATTTTTCAGGCCGATCGCTAGTCGCCTTGGTCCCACAGATTTTTTTGCTTTTTTCTGAAGCGTGTTGTATAAACAGTGATGGATGGAGTAGTATGAGCGGATTCAAAGAAGAGCGTATTGATGGTTGCTTCTTTAGAGCAACTTACAGTGGGAAAGGTGGGGCTTACGATTTGACTGCTCATTACTCACTATTAATGCGGCGCAATGACCGGGCTGAGTCTCCCATGCGGTTGTGCACTACCCCCTCGGTTCTTAAATATACTCCGGAGTATTTGTCTTTCTAGAGATTTCAATGAGTGACTACTCAAATATTTATCTTTTTAGAGATTTCAAATGGACTGGCACATACGGATGTATATAGACATATTTTAGAGTGTAGATTCACTCATTTTGCTCCGTATGTAGTCACTTGTTGAAATATCTGTTAAGACGAATAGAATATTTAGGAATGGAGGGAGTACACATACGAAGCAAAATGAGTGAATCTACACTCTAAAATATGCCCGTTTGAAATTTGTAAAAAGACAAATATTTAGGAGCAAAGGAGTATAATTTTGTGCATGGCACATGGACCCGGATGATGAAGAGGCTTCTGGCAATGCTATCAAGCTTCCATCATTTGTTTACATAATTGACGTACTATACAAATAATTTTCCACCGACATGAAATTGTATAATGGTGTGAGCTTTCAGCTTTTGTTTCGCGTGTCTTGCCATCGATGCTCTTTCGGAAACAATAAAAAACTAACTTCCTTGCTAATGCATGTCAATTATTAGCAGATCAGAGCTAATAATTACATCACAACTGAAGACAAAGTTGTGAGAAGATGTTAAATTAAAATTGATCCGTGCTTTCATTGGCAGCAACGTCCCCCTAGATCTGTCTAAATCAACAAGGCATGTTGGGAAAAAAGTAGCTGTCTGGAGCATGCAACATTCCGATCATTTTGTGCAGTTCCACTAAAAAATAGAGCTGAGCATCCCTGTTCCAAAGATATCAAGTGTGATTACGATAATAGAGGACTGCTGATGAAACAATAAACACACAAATAGAAGCCGGTCACCTTTGCAGTCTCTGTTAAGCCTAACTATCTGGAGAAGATTAGGCTCGGAGTTGGATGAGGAGGATAGAGCAAATCCAATCTCCCTTTGTTCAGTCACACTAAAATGTAGAGATGTTGCCCGTGTGACATTTTAGTATTACTGCACAAAACACTCTTAAGAAAAAAGTGATTTGTGCAGTTCACCAAAAGGTCGCAATAGCAACGAGCTGAAATGGATAGCCCTATTTGCAAAAAAGGAGGTAGAAAGGAAACAATTACTGGCCAATAACAGTTGATGACACATGCGATGACAAAAAAGAAGCATATTCCTTGTCCTAAGGGAAGATAACAACACGGTTGTGTTTGTCTAAAACGGTGTGAGGACGAGAATGCAATATGGAAAGTACGCCAGACGAGCTATGTTTTGGGCAAAGAACTATGGAAGATCCACATGCAGCGACGTGGAAAAACGGGCAGTGGAGCAAGGCCGGAGGTGATACCTGGAGGTCGTCGGGATCTAACTAGGTGAGCGGCGGCGGGCGAAAGCTATGAGTAGGTGGCGTAGGCCCTGCCGCGCCGGAGCTTGGTCAGAGAGAACGACGTGTACCACAGATCGGGACGTGCTGCCTCGGCGCCGTCGAACGGAGAAACGATGCACTTCCTCCCTTTCCCCCGGCGGACGGGATGCGACCGGATCAGTGACCAACAGTGAGAGAGAGAGAGGCCACCACACTCCCTTTCCCCCGGCGGACGGGATGCGGCCGGATCAGTGACCAACGGTGAGAGAGAGAGAGAGGCCACCGCACTCCCTTTCCCCCGGCGGATGGGATGCGGCCGGATCAGTGACCAACGGTGAGAGAGAGAGAGGCCACTAGAGACTTGTGTGAGATACTCTGAAGAGCGGACTACCTTTTCCTCCATAGAAATCGTTTTATATTCTGTGTACGTGCCATTGAGCGCTATAACTTTATTTAAAAATAACGCGGCAACGCGTCAAGTCGAACTTTGTTTCGTGCACGCGTGGTACATGACCTCCCTAGGTAAACAACCGCTACAGGCGTTCAAATTAGCACGTGGGCTGCCATTTCGTAAAGAAATGAGCTCCACCGTGTACCCGCACGGGTGTGGCTGGGCACAAAGCGTGAGTACATGCACGGTGCACCTATTCTCTTTTTGTATACGTACACCACCTACGTGGGGTTGTGTGAGAGAGATACAAACCAAGAGAGATATAGCGTGTGGGTTCTTGAGAGTTTTTTTTGTGGGGGGGGGGGTCAATCAAAAAATTTAGCATATGCAATGTGTGTGAAATAGAGTCCTGGATATAACATATATATAGAGGGGGCGATCCACGAGAAGAGAGTGGAGGTATCATCGGATTGAGGTGTCCATAGAATCGAAGAGAGGGATGATGTGTGTCTGTTTGTGTGTGTGCGCGCACGCGATCGATAAAGAGTGCCATCGAATTTGTGTGTGCCCACGTCAAAGATATAGAGTGGCTGGCTTACTGGAGCGTGAGATGGGACATGTGCAATTTGTCTCTGTGGCATGGATACCTACCTGCAGCGCTCGACTATCGGTGTGTGGTGGGGGAAGAGGGAGGCCCAATTAACTATAGAGGTACAATGGCTGGTATATGTGTGGAGGAGGAGAGAGGCCTACCTCATGTATTAAGGAGATCGATCTGCCTCATGTATTAAGGGAGATCGATCGGCATCCATGCATATGTGCAGGAGATGAATAAGGTTGGGAGAGAGACAGAGCTAGAGTGTTGGAGGGGGTGGTAGTGGAGTTGCTTCTAACAAATGGTGGGATAGGCTTGCTAGACAAACGGAGGGCATGCCCGCAATATCAATAAGAGAGGAGATGGCTGCTTGTTGTCTGTGCACGTGCGTGTGAGAGACGGGTCAGGAGGCATGCACGAATGATGAGGGGGATGATGTGGCTGTGTTAAGCAGGCGTAACTACATAGGAAGATCAATCGCCCTTTGTAAGAGAAAGGAGAGACATAACTTGTGAGGTTTGTCGATCGATGGGGGGGTAGTTAAAGTCGATCTAGGTATATGTTGGGAGATCGATCGGTATACATGCATGTGTGTGTTAGAAGCAAATGAGGCACGAGGAGAAGGATAGAGAGAGAGAGAGGGATGCATGTAGGAGGTGGTACGAGAGGCATACTATATCGAGGGGAGGAGTGTGCGAGTACGAGAACGATGAAAGGAGTGGTGGGAGTGAGGCATGGACGGTGTGAAGAGAAGAGGGGAAGCTTGTGTTTCTGCTAGGCACACCTGGCTAGAGAGGCATATCGATCGATGTGTGCCATAAAGGAGCTGGGGGGCCTACACACACCGTGGGTGAATGACCTAAAGTGAAAAGATGAATTTGCGCGATGGAGCTAGAGAATGCTGAGGGAGGGTGAGAGGGATGCGGGCGTGTGCATGCACAAGAGAAAGTTAGCGCTAGCTACAAAGATAAGAGGGTTGTGTGTGTGTGTAAAAGACGAATACAGATCATATATACTTCATTATAAAAAGCGAATTCGGATATTTGAAGAATTTATCATAGTGTTTCAAACCGACGGATCTGTGAATATATATAACGGTGATACACATGGTGTGGTTATGAACATGGTATACTACATTTAATATATTTTATCTCTACTCTTATAAAAAAAATGGAGTTGTTGATGATGGTGTGCCTGCCATCCTACATTATAGGCCGTCTGATTTATATCTGGCGGATAGCAAGGAAACTATGATGGTTGAATTTGGCAACAATCATGATTGTAGATCTTATTGAAATAGAGAAACGAATTCAAATTTAGTTCGAATTGCAGCGGTAGTATAGACATTTGGAATGCACTAAAATGTTGGTATGAGTAGGTTACATGCATTATACAGCAAGCGAAAAAATTTAATCGAACATAACATGGATTCATACTCCCTCCTTCCATCTATATAGGGCGTAATGAGATTTTTAAGACCGCCTTTGACTATTGACAAGATTAATAGTACATGACATGCACAATGTGAAAATTATATTATTGAAAGAACCTTTCACAGACAAATTTAATGGTGTGCTTTGTGTAAGTTGCATGTCATATATCATTGCTCTAATATTTGGTCAAAGTTAGCATCGAAAAACGCATTAGGCCCTATATAGATGGAACGAGGGAGTAGCTTTGAATAGCATTTGTATAGTAAAACGGGGCAAGACTCTCTCTCTTTGTGTGGTGTCAATAGTTTTATTTTTTTTGTTTTCTTTTTGGTTGAGGAAGTGCGAATTGATTTGGTACGTACAAGTACAATATTACTACACGTTAGGCTTGTCCCTAAAATTCAACCCGCGTCTTGTTATATCCCGAAAATTCAGATATCGTGCTCCCAAAACTGGCGCCTTCACCACCCGCGCCTTGCTATCCTGAAATTACAACGCGCGCGAAAACTCCCTCCAGCTGCCAAATCCTGACACGCGAAATCCCCCTTCTAACCCTGAGCCGAAAGGGCCGCTAGTTCCAATCAGTGGGGGGTACTTTTGTAGCACACCCTACATTTTGGACAAGCGCGTTCCTAAGTCATGCTTCACCCCCTCCCATCGCCCCCTTTTCGCCATTCGAAATCCTAGGCCGCCATAACCTCTCCGATCCAGCCGCGAAACCCCACCCTCCTCCGTCCGCCACGTCACCGCTGCCCAGCTGGAGCCTCTTCCCCAACGATGTCGTCCACCGCAACAGCTCGACGTCCCTCATCCACCTCCCCGGATGAGGATCCGTCGTCCATCTTGTCGTCCTGCCGGTTCAGTCGCCCCGTCCTCCACCTCCAAGGAGCTGCTCCGACGATCGCCTCATCTATCGCGACTGCTCCATCCCCACAGCGCCGCCTTAACATGCTCCATCGGAACCGCAGCATCCTCACCGACTCCTCAGACGAAGCTGAGGCCTACTCGGCGCTACCAAAGAGGTTGTACACTCATCACATCGCACCTTCTCCTTAACTCGACCTCCCGACGCCGACGGTGCTCCATCCCGCACCCCCATGGAGCGGCTACCTTGAAGCCGGCGCCGTGGGCGACATCTCCACGGGGGCTCTCCCCTAGTGTGAGGCCCCTTCGGCGGCGGCGTACATACCAGCCGGATCTGCTGCTGCTGCTCCGGCTCTCTCTCGATCGCTCGCTCGCCCAGCTGCTGCTGCTGCTCTCCCCCTCGCTCGTGCTGCTGCTCTGCTCCGATTAAGCCACACTTCAGTCGACTGACTCGACTTTTGGGTCAGTCGATTTTCAGGGGTTGGGGGCTCGCCGGAGTTAAGGAAGAACCACCCGCAGTGGGGACGGGGGCTCACCGGAGAGGTACCCCACTATCTATCTTAGGGTTCAGGGTGGGGGCGGGGGCCTAGAGGGCTGGCCGGGGCGGCGGTGGCGAGTTGTTTCGGGGCAGCAAGGCGGCGTTAGGGCCGGCAGTTCGGCAGGTGGTGGCTGGCGGCTTAGGGGGTGCAGGTTGAAGATGAACTGCAAGCCCTCCCTAAACTACATGTCTAGTGCCTCTCTGCTACCATTGCGTTCAGTTTCGACAGTAGCATTCAGATTCCATAGTAAATTTCAGTTTCGACAGTTAAGTTCAGAGTCAACAGTTTTTACCTCATCTGTTGTAGTCAGGTGGTTTTTGGTGATGTTAATTTTACATCCATTTTACATCATCTATTGGAGATGCTATTAGAATCCCACTTGAGATTGACGACGTCTGTCTTGTGCTGCTTCAGCCTTGACGTCTTACGGCTCACCGGAGCTGCTCCAACGACAGAACGATCCATCACAATAGAGCAGTGCCCTGGACGCCGTCTACAGATTCCTCAGATCTTCCTCCACACCTCCTCCAGCCACCTCTGCCTCAACTGCTTCAGCGACCAACCCAATGATGCTGAGGTCGACACGGCTACGGCAAAGAGGTTGTACACTTGTTGCATCACTTATTACTATATATTCACGTCGATCCATTAGGGCTATTTTGGTTCAACGGAAAAACATCGATCCACTGGTTGTTACCATCACTCTAAATTTCTGCATGCTCTCCTTACATAATATCACCATATTTTTTTCGTATGCATGTCAGATATTGTACACAGTCATGCTGAACATGTAGAGAAAAAGAGAAGAGTTTTGCGCGGCAATACAATGTCATGCAGACATCGCTCCATGGTGGGTTCAATGGCAAACCCTCCCCACCCCTCTCCAGATTGTAATCCAGAGGAAGATATATGTTCTGAGGTGGATTCGGACGTCGCTGACCACTCCTATTTACCCCCCAAGGTGTTTGCTCTACCTTGACATGATGATGTTAGTCATATCATGCGTATGTTGCCTTATAGTGCCTACTTTTGACATCATATATGTCATCTGCTTAGTTTAGACATGTTCTGTAATGCCACCTATTTAGTTTCTATATCATATATGGGAATTATGCAGTCTCATGTCTTTTAGCCAGCCATAATATATGTGAAATGTGCAATGCCATCATGTTTAACCAGGCATCATATATTTGAATGATATCTTGCCTATCCTTTTCTTCATTACATTTCCATTTGTCGACAATGTTCGTACATTAAACTACTCTTCCTGTGAATCAGCCATTTGGGTGGGAGATGGAAAAATCTGGAGTGAAAACAATGCCTTCAGAGAAGACAGTGCTACCTGTCGAAGCAGATCTCTTGTTGGGCCCCGATAGCTCCTCAGAGATGGATTTAGAGACAGATGACCAGTCCTATTCCCTGAGGTGTATGCTCTAACTTGGCACGGTTATACTGCTCATATCATGCATACGGTGTCTTGCATTGCATAGTTTAGACATCATATACACAATATTCAACACCATGTTCTTAGTTTAGATATCATATCGAATGCCCTCTGTTTAGCACATAAATCACATATGTGAATTAAATGATGCGATCCTGATTACTTAGATAACATGTAGGTGAATTATGTCATGCGATCCTATTTATTTATTCACCATATCTTTGAATTATGTTATGCTATGCTATCCAATTTAGATAGACATCATATATGTGAAATTATATCATGCTATCCGTTTTAGTTAAACAATATACATGTCAACTATTTCATGCCCTCTTTTTTCCATACTATCTATTGCATCTGTCTCTCATACAATGTCTGTACATTCAACTATGTTTCCTGTTTATCAGCCATTTGAATTGGAGCGGGTGATGGCAGTATCTAGCGGACTAAAAACACGGTCTTCAAATAAAACAGTGCTACCTCTTGGTGGAGATAGCACCCCGGTTGTACATGCACAAGAACCAGCCCTACCACACATAACCCAAACTCTCGCAGATTGCACCCCTACTACGATGGACAGAGAACCAGCTTCACCCAATCTAACCCCAACCCCAGCCGATAGTAACCCAATTCCTGTTGAGACAACACCATCTCCACCACAGAGCTCCCAAATAAGAGCAGTTAGTAAGGCAGCTCCAGTTCCCAAAGGTCCAGTACTATCACGGCAAACCCCAACTCCACCAGTTAGTACGCCTATTCCTGTGGAGGAAGCACAACCAGCTAGTCGTAGTTTAGCATCTATCGCATTTGATGTTGTTAAATCGTATGTGCGTATCTTCCCATCTTGGAAATATTATACTGAAGATGAAGGAAAATGCCAGTTGCAGGTGTTTGTCCAGGAGTTATGTGTAAGTAATGTTATTCATGGCAATTACTTTGCTTCGTCCCATACATCCTACCTCCATGATGGTTATAATACAGCAAATTTTCCATTTTTTCTCTATAGAGAAGGACCGATTTGGAAACTCAGGATGAGGTAACCTGTGGTAATACCTCTGCTATCTTCAAGAATGATTGGTGGCAGTATCAGAATTACCTGAAGAAAACGTACTTCACCGGCAAAGAAACTCATCAAATTCCCTTACGTTCTCCTGAGACACATTTACTGGATGATGACTGGGAACGCCTGGTTCTGTACTGGTCCCGAACCAACAATGTGGTAAGGTCTATGAGCTCATTTTCTATTTTTAAGTATTATATTCTTGCGTCTTACTGTACTCTGTTCATGTAGAACAAGTGCCTAAACCTGAAGAACAACTGTTCTAATTTAAGATTCCATTGCTACCATAGGACATAGATATATGTTTGTTTGATGCTTTTATTTTGTACTCGTACTTGGCAATAGAAGACTTGGTAGTTTAATCCTGTCCACCTTACTAATGAACTGGTTCACCGAAATGAGTTTCATATACTAGTACATGCTAAACTTGTTATGTGTCTGCTTGTTTCTTCTTTTAGAATGCTGACAGAATATTGGGGAAGAGTGTCTTATTAAGCAACGGTAAAGGAAGTAATGCAGATAAGGTTCAGGATAGTGACACATCCTGTCTTGGTTTAGTGTTGGAGTTACTGGCCACTACCTCGCACAAGCTATTCAAACTCACTGTTTGAATCAGTTCGGTTTCTTGAGTCTCAACTACAAGCTGAAAGACATCGATCAGCTGTGCTGCGACAAGAAGCGGAAGGACTGCGGAAGTCCCTGGAGCATTCAGATGCATACTTTCTGGTGCAACAGCAAGCGTTGGAGGATTTTAGCGCCAAACAGGACAAAGCTAATCAGCTTGCTAAGCTTATTGCCAGCATGGTGGATACCCAGGATAATGTTTCTTGAGCTCTTCTGAAGTTGTTTCAGTTATGCTCTTGTTTTGCTGCCGCGTTTATTTGCACTGGTGGCCAATTTTGACGGCCAGTGTATATGATATGCTGCTTTGTTCCCTATATTTGCACTGGTGGCGAACTTTGATGCCTAGTGGATGTAATATCTGTAATAGCCGTGATAGCCTAGCGTTAGTTGCTTGCTTATTTATTTTCTTGTTGTCTTGTTTATTTGTTTGCTTGTAGTCATTGCAGTTCTTTTTCCGTGGTTAACTAGTGGTTGCAATAACCTATTTTTTAGAACTAGGCCAAAATAACCATGGGCTAATATTTACTGTAGTGACACTGGGCCTCCTACGGACCGTAGAAACAGTGAGCCTTCTACGGGCCATAGAAACAGTAGGCCATCTACGGGCCGTAGAAACAATGTGCCTTCTACGGGCCGTATCATCAATGGGCCTTATACGGGCCGTATGATCGATTGGCCAAACATGGGCCAATAACAGGCCGCATTATGGCCGTAAACATGCTAGAGTTGGAATCGTCTGTTCATGGGCCGATCGTAACGGGCCATCGTTAATAGGTCGTATTTGATGATGCTATGAAAAGGGCCCAACGTATTAATGGACCACAAACGGGCCGACTGTAACCACGGGCTGAATTTGGCCCACAAGCAGAAAATGACAGTAACGGGCTGTAAGTAAACGAATGCTGGAAATGAGCCCAAGAATAAATGGGCTCTGAGAAGGCCGAAAGATAACATGGGCTGGAAACGGCCCAACGGAATAACGGGCCATTAATGGGTATAAAGTGATACACTGTTCATTACGGTCCAGTTTCTCCATGGGCCGTTAATGGGTGTAAAGTGATACACTGTTCATTACGGGCCAGTTTCACCACGGGCCGTTAATAGGCCAAGAGTTACATAGGGCCTCATATGGGCCGAAAGACGTCATGGGCCATACATGGGCCAGAAGTGAAAACGGGCTGGAATCATATTGGATGGCCCAGATGACGCTACTGGGCCTAATTCGGATAGGGCGTAACGGGCCTTGGGTTAGCAGGCTGTAAATGGGCTATATGCGAACAGGCCATTAACAGGCTTTCCATGGGCCGGCCCGCCACCTTTTGACCAAGTCAAACGGGCCGGCCTTTTCACAGGAATGGGCCTCTGTTGGGCCGTGCCACGTGTCGACGTATCATAGGCGCCTATCTGACCCACTGACGAGTTGACACGTGTTTCGTCCAGCCAATAAGAATTTTACACGTGGAAATTTCCATTGGTCGGGGCTGTTAACGGGTTATCAGATCCAAAACCCAACCTGATAGCTTAACGGTGTTCCGTTACGATGGATGCCACATGTCGGTCACCCTTGACGAAAGCACTTCTGTGACGCGCGATTTATCGTCATGGAAGTGGACACTTTCGTGATGATAATTTTGGTAATGTCATGGAACACTTCTACGACAGCACAGGTATGACTATCTTGATTCTGTCATAAATTTGTCGTGGATGTACTTGCATGACAAAAAACGCGACCAACTGTGACAAACATGTATCATCACGGAAGTGTATTTTTTTTGTAGTGACCATTGCCAGTCACCGGTGAGCACCTAGATCACTACACAATATTTGGTTGCTGATGTTCTAGTGGCTATCCAGAAGAAATACACAATGCTAGATCCAGGAATGTTTTATTTCCTTGTACAAACTACTTGTCCACAATGAGGTAGGATTGATGCATTAGTGTTGGATATTAGAAAATGAAAGAAATTTAAGCAATACTTAGAGTTTAGAAGAAATAGAAAATGATTGTTATACTGATGGTGCTTTACACAAGTTTCATATGCATTGGTCAATACTAGTTCTTCTGTAGTTCGTAGGGAACTTAAATTTATATATATATCAGACCAATGTTTCATATGCATTGATTTTGTTTCTTTTTCAGTTCTCCCTAGGTTTCTTGATGTTGTTTCATATGAAACAATGGTCTGTGTTGTTTCATATATAATACTTATCTCCTTGTTTCAGTTGCTCGATTGTAGCGAATCCAGCGAGCTAGGGTTTGATACATCTCCAACGTATCTATAATTTATGAAGTATTCATGCTATTATATTATCCATCTTGGATGTTTATTGGGCTTTACTATGCACTTTTATATTACTTTTGGGACTAACCTATTGACCCAGAGCCAAGTGCCAGTTTCTGTTTTTTCCCTTGTTTCAGTGTTTCACGGAAAAGGAATATCAAACGGAGTCCAAACAGAATGAAACCTTCGGAAAAGTTATTTTTGGAAGGAAAGCAATACAGGAGACTTGGAGTGCACTTGGGGAAAGAAACGAGGGAGGCACGAGGTAGGGGGCGCGCCCACCCCCCTGGGCACGCCCTCCACCCTCGTGGGTCCCTCATGACTCCCCTGACGTACTTCTTCCTCCTATATATCTCCATATACCCTAAAATGATCGAGGAGCAGAATAGATCGGGAGTTCCGCCGCCAGAAGCCTCCGTAGCCACCGAAAACCAATCTAGACCCGTTCCGGCACCCTGCCTGAGGGGGAATCCCTCTCCGGTGGCCATCTTCATCATCTCGGTGCTCTCCATGACGATGAGGGAGTAGTTCTCCCTCAGGGCTGAGGGTACATACAAGTAGCTATGTGTTTGATCTCTCTCTCTCTCGTGTTCTTCAGGTGATACAATCTTGATGTATTGCGAGCTTTGCTATTATAGTTGGATCATATGATGTTTTCCCCTCTACTCTCTTGTAATGGATTGAGTTTTCCCTTTCAAGTTATCTTATCGGATTGAGTCTTTAATGATTTGAGAACACTTGATGTATGTCTTGCCGTGCGTATATGTGGTGACAATGGGATATCACGTGATTCACTTGATGTATGTTTTGGTGATCAACTTGCGGGTTTCGCCCATGAACCTATGCATAGGGGTTGGCACATGTTTTCGTCTTGACTCTCTGGTAGAAACTTTGGGGCACTCTTTGAGGTTCTATGTGTTGGTTGAATAGATGAATCTGAGATTGTGTGATGCATATCGTATAATCATACCCACGGATACTTGAGGTGTTATTGGAGTATCTAGGTGACATTAGGGTTTTGGTTGATTTGTGTCTTAAGGTGTTATTCTAGTACGAACTCTTGGGCTGTTTGTGACACTTATAGAAATAGCCCAACGGATTGATTGGAAAGAATAACTTTGAGGTGGTTTCATACCATACCATAATCTCTTCATTTGTTCTCCGCTATTAGTGACTTTGGAGTGACTCTTTGTTGCATGTTGAGGGATAGTTATGTGATCCAATTATGTTATTATCGTTAAGAGGACTTGCACTAATGAAAGTATGAACCCTAGGCCTTGTTTCCTATCATTGCAATACCGTTTACGCTCACTTTTATCATTAGTTACCTTGCTGTTCTTATAATTTCAGATTACAAAAACCTTTATCTACTATGCATATACTACTTGTATCACCATCTCTTCACCGAACTAGTGCACCTATACAATTTACCATTGTATTGGGTGTGTTGGGGACACAAGAGACTCTTTGTTATTTGGTTGCAAGGTTGCTTGAGAGAGACCATCTTCATCCTACGCCTCCTACGGATTGATAAACCTTAGGTCATCCACTTGAGGGAAATTTGCTACTGTCCTACAAACCTCTGCACTTGGAGGCCCAACAATGTCTACAAGAAGAAGGTTGTATAGTAGACATCAAGCTCTTTTCTAGCGCCGTTGCTGGGGAGGTGAGTGCTTGAAGGTATATCTTTAGATCTTGCAATCGAGTATTTTAGTTTCTTGTTTTATCACTAGTTTAGTTCATAAAAGAAAATTACAAAAAAATGGAATTGAGAGTACCTCATATACTTCACCTTTTTAATATCTATCATGAAAATAAGGGTTCCTATAATTGTGCTCATGTGCTAGAAGAAGAATGCATTAGAATGTTTTCCACTAAATATTTGAATGCTGAGCATGATTGCAATGTTGTTAGTATGAATTCCTTGAATATCTATGATGTTAATGATATGCAAAGCCGCAAGCTTGGGGAAGCTATGTTTGATGAAGATGATATTTTTTGTCCCCCAAGTTTTGATGAGCAAATTTATTATGATTGTAAGTGCATCTAGTGCCACCCCTAGTTGGTTTTGGAGTATTGACGACAAACCTAGTTGAGGGACTAATGTGTTTGTGAGAATTGCAGGATAACACAGGTAGACGTCCCTCATTGATTCAGTTTTCCTACCAGAGATGACCCCTAAAAATGTATGAAGACATTGAAGTCAGAGGTGGTATGTGAAGACATTCATATTGAAGACTATGATAAGAGAAGACATCGCGTGAAGACTATGGAGCGCGAAGACTTAGCAGTTTCATCATTCTGTGTTTTTCTTTGTTGAGTTATAGGAACCACCGTACTGTTAAGTGGGGTCCAAGAGAACCAGTCAGAATGACTGAAGTGATGCTTAACCAAAATCCTATGTCTTCGAGTGAAGACTATGAGAGCAAATCTTGTCCAGAGTTGGATAAGTCAGCTTTGCTTGTAGTCCAAGTAAAGTTGCCGTGTGTGTTTGAAATCTGACCGTTGGAACACGTGTCAGTTCCTTAGTGACCAAGGGTCATTTCGAACAAACCAGGTCTGGTTGCCCAGTGGCTATAAATAGCCCACCCCCTACAACCATAAACGGTTGGCTGCTCAGAGTTATAGTACGGCTTTTGTCGTTTGAGAGCAACCCACCTCGAAGCCTTTGAGAGAGAATTCCTTGCGAGGATAAAGCCCTAAACACCCAGAGCCAAAGAGTGTTAGGCATCACTTAAGTCTTACTGTCTGTGTGATCTGAAGACTTATTACACTTGAGGACTGTGAATCCTCCAGCCGGTTAGGCGTCGCATTCTGAGCATCCAAGAGTCATTGTGGATCGCCGGTGAACGAAGTCTGTGAAGGTTTGGAAGTCTACCTTGAATACTTACCGGAGTGATTGGGCGAGGAATGGGTGTCCTTAGCTCAAGGGGAATAAGGTGAAGACGAGGTCTTCTGAGTTGAATCTCAGCCTCCCTAACCAGACGTACAGTTGTCACAGCAATTGGAACTGGTCCAACAAATCATTGTCTTCAACGAGTCACTGGTTTCATCCTTCCCTTCCCTTTACTTACCGTTGGTCCTTGTGAAGTCATTGTATGATTGCATTATCTTTTGTCTTCACTGAGTGACTGCTTGTTCTGATTGGCTTCACAATATCTTCCTACCTGATCTTTACTGCCTAGCTGCTATTAGTCATTGTGCTTTCACTTCATTGAATACTTGACTATGGTTTGCCTAGTGTAGTCTACCTTCCGCTGCATGGTAATAGGTTTATTTCTATCGTTTGTCTTCGAAACTTCCTTGTTTTGAAGACTTTCATAAAAATCGCCTATTCACCCCCCTCTAGTCGATCACTAGCACTTTCAATTAGTATCAGAGCAAGGTACTCCCTTGTTCTGTGTGATTCGGTTTATCCACCTGGAGTTTTAGCTATGTCGACTGCAGGGATAATTAAAGTCTCCATTGCATGCCCCGTCTTTGATGGAACTGAATATCCCTACTGGAAGAATAAGATGTGCATGCATCTTGAATCCATTGATGTCGACCTATGGTATGTCGTCAAGAATGGCGTTCCCAAGGCTGGTGAAGGTGTCACCACTGCTGATGTCAAGAAGTTCGTTCAACTGGACTCCACTGCCAAGAACATCATCTGTGGTCATCTGACCAAAGGACAGTATGGCCGCGTGAGTGCTTTGGAAACATCTAAGCTAGTCTGGGACTGGCTCTCCAAGGTCAATGAAGGCATCTTAACCCAGAGAGATCAGAGAATCAGTGTCCTTCGCAACCTCTTCAACCGCTTCAAGAGAAATGACAATGAGAATGTCCAGCTCACGTTTGATCAACTCACTGACATCACAAATGAGCTTCAAGCTCTCGGCGCCACTGAGATCACCAAGCATGAAGTCGTCAAGACACTCCTGAGATCACTTGACAACTCGTTTGACACCCTAGCCCTGATGATTCAAGAATGTCCTGACTTCAAGACACTTGATCCGTCTGACATACTTGAGAGGTTCAACACACACGAGTTTCGGCTTTCTGAGAAAAGAGACATCTACGGTCCCAACTATGGGCGAACTCGTGCCTTGAAGGCAAAAGCTGTCTCCTCATCTGAAGAAGAATCTGACAGCAGTTCTGATGATCCTGAAGACATTGGAAAGGAGCTTGCTATGCTTGTGAAGAAGTTCCAAAAATTCACCAAGAAGAAAGGCTTCAGAAAGTCTTCACGATCAAGCTCAAGGAATGATGAATCTTCTGCTCATGACTACAAGAAGAGAACATGCCACAAGTGCAAGAAACCTGGCCACTACATCTCTGAGTGTCCGCAGTGGGACAATGAGAACAAGAAGAAGAAGAGCAAGGAGTATGACTCTGACGACAAGAAGAAGAAGAAATACTCAAAGTCTTCTTCCAAGTCTTCCTCAAAGTCTTCATCACACAAGAAGAGCTCATCTGGCAAGGCACGTGCGTTTGTTGGCAAGGAAATGGATTCAGAGGAGGAGTCCGCTTCTGAGGAGGCAGAGGTGGAGTCTGAGGAGGAGTCCGATTCTGGCATTGCGAGTCTGGCTACAGCATACGTTGCCAAGTCCATCTTCAACACTGAAGACAATGACTTCATCACCGACACCGATGCAAATGACAAGGACTACTCCGCTCCTACCTACTGCTTCATGGCATGCGGTGCCAAGGTAAACACACGCACTACTCACTAACAAACATCTAGTGAAGATGACTCTGATTGTGGTTCCAAACCCAGCTACAAAACACTTGCTAAAATTGCAACAAACAACAGAAAGCTATGGAACATATTCAAAAACTGTTAGACAAAAGCGATGATCTATTAGACGCTGAAATGACTCGATCTCAGTCCTTAATTGAAGACATAAAAAATCTTCACGTTAAGTATGAGGAACTTGAAATTCGTCATGAAACACTCTCAAAAACTCATGAAAAGCTTTCCAATGATTATCTTCAAAGGAAGCAAGATCTTGAGAAATTGAGAGCGGCTCATGAAGATCTTCAAAAGGAAAATGAGTCACTTCGCGCCGAACAGATCAGTTCAGCTCAGGAAGGATTTGAACCACCATGTCTTAAATGCATCGACCATGACAATGCTACTTCTGTTGCTGGGTGTTCTACTGCTGCTACTATTGCAATATCTTCAACTGTTGATGTGGTAACTAACCCCTCTGCTGAGGATACCACTGCTATTGCTGATGAGAATGCTAGGTTGAAGACATTGCTTGAAACAGGGATGTACAAAAGTCTCAAAGGGCATCAGACACTATGTGATGTCCTCAAAAGGCAGATCCTGAACCGAAACCCTAGGAAAGAGGGTGTTGGGTTCAAAAGGAAAATGAATGCTGATGGCTCTTACTGGAAACCTGAGCAGTACCCCAAAACCACATGGGTTGCTGCAAAGGAACCTTCAGCGGATCCATCCACCCTATCTGGCTTCACTTGTGCTAATCCCATTGTTATTGATGAATCCTTTGATGCAAACTATAAACTGTTTAAGAATCAGAATGGTGAAGTGTTTGCTAGGTATATTGGTAGTAACTGCAGGAATGGGCCGCCTATGAAGAAAGTCTGGGTGCCGAAAAGGTTCTTGGAGAATCTTCATGTGAATGTCGTCATGACACCATAAGTGAAGAAGACAAACCCCAGACCACAGGCTTTATATGGTCCAAAGGCTTCATACAGACAGAGGACTCACCTGAGTCGCACTAACGCAAATGTTTTGCAGGGAAACCTTACTCAGGCCTATGAATATGAGCGCGTTTCATCAAACCGCCATGTTCATAACACCAAAAACTATTCTGCTTATCCTTATAAGTACTATTGTCCACCTGCAAGACTTTTTGCTAGGGCTCCAAAGCCAAAGTTCTCAGATGCTGCACTTAGACTCATTGCTTTGAAGCCACCCTTGAAGATGTGGGTGGCTAAGAAACCTTAACTCTCTTTTGCAGGGAAAGGTCTCCAGCCGAAAACCAAAATCGTCTGAAGCCATTGCTGGGGACCTTAAACATCTTGTAGGGCACAAGATCAAATGCCCAAATGGTCTTATTATGTATTTTGTTCCTGAGTCGCTTGCCACTTGCCCTATCAGTCCTAACCTCGATCTAAGCTTTCATAATCCACTTGCTCGTCAAATGTTTATGCTTCACAATTCTCTTCGTGATGCCTATCCCCCTAACTGCACTGTAGGGTATGACACCAGCTGCTTCAGAATGGATTATTGATAGTGGGTGTACTAATCACATGACTGGCAAGCGAAGCCTCCTCATGGACTCAACCTTATGTCCATCTGACAAAAGTCACATCACATTTGCTGACACTGGTAAAAGCAAGGTATTGGGTCTAGGTAGAGTTGCAATCTCAAAGGATCAACACATGGATAAAGTCATGCTTGTTGAATCCCTTGGTTTCAACTTAATGTCTGTCTCAATGCTTTGCGATTTAAACATGATTGTGATGTTTGGAAAATATCATTGCCTTGTTCTAATGGAATCTGACAAGTCTCTAGTGTTTGAAGGGTATCGGAAAGATGAGTTGTACGTGGTAGATTTCTCAGTAGGACCACAACTTGCCGTATGTCTTCTAGCAAAAGCTTCTGAATGCTGGCTCTGGCATCGGAGGCTAGGGCATGCTGGCATGAGGAACCTCCACACCCTTGCAAGGAAGAAGCATGTCATTGGCATCAAGGGGGTCAAGTTCAAGAAGGATCAATTATGCGGTGCATGTGAACCAGGAAAGATGACGAGGGCCAAGCATCCCTCGAAGACAATCATGACAATGACTCAACCCTTCGAACTGCTCCACATGGACCTTTTTGGTCCCACTCATTACTCAACTCTTACTATTACTGCTTGTCTCTATGGCTTTCTCATTGTTGATGATTATTCAAGATATACTTGGGTGCATATAATCCTCTACAAGACTAAAGTGCAGGATGTCTTCAGACGCTTCGCCAATCGAGCAATGAACAACTATGGCGTCAAGATAAAGCACATTAGAAGTGACAATGGCACTGAATTCAAGAACACTGGCCTAGATACATATCTTGATACTTTGGGCATCACACATGAATTCTAAGCTTCGTACACGCCACAGCAGAATGGCGTCGTTGAACGCAAGAACAGAACACTTATTGAGATGGCTCGGACGATGCTTGATGAATACAAGACTCCAAGAAAATTCTGGCCTGAAGCCATTGATACTGCATGCCATATCATCAACCGTGTTTATCTTCACAAGCTTCTGAACAAGACATCCTATGAGCTCCTTACTGGCAAGAAGCCAAATGTCAGTTACTTCAGAGTATTTGGTGCCAGGTGCTGGATCAAGGATCCACATCACACTTCAAAATTTGCACCAAAAGCACATGAAGGTTTTATGCTTGGATATGGAAAGGATTCACACTCCTACAGAGTCTTCAACCTCTTTCACTATAAAGTGGTTGAAACTGTGGATGTGCGGTTCGATGAGACTAATGGCTCGCAAAAAGAGCACCTGCCAAATGTGCTAGATGAAGTTCCATCCAGTGAATCAATCAAACTTATGGGAACTGGAGAAATCATACCTTCTGAAGCTCAGCCTGAAGAGGAACTTATCATCTCCGCACCTGATCAACCTGAAGACAATGCTCAGCCTGAAGACAATCCTTCTAACGATGACAATGATCAGCAAGAGCAAAATCTTCATCATGTACATCCTCGTGTTGCAAATGAAGTACAGATTAAGAGAATAATTGATAGCATCAATGTACCAAGTCCACTCACTCGTTCGAGGGCACCACAGCTAGCAAATTTCTGTGGGCACTTCGCATTCGTCTCAATATCTGAACCCAAGAAAGTTGAAGAAGCCTTCATGAAACCTGAATGGATTCAAGCTATGCAAGAAGAGCTTCAACAGTTTGAGCTAAATAATGTATGGGAACTGGTTAAGTGTCCTGATCCTCGCAAGCACAATATAATAGGCACCAAATGGATATATCGCAACAAGCAAGATGAGCATGGTCAAGTTGTCAGAAACAAACCTCGTCTCGTTGCTCAAGGGTACACTCAAGTTGAAGGGATTGACTTCGATGAAACATTTGCTCCTGTGGCTAGACTTGAAGCCATACGCATACTGCTGGCCTATGCAAATCATCATAACATTCTTCTGTATCAAATGGATGTGAACAGCGCTTTTCTCAATGGCAAGATTGAAGAAGAAGTGTATGTTGCACAACCGCCTAGCTTTGAAGATCCAAAACATCCTGACATGGTGTACAAGCTCAACAAGGCACTGTATGGCCTCAAACAAGCCCCTCGGGCTTGGTATGACACACTCAAAGACTTCCTGAAGAGCAAAGGCTTCAAACATGGTTCCCTCGACCCCACTCTCTTCACGAAGACATATGATGGTGAACTGTTTGTGTGCCAAATATATGTGGATGACATTATCTTCGGCTGCACCAATCAGAAATACAGTGAAGAGTTTGGATATATGATGCAAGAGCAATATCAGATGTCCATGATGGGTGAGCTGAAGTTCTTCCTTGGTCTTCAAATACGTCAGCAACGCAACGGCATCTTCATATCTCAAGAGAAGTACCTCAAAGATTGCCTGAAGAAATTTGGGATGCAAGACTGTAAAGGCTTCATGACGCCAATGCCAGCCAAACATCATCTGGGTCCCGACAACAATGGTAAAGAGTTCGATCAAAAGGTATACCTCTCCATGATTGGTTCTTTACTTTATCTCTGTGCATCTAGGCCAGATATTATGCTTAGTGTTTGCATGTGTGCTCGATTCCAAGCGGCACCAAAGGAATCGCATCACTTAGCTGTGAAGCGAATTCTTCGATATTTGGCTTACACCCCAACATTAGGATTATGGTGTCCAAAGGGCTCAGAGTTTGATCTGGTTGGATTCTCGGATGCTGATTATGCTGGTGACAAGGTGGATCGCAAGTCTACATCAGGCACATGTCATTTTCTGGGATGATCACTTGTATGTTGGTCTTCAAAGAAGCAGAACTATGTATCTCTCTCCACTGCTGAATCTGAATACATTGCTGCTGGATCTTGCTACGCTCAGCTTCTATGGATGAAGCAAACACTCAAAGACTATGGCATTCATCTGAAGCAAGTGCCACTCTACTGCGACAACGAAAGCGCCATCAGGATTGCCAACAACCCAGTTCAGCACTCGAAGACAAAGCACATTGAAATTCGTCATCACTTTCTCAGAGATCATGTTGTGAAGGAAGATATCGATATCATACACATCAACACTGAAGAGCAATTGGCAGATATCTTCACCAAGCCCTTGGATGAGAAGAGGTTTTGCAAGTTACGGTGTGAGCTAAATATCTTGGAATCCTCAAATGTCCTGTGATCAGGCACACATCTTAACACTTATGCATATTGATGACTTAGATGTGCAACACACAAAGTAAAGTATATCTTCAATCAATGAAGACTTACATTCTAAGTGTGAATACATTAATGTGGAATTTGACTTCGGAGCGCCATGATAATTGTGCGCCGTGTCTAGGTCTAATACTTCCTATATGGTGGGTAACGCCAACACCAATTTTTTCTGTTTGAAGTGTTTCACTCATGGCGTTATGTTTGGTATGCTTTCACATTTGGTTTGGCTTCAATCTCAACTTGTCTTCATGATTATCTTCACTATGTTGATTTGGTTGTCTTTCTCATATATATATACTAGTGTTCTGTCCTCTATAGCATTCACTTATAGCTATGTCTCCTTGTTGAATCTTTTGAACTAAGTGAATGTGATCGGACCCTAATCTCTCTATGCTTTCTATCTCAAACTCTATCTGTCCAAATCATATGCATTCTATTGAAATTGACAAATGTCTTCTCTGTGTCCTTATTAGCAGAAGATACAGAGACAAACATTAAGTCTGTTTTCAATGCTAAATCCTTTCACCTGAAACCCGGAGAAGTGGGAACGACCACCCGACAATCTAGGCGTGCGTGAGAACGTGGAACAACCTCTGATATGTTGCATGATAGCCACGTGCCCTTCAGATGTGAATCGCCAGGGGCACCTGTGTAATAACACTGTGCCGTCCCTGTCCCTATAAATACACGCCTCACCACAGTCATTATCCTTTATTCCACTCTCGCACAAACCCTAGCACCACTGCTAGCCCTCGACGACGCCGGCGACAAAGCGCTTAGCTGCCGTGACCTCACCGACGCCGTCTTCACGCTGTCCGTGGACATCGTCTTCTCCGCCGCCGCCGTAGGTGTCCTCCATTGCCAAGTTAGGGCACGGATGATCGAACTACTCGGCCTCCTCTACCACTCCGTCTAGCAGTTCTTCGTGTGGTAAATAAAACTTCCTTTTTACGACCACTTTGATCCTATAGATTCATCACTTTCTACCACAAGCAGTTTCTGTTCACACAAGTTGGATCTATTTCATACTGCATCTCATAATATGCCTAGTATGTTCACTTATGCTTCACAAAGTAGTTAGATTCCTCACTTGTACTTATTCATGGATTCGTACAAATCTGGAACCAACTCTCTATCTATGAGTGAATGTCTTTGCACTATGAGGTCAATGTCTTCTAAACTGATTTATCTTCAAAATCTTCTGAGAATGCATATGACCTCTTCCCCTTCCCTCTCACCTTAATGTTGTCACAGGTACATGTCCGTGGGAGAATCCCTTGGTTCTCATAGTCTGCATTCATTTGTAGAATTCTTACAGCATCATATAAATTCTCCCGAAGCCAGTTCCTGTTTGACTCGCAGGTGGAAGACTTTGAAACCTTTGAACGTGTTGAAGCCATTCAGTTTGAAGTTCATGGCTACAGAGAAATCTACAAGGAAGGGAGGCAGACAGCACCGTGGAAACACTGCTAAGGACCTGCCACCAGATCTCTATGAGCTATACAAGTCAGATCCAGAAGAAACCTATGGAGAACGCAAGAACCGAATCCAATGGATTCAAAGACATTGGGCAGAGGAATGGTTCAAATACAGATTCGTCACCGACGAATATGCTGAGAAGAGTGCCATCAAGGGCCCATGGGGAGATATCATATACGAAGGTCTTCAGCCCAAATCACAGTCCGAAGCTATTGCTCAAGGCTTTTACCCCTGCATGCTTCGTGGATCTCAGCCTGCTAATGCCGACCCATCCTCTCTGTTATGGTGTCGCGAAGACAATCTCTTCAAGCGCAACTATCAGTTTGCACAGAACTCTGCCAAGGAAAACAAGAAGTGATTGGGATTAGACTTCAACCCAGGCCCCTCTGCGCCACGTGCTGATGGCACACGAGAAGCTGAAACCAATCTGGTTGGGCCCTTCTACAACCTAGAAGGTCTCATCACTCATATTATGGTTCAAGGGGTAGTCGTGGATCAACCTGCAGATGATGCTGAATATGATGAAGCACCTGCACCACCGAAGCCAACGAAGCTGAAGAAGCCTAAAGCTTCAAAGTCTGCCTCAGCACCAAAAATCTTCCGGGCGAAGCCACTGGCTACTGCACCTCCTGAAGACAGTGTGCAGTCTGAAGATCTATCACGTATCTCCAAGAAGACTGAGATGAGAAAGAATATTGATCAGGCACTGACTGCTGCTGCTATTCTGCGCAATGACACCATTGATCTGTCCAGCGATGAAGATCTTGCAGATGACGCTCTTGAGCAACTGATCAAGAGCAAGGAAGAAGCAGAGATCTTCAATGATTTGCCTCTCTTTGATGTGGCAATCATCCATAACTTCATTGATGAGTGGTTTGCCACGCCCAACCTCAGCTTTGAAGATCTGCAACTTCCAATTGGCCTCAGTGTCGCCTTCACTGGCGCCATTGCTTCTGAGCTAGCTCTAGCTCAGTGCATCGTTGAACTGAAGCAAAAGATCGACTATGAGAAAGCTCAGTTCAAGAAGCACATGGCCAAGCTCAGCGTGCAAGATGTGAAAAACTTCAAGATTATGCTGCACGAGCTCAAGGAAGCCTTTCTCAAGAAGCGTGAAGAAGCTAAAGGTTCTCGTGAGCGCATGAAGAGCCTGGCTGACAAGTGTGTGCAAGCCTACAATGAGGCTGAGAAGCGCAAGGCTCTTGGTCGTCCTGGCATCGACCCAGGAATGGCTGCAAAGAAGAAGAAGCCATCAACAGACCAATCTACACCTTCAAGGCGGGAAGAGCCACGCATAGTCTTTCCAAGCAGCATGACTGGCTCGAAGCCAAAGGTCTGGTCAACCGCATTAGAACTGAAGAAGACGAGGACTGCCGAGGCTGAAGCCAGAAAGAGAAAAAATCCTGATGCTTCTGATGTCGCTCCCTCCAAGAAGAAGCGCAAAACCAAGAAAGATCGGGCTGCTCCCACAGAGCCCCTTGTTGTCGAGCCCATCTCGGTTGCTCGTCCTAAATCTTCGCATCAAGAACAACGGATGATAGTTCATGAGCCTGCTTCCACAGAGGCTCCTAAAGCTGAAGACATTCCAGAAGTTGACCCCACCGCTGCTGAAGACATTGGTCACCATGACAATGTTGAAGATGATGAAGTCCTTCCTCAGATCGAGCACCAAGTGGTATCATCGCCTGTGCTCACGCACAGCGAAATCATCAGCATTGGTCGTCCTCTGATGCCAACTGCTCAGGATGCATCGTGGGCTGATCACCCACAGAGACAAGACACTCCAAGCTCTCCCCAACCGCAAGCAACCCCATCAGTGCAAGAAGAGGATGACTTTGAGGCCCAGCCAACTCCATCTTCACAGGCGTCGCCAGCGTTACGCAGGCTTCGCAAAGGACCAAGGCCTCAAGTCCCTCTTTCGAGCGTTCCAGAAGGAGAAGTGCACCACCAATCTGTTGCACGTCAAGTGTTTCCAGATGCCACTCCTACTGTGACTGTCTCTAAATCCGAAGCCAAAATGGCTGAAGATGTTCCGGCTACATCAGCCGATGAAGAAGAAGCCCCAAGAATTGCTACACCCCCGTCTCACCAAGATGTTGTTCTCTAGGAGAACGTGACCGGCCCTCCAGCTTCTGAAGTGGAGGTTGAGAATCCTGAGGCTGCCACCACTAACACCACTGAAGCCAATGACGTGGTCATGGCTGAAGACACTGTGGAGCCTGCACCTAACACTGTGCCAGAGGCCAATGAAGCCAATGATGCACCTGCAACAGATGTGCAGCCTGACACCTCTGTTAATGCCACTGCTCCTGTTCCGCCACCAAGGCCACACACTATCGAGCAAGCATTCAACTATGGCCAACTTATCACTGTCAAATGGCCTTTTCTGACTCCTCCGCATGATGCTGGTCCTCAGTTTGACTATCACGTTGAGCACAGGCCTCAGGTTTAGAAGCCAATGCCAAGGTTGCCCAGGTTTCCAGGTACTGCATCTGCACTCGGATCTTTTAATATCAATGGCTTCAAGGCACACAACACCTTCTTTGATAGCGCCAAGAACCCCTACACCAAGGCAAGAATATCTTCTGATCGGTTATGGAGCTATCAGCAGCGCAGTTATTACTCATGCATTCTATACAATCAAGGTCGCATTTTCCCACATATGCGTCTTGACACTGAAGCCATAACTGGTCTGCCTTGTTTGGAAGAAGCTATGGATTGCTTCAGAGAGTCTGGATTGTTGCCATTCGTCACTCACAAGGAGCACTGGAACGAAGAATTGCTGCTCCAATTCTATGCCACTCTTCATATTCATGGCTACAACAGAGATCCGAAGACTTGGGTCCTTGACTGGATGACAGGCAATGTTCATCACGAAGCCAAAGCCTTTGATATCATTGAGCTCACTGGTCTGCCCACTCCAGGAGATCTTTATGAACCTGGTTGTCAGCTTCACAGTGCAGCTATGGAGAGCATTTTTCACAAGCCTGAACCAAACATGAGTCAGATGCTTAGCATGATGAAGCCTTTGCCTCCAGATGCTGCATATCCTAAGGAGTTCTTTGTTGAAGACCTTGAGTATCTGCCATGCACTATGTATCACATTATAACACGAACTCTCTGGCCCATCAAAGGACATTCTCCACATGCAAAGCTGGAAGGTGCAATGAAGACTTTGGTCTTCCATATTTTTCACGGCAAATGCTTCAATGCACAAGACTTCTTCATCCGCCAACTTGCTGCATCAGGATCTGATCTCTTTGGCTTGAAGTTTTACGCTCCATGGATTATGCGGCTGATCAAACTACACTCAGCTGTCACCTATCAGCCCTCTGCTTGCAATCATCGGATCTTTCTGCCTGACGTCGATATGTCAGTTGAAGCCATCTATCCAGAGCCTGCCAAGGAGCCCCTTAGTCTTCAGAATGCTGATAAGCAAAGTTTCTCTCAACACATTGAAGGCGACCCAGCAGTCACTCGTGTTTATCCTCTGGCTGGTACTACCTGTGCACCTCATCGTGCCCTCACTGAAGCAACTGAAAGCACCATTGCCCGACGGCCCAAGAAGCGATCTCGTGTTCTCAACGACCGAGAACTTCTAGTTGCCCTTCATCAAAAACAGGATAAGCATCATGACTGGCTGAAGCGCCAAATGCAAAGCCTCTTGGTGGGCGTAAACATGATTCGCAACCTTGCCACCAAGAATGCCTTTGTTGCCCATGAAACTTGTCGGCGTACATGGAAAGGGCTGACGCTTATGTGTTCTGAAGATGATCTTCAAGAGGATGGCTTCTCTGAACGCTTCAAGTTTGACTCAACACCTCCAAGAAGGACTGTGTTGCGGCGTACTCCTTCTCTTGAAGACTCTGAGTTCTCCTCCTCTGCTGCAATAGTGAATGCATGTGTCATTGATGATGAAGACGATGCTACTTCACCACCTTCAGCGCGAATCAACACTGCACCAAGTTCGTCTGCACTGCCAACCAACTCCGACAACCCTGCTGCTTCACCAACTCCTCATGGGAACGAGTAGGTGCTCTATGTCTTCAAACCTTTTTAGTCCTTACTAACAAAAGGGGGAGAAGCATATGAGTTTGATAGTCTTCAAGCAGGTCCATATGGGCGGTGGTTTTATATTTTGCCTAGTGTTTACAACTCTCGCGTTTTGATACATTTGGCTCTTTGAGTTGTAACACTCAAACTCGATGGTCGTCTGCTACTTATTTGCTATTCTGTGATGCGATGATAAATTCCGCATGTGCGACGATAAATTCCGCACTTAGATCATTTTGCAGACGTCCATTTTTCATTATGCATATAATCATCTTCGTCACGTCATATCTAGCATAATGAATTGTCATCATAAGTTGAAGAGGATCTCCACAAGTACAACCTGCCATGTGCATTTGCATTTCAAAAGCAAATTACATATATGCACATCTTCAGGGGGAGCCCTTGCAACTTATGAAGACAATCCCCTATCCTTTACAATTTCACATATTATATTCCCCGTTGAAAACTTCACCTAGTTTGTCATCAATCACCAAAAAGGGGGAGATTGTAAGTGCATCTAGTGCCACCCCTAGTTGGTTTTGGAGTATTGACGACAAACCTAGTTGAGGGACTAATGTGTTTGGGAGAATTGCAGGATAACACAGGTAGAAGTCCCTCATTGATTCGGTTTTCCTACCAGAGATGACCCCTAAAAATGTATGAAGACATTGAAGTCAGAGGTGGTATGTGAAGACATTCACATTGAAGACTATGATAAGAGAAGACATCGCGTGAAGACTATGGAGCGCGAAGACTTAGCAGTTTCGTCGTTCTGTGTTTTTCTTTGTTGAGTCATAGGAACCACCGTACTATTAAGTGGGGTCCAAGAGAACTAGTCAGAATGACTGAAGTGATGCTTAACCAAAATCCTATGTCTTCGAGTGAAGACTATGAGAGCAAATCTTGTCCAGAGTTGGATAAGTCATCTTTGCTTGTAGTCCAAGTAAAGTTGCCGTGTGTGTTTGAAATCTGACCGTCGGAACACGTGTCAGTTCCTTAGTGACCAAGGGTCATTTCGGACAAACCAGGTCGGGTTGCCCAGTGGCTATAAATAGCCCACCCCCTACAACCATAAACGGTTGGCTGCTCAGAGTTATAGTATGGATTTTGTCGTTTGAGAGCAACCCACCTCGAAGCCTTTGAGAGAGAATTCCTTGCGAGGATAAAGCCCTAAACACCCAGAGCCAAAGAGTGTTAAGCATCACTTAAGTCTTCCTGTCTGTGTGATCTGAAGACTTATTACACTTGAGGACTGTGAATCCTCCAGCCGGTTAGGCATCGCGTTCTGAGCATCCAAGAGTCATTGTGGATCGCCGGTGAACGAAGTCTGTGAAGGTTTGGAAGTCTACCTTGAAGACTTACCAGAGTGATTGGGCGAGGACTGGGTGTCCTTAGCTCAAGGGGAATAAGGTGAAGACGAGGTCTTCTGAGTTGAATCTCAGCCTCCCTAACCAGATGTACAGTTGTCACAGCAACTGGAACTGGTCCAACAAATCATTGTCTTCAACGAGTCACTGGTTTCATCCTTCCCTTCCCTTTACTTAATGTTGGTCCTTGTGAAGTCATTGTATGATTGCATTATCTTTTGTCTTCACTGAGTGACTGCTTGTTCTGATTGGCTTCACAATATCTTCCTACCTGATCTTTACAGCCTAGCTGCTATTAGTCATTGTGCTTTCACTTCATTGAATACTTGACTATGGTTTGCCTAGTGTAGTCTACCTTCCGCTGCATGGTAATAGGTTTATTTCTATCGTTTGTCTTCGAAACTTCCATGTTTTGAAGACTTCCATAAAAATCGCCTATTCAATCCCCCCCCTCTAGTCGATCACTAGCACTTTCAATGATGAAAGCATGCCTCCTATCTATGATGATTATTGTGATGACACATATGCTTTAAAGAATAATGATAACCATGAAACTTGTCATCTTGATCTTAATTTTCAATCACATGATAGTTATTTTGTTGAGTTTCCTCCCACTATTATTCATGAGAAGAATTTTTCTTGTGTGGGGAGTAATAAAATTTCTATGCTTGTAGATCATGAAAAGAATGCTTTAGGTGCTGGTTATATTGTTGAATTCATTCATGATGCTACTTAAAATTATTATGAGGGAGGAATATATGCTTGTAGGAATTGCAATAACATCAAGTTTCCTCTCTATGTGCTTAAAGTTTTGAAGTTATGCTTGTTTTGCCTTCCTATGCTAGTTGATTGTTGTTCCCATAAGTTGTTTGATCACAAAATCCCTATGAATAGGAAGTGGGTTAGACTCAAATGTGCTAGTAATATTCTTCATGATGCTCTCTTTATGTTTCAATTCTTATCTTCTATGTGAGCATCATTGAAATCATCATGCCTAGCTAGGGGCATTAAACGATAGCGCTCGTTAGGAGGCAACCCAATTTTATTTTTGTTCCTTGACTTTTGATCCTGTTTATTAATAAATAATTCATATAGCCTCTGTTTAGATGTGGTTTTATGTTTTAATTAGTGTTTGTGCCAAGTAGAACCTTTGGGAAGACTTGGGTGAAGTCTTTATGATCATGCTGTAAAAAACAGAAACTTTAGCGCTCACGAGAATTGATGCCATTTTTTACTGGAGAGTGCAATTTGGTTAATTCTTTTTACAAATGATTAATAGACAAATTACTCAGGTCCAACAATTTATTTGAGAATTTTATGAGTTCCATAAGTGGTCGAAACCTACATATTACTACAGACTGTTCTGTTTTTGACAGATTCTGTTTTCATCGTGTTGTTTGCTTATTTTGATGAATCTATGAGTAGTATCGGAGGGTATGAACCATAGAGAATTTGGAATACATTAGATATCACACCAATATGAATTTAGAATGAGTTCATTACAGTACCTTATGATGGTGATTTGCTTTCTTATACTAACGGAGCTTACGAGTTTTCTGTTAAGTTTTGTGTTGTGAAATTTTCAAGTTTTGGGTAAAGATTCGATGGACTACGGAATAAGGAGTGGCAAGAGCCTAATATTGGGGATTCACAAGGAAACCCAAGGTAATATTCAAGGACAACCAAGAGCCTAAGCTTGGGGATGCCCCGGAAGGCATCCCCTCCTTTGTCTTCGTTCCTCGGTAACTTTACTTGGAGCTATATTTTTATTCACCACATGATATGTTTTTTGCTTGGAGTGTCAATTTATTTTGTTAATATTTCCTTTCTGTTATTTATAACAATGTTTTGCATCTTTTATTTCAATAAAAGTGGCATTGATAGCCTTTACTATGCCTATTTTACAAGTCTTTGTGTTGCTGTTTGAAAATAGAAAGTTTACCGCTGTTGCAATAATTCCCTAGAAAAGTCAGAATGTGATAAAAATGTTTAAACCTTTTGCATATTAAGTTATGATAAATTTACTACAGTGGGAATTTTCTTTCATAATTTTTGGAGCTAGGGAAGTATGGATGTTGCTGCATTCTTTACACACTGTCCTGTTTAGGCAGATTGCTGTTATGTTTGCATTGTTTGCATATGTTTGCTTCTTTAATGATTCTATTTGAGGATAGGGCTATTAAATATGCATAGGCATTTATTATGCAATGTTGAATAATAATTTTAGTGATTTTCTACCGAAGAGTATGATAAGGTTTTTGCAATGGTTTATACTAACTTATCTCACGAGTCCTTGTTGAGTTTTGTGTGGATGAAGCTTTTGAGATTTAGGGAGACCGTGATATTAGAGGAATTAAGGAGACACAAAAGCTCAATCTTGGGGATGACCAAGTCATCCCAAGATAATATTTCAAGAAGTCTCAAGTGTCTAAGCTTGGGGATGCCCCGATTGGCATCCCACCTTTCTTCTTCAACAACTATCGGTTAGTTTCGATTGATCCTAAGTTTTTGCTTCTTCACATGATGTTTGCCATTATTAGAATGCCATTTTATTTTGCTTTGCTTGCTGTTTGAATAAAATATCAAGATCTTAAATTATTAAATGATAGAGAGTCTTCACATAGCTACATAATTATTTAAACTACCCATTGATCTTCACTCATATCTTTGTGGAGTAGTTTGTCATTTACTCGTGGGCTTCACTTATATCCTATGAGTAAATAGTTGAGTGAGCGAATATCATAAATCTGAAATTATATATGTTTCATATGCTTATCCCATGGGGAGTGATGACTTCACATATAATAAGTAGAAGTGGTAAATTTAGTGAAGGGTAGCAAACATTGTATTGGTCACTTGAACAATTCATGAAAGAATATTGAAGGAAGAGAGATTTCACATATAAATATACTATCTTGGACATCTTTCGTTGTTGTGAGCACTCATTAAAATATGACATGCTAAAAGATTGATGTTGGACAAGGAAGACAACGTAATGGGTTATGTTTTCTTATATCTGAAATAAAGTATATTGTCATGGATCATCCAACTTGTTGAGCTTGCTTTTCCCCCTCATGCTAGCCAAATTCTTCGCACCAAGTAGAGATACTACTTGTGCTTCCAAACATCCCTTAAACCAGTATTTCCATGAGAGTCCACCATACCTACCTATGGATTGAGTAAGATCCTTCAAGTAAGTTGTCATCAGTGCATGCAATAAAAATTGCTCTCTAAATATGTATGATCTTTTAGCGTGGAGAAAATAAGCTTTATACGATCTTGTGATATGGACGTAATAAAAGCGACGGACTGCATAATAAAGGTCCCTATCATAGGGGACAATAAAGTGACCTTTCTTTTGCATTAATATTTTATGCATTCAACTATAAAAGCACATGGCAACCTCTGCTTCCCTCTACGAAGGGCCTATCTTTACTTTTATCTTCTACCCTTATGCAAGAGTCATGGTGATCTTCACCTTTCCTTTTTACATTTTATCCTTTCGCAAGCACATTGTGTTGGAAAGATTGTGATATATATATATATATATATATATCCAATTGGATGTAAGGCATCATGAACTATTATTGTTGACATTACCCTTGAGGTAAAAGGTTGGGAGGCGAATCTACAAGCTCCTATCTTTCTCTGTGTCTGATTAAAACTTTGAACCCATAAATATCACGTGAGTGTTAGCAATTGTGAAAGACTACATGATAGGTGAGTATGTGGGGTTTGCTAAATCAAAGCTCTAACATAGACTCTTCCTGAAAATAAGATGAATTGTAATTGTTTGATGATTGATAACATGGTTTTTTAGTTTTCAAGAAAGTTTACGATCTATACTTTAACATGTGAATAGCTTATTACTTGATCATGAGAAGCTTTATGGGATGAACTATTGTTATGATATAATGATGCTAGAAAAGTTGATTGAAATTATCATTGATCAAACTTGTGCACCTGCTAGCATTCACACTTCATAAATTATTTCTTTTATCATTTACCTACTCGAGGACGAGCAGGAATTAAGCTTGGGGATGATGATACGTCTCCACCGTATCTATAATTTATGAAGTATTCATGCTATTATATTATCCATCTTGGATGTTTATTGGGCTTTACTATGCACTTTTATATTACTTTTGGGACTAACCTATTGACCCAGAGCCCAGCGCCAGTTTCTGTTTTTCCCTTGTTTCAGTGTTTCGCGGAAAAGGAATATCAAACGGAGTCCTAACGGAATGAAACCTTCCGAAAAGTTATTTTTGGAAGGAAAGCAATACAAGAGACTTGGAGTGCACATCGGGAGAGAAACGTGGGAGGCACGAGGTAGGGGGCGCGCCCTCCACCCTCATGGGCCCCTCGTGACTCCCCTGACGTACTTCTTCCTCCTATATATCTCCATATACCCTAAAACGATCAAGGAGCAAAATAGATCGGGAGTTCCGCCGCCAGAAGCCTCCGTAGCGACCGAAAACCAATCTAGACCCGTTCCGGCACCCTGCCGGAGGTGGAATTCCTCTTCGGTGGCCATCTTCATCATCCGGGTGCTCTCCATGACGAGGAGGGAGTACTTCTCCCTCGGGGCTGAGGGTATGTACCAGTAGCTATGTGTTTGATCTCTCTCGCTCTCGTGTTCTTGAGGTGATACGATCTTGATGTATCGCGAGCTTTGCTATTATAGTTGGATCCTATGATGTTTCCCCCTCTACTCTCTTGTAATGGATTGAGTTTTCCCTTTGAAGTTATCTTATCGGATTGAGTCTTTAATGATTTGAGAACACTTGATGTATGTCTTGTCGTGCGTATCTGTGGTGACAATGGGATATCACGTGATTCACTTGATGTATGTTTTTATAATTTCAGATTACAAAAACCTTTATCTACTATCCATATACTACTTGTATCACCATCTCTTCGCCGAACTAGTGCACCTATACAATTTACCATTGTATTGGGTGTGTTGGTGACACAAGAGACTCTTTGTTATTTGGTTGCAGGGTTGCTTGAGAGAGACCATCTTCATCCTACGCCTCCTACGGATTAATAAACCTTTGGTCAGCCACTTGAGGGAAATTTGCTACTGTCTTACAAACCTCTGCACTTGGAGGCCCAACAACGTCTACAAGAAGAAGGTTGTGTAGTAGACATCAGGGTTCCTCCCTATTGACACCAAAATTTTAGTCAGTGATGCAACTAGCTAGATGTCATAGATAGATGGATCTCCTAATTTCATGAATGCAATTTGTGACTAAGTAGTGCACAATATGTAGTTGGTGAAAACAAAATGCAATTACTAGCTAGCATAGTGAGTGTCCATTGCCGGATGTCACGGGACTGGAGCCTCCGCCGGATGTCACGGGACTGGGGCCTCCGCCTGGTCGCTTCTTCCTATAGCCCCCTATAGCCATCTTCCCTATCCCAATCCCTAACCCCATATAGAAACCCTAAATCCCCAATCCCTTCTACTCACCACGTATGCTCATTTATTTTTCCTTTTGATGAACAGCAGGTTAGTGGAATGGTCAGCGGATCTGAAGGTCAGTGGATTCCGAGCAGCCAGATCAAAGGTAACTGAAGAAAACACCATTGCTCTATTATGGTTGTGATGGCCTGAATGATGGTGTAGAGATGTTCTTTTGATTTTTCTGATGGTCAGATTTGTTACATCAGATCAAGTAGGCATGATTTGTTATGTAGTTGTAGACATGTTCTGTTGATACTTGTGATGGTATGATAGTTGTAGACATGTTATTTTTGATGCTTGCTTGAACAGTGCTAACAAGTTGCAAGAACAATATCACCCACCTAACTCAATTGTTGATAAAGGTGTTTGTGAACTTTTACTGGTTGAAGTTGTTGGCTTGGACACTTTGCTTTAGCATGATCTTCATGTTTCTCAAGGACATATGAATATTGGGTCACCTGTAGGTTGTAACAGCCTTAATTGATTTTCAGTGTTGATCTGTGTTGCTCAGTTATATATCAAATCAGTGTTTCTGGGGAACATTTTTAGTGGAGTTGTTGAATTATATGCTCTTATTGGACATGTTTTACATGTTGATCCATCAATTGATCACATTGAGAAAGACTTGTAAAGATGATGATCATCTTTTACAGAAAACAATTTCTGTAAACACGTTAGTAACTCTGCTAGTTTGCTGGGTTTTGTCTCCGACCATCGTGTCATGATGATTTTGCAGGTACCCCGAGAGGCCCTTGAGTTTGCCGGAATGACGATTAACTTCCATTCCGGCACATTTGGGTACTCCATATGTCCTATTTTCAGCAAAGGTCATGATGAAATTTTCCGTGAATTTTAGCATGGCATTGCTAAAAATAGGACATATGGGGTACTTGCGACTAATGCATGGGTCGGGGTATCTTAGTACTTAATTAAGTAGGATCAACTGTTTTTTGTCCATCACTCGATAAACTACATGTATGTGTATTTAGCATGACTTTTTAGGAGATTTTTCTATAACTTTTTTTGCTATATCAATCTCCAAAAAAGCATGATGCTGAATTAATACTCGGTATATAGTGGTGCCCTCTTTATCACATGGCTTTTGGGGTGTTGAATCAATACTCTACATGTAGCCAGTCCTGTTAGTCAAGTTCCAGGCAGCAACAATATCTCTTTAGGATAGTTAGGATCTCTAACTTATATAACTAGGATCAAGGGTTATGTTTTCCCATGAAAACATGACAGGTATTTAGTACTTGTCTCATTACTCCCACTAAACATTGCCCAAATCAATGTACAGACTTATCAGATTATCCATAAATTCACAAGTGCCGCCATAACGAACAAGAAACTTAGTTTAGTTTCTGAAACTATGCCTGCAAAACATTACATAAACAGGTTTCTAATGTATGTTTGAGATGCAATAACGCAAATGTACAGTCCACTTGCCAGTTTAGAAACTCTGCTTCATCTAGCTTATCAAAAACAGAATTCAATGTATTGCTCATAAGGCTTAACTGACAACTGTATATGGATGAAGTCATCAAATATTCCCCGCAATTAAAAGCATACATAAATTGACTCAAAGTCAGCACACTTTGATTAATCTCTAATGGAGACAATAAGAAGATCAACAATTAGGCACACACTCTGTTATCACAGACCAGTTAACTCACTAGGAGTTGTCCAAATGGCCCAAGCAGGACCTCCAAAAGCTGCCCAGCCGACAAAAATTTTCTCTGCTCCCAGGCTGTACACCCCAGCAGGCTACAAACATAAACTCGTCGAAGCTCACCGGTGGACTTCCCAACTAAAAGCCTAAGGGTACAAGTAAAAATCAGTTAGATGCCTTCTCCATCTCTCCACAAGCCGGCCAGCCTTCACACTCAAATCTGTTGCAACCTGGAACTTGGTGGCCATGTTTTTATGTAACGAAAACAGAACCGGTTAACAAACTAACAACCAATGAATAAGCGAAATCAATACATGTAGAGTATTGATTCAGCATCATGCTTTTTTGGAGATTGATATAGCAAAAAAGCATCATGCTTTATCACATGATGCTGAATCAAAACTTAGAATTTTGGGGTGCCTCGGTGTCGACAAACCCTGAATGATGATACCATGGCTTTTAGGGTGCCTCGGCATCGACAAACCCTAAATGATATAACCTTGGCTTTTAGGGTGCCTCGGCATCGTCAAACCCTAAATGATAAAACCTTGGCTTTTAGGGTGCCTCGTCATCGATAAACCCTAAATGATGAAAACTTAGGCTTTTGGGGTGCCTCGGCGTCGACAAACCCTAAATGATATAACCTTGGCTTTTAGGGTGCCTCGGCATCGATAAACCCTAAATGATGAAAACTTAGGCTTTTGGGGTGCCTTGGCGTCGACAAACCCTAAATGATATAACCTTGGCTTTTAGGGTGCCTCGGCGTCTACAAACCCTAAATGATAAAACCTTAGCTTTTAGGGTGCCTCGACATCGATAAACCCTAAATGATGAAAACTTAACTTAGCATTTAGGGTGCCTCAGCGTCGACAAACCCTAAATGATAAAACCTTGGCTTTTAGGGTGCCTCGGTGTCGATAAAAACCTAAATGATGAAAGCTTAGGCTTTTAGGGTGCCTCGGCGTCGACAAACCCTAAATGATAAAATATTAGCTTTTAGGATGCCTCGGTGTCGACAAACCCTAAATGATCAGACCATGATAATTCCTCACAAACCAACCCTTAAATAACACTGAGCTTAGCTTAGCTTTTAGGATCCATCCCAAAACACCTAGGCAATATCACAAACATCTCTCAATTGTTCCTTGGCAATAACCAACTTTTGGTGATATTCCTCGAGAATTAGGTTATTTGGTTAACTTAGAGATCTTGTTCCTTGACAATAACCAACTTTTTGACCAAACTTTTTTCCTATTTAGAGCGAAACATGGCCCACAACGATGAGGCCAGCGGTTCGGGCAAGCAATTCTGGGAGCTGTCCTAGGAGATGGAGGAAGAACCTCACCGCTATGAGGACGCAGCGGAAGACACCGATCCCGACTACACAACCCCTAGTGGCGTCGGGGATGACACCACTGATGGTGCCGCCGAGGATGCCACCACTAATGATGGCAGCACACCCACAGATGGCAGCCAACCGAAGAGGCAATGGAAGGACCGGTGCCCGAACGTGCTCGGCACCGTTAAGGAGGAATTTACTAAAGTGTCCTCTAGTGGGCAGCCAACGGCGCCCCCAGAATTAGTCAAGGGGTACGCGGGACAGCTTGGGTGCATTCTCCGGAGCACCGTCTCGATCAACACCGAGAACCTAAGGCATCGTGACCGAGGGAATTTGCGCAACCTCCTCTTCACGAAGCTACATGAATGATACAAGTTCCCCGGTGACTTCGCAAACACATGCCTCTCAGGGAATAAAGTGAACAGTGCCGCCCTCACGATGATGAGCACGGCCCTGGCTACTTGGAGAGCCGCGGTGAAGAGAAGGATTGAAAAAGGTGATAGTTATGAGAAGATCAAGGAGACAAATCCTTCGATCAGCGAATCTGACTACCTGGAGTTCAAGATCAAGTGCGAGAGCAACGCAACCGCGGAATCAAGTCGGTGGGGGAAAGAAATGCGGGACTTGAACTTAGAGGTCCACAAACTCGGTCCCGGCGGTTACAGAGTGGCGGAACCTATATGGGACAAGGAGGATGCGGAGCGTGCCAAGCAAGGCCTACCGCCCCTCTTCGATAAATACCGTGACAAGCAGACCAGGAACTATGTCAGGGCCTTGTACAAGGTGGACCCGGTAACAAAGGAGCTTACCACGGATCCGAAGACCAAGGCGCTTGAGCTTGTTCTGGTAAGGAATACACCCCCGCGTAATTAGCTCCATATGGTTGCATTCTAATTAATGAAGCCAATTTTCTAAATGGTTCACGTTCCTTCCGCAGGAAACTGAAAGCAGTAGTGCGGGGTCGTCTCAGAGATCCCCTTGGGACACCACTTTAAATAGGGCGTTGAACGTAATGAAACACAAGGATAAGCTCAACAAACCGACGTCAGCTGGTCATGTGGCCGGCAAAGGCTTGTCCACGAAATGGTCGGAATACTATACCGCTGGGCGAAAGGAGAGAAAGACCAGTGATATGTCCATTTGCATCATGCTTTTATATCAATATTTATTGCATTATGGGCTTTTATTACACATTATGTCACAATACTTATGTCTATCCTCTCTTATTTTACAAGGTTTTCATAAAGAGGGAGAATGCCGGCAGCTGGGATTCTGGGCTGGAAAGGAGCAAATATTAGAGACCTATTCTGCACAGCTCCAAAAGTCCTGAAACTTCACGGAAGACGTTTTCAGAATATATAAAAAATACTCAGTGGAAGAAATTCACCAGGGCGGCCACACCCTGCTCACAAGGGTGGGGGCGCGCCCTACCTCCCTTGGCGTGCCCCCTACCTCGTGGGCACCCTGGTGGCCCTCCAGTGGCCATCTCCTGTTATATGAAGTCTTTAGATGGGAAAAAAATAATAAGCCATCTTCTCGGACGAAGCTTCGCCACCACGTGGTGGAACCTTGGCGGATCCAATCTAGGGCTCCGGCAGAGCTATTCTGCCGGGGAAACTTCCCTCCGGAATGGGGGAAATCATTGCGATCGTCATCACCAACTCTCCTCTCATCGCGAGAAGGCAATCTCCATCAACATCTTCATCAGCACCATCTCCTCTCAAAACCCTAGTTCATCTCTTGTATCCAATTCTTGTCTTCAAGTCCGGGATTGGTGCTAGTAGGTTGCTAGTAGTGTTAATTACTCCTTGTAGTTGATGCTAGTTGGTTTAATTGCTGGGAGATCATATGTTCAGATCCTATATGCATATTAATACCCCTCTGATTATGAAAATGTTTATGCTTTGTGAGTAGTTACGTTTGTTCCTGAGGACATGGGAGAAGTCTTGCTATTAGTAGTCATGTGAATTTGGTATTCGTTCGATATTTTGATGAGATGTATGTTGTGTCTCCTCTAGTGGTGTTATGTGAACGTCGACTACATGACACTTCACCATTGTTTGGGCCTAGAGGAAGGCATTGGGAAGTAAAAAGTAGATAATGGGTTGCTAGAGTGACAGAAGCTTAAACCCTAGTTTATGTGTTGCTTCGTAAGGGGCTGATTTGGATCCATATGTTTCATGCTATGGTTAGGTTTACCTTAATACTTTCGTTGTAGTTGCGGATGCTTGCAATAGAGGTTAATCCTAAGTGGGATGTTTGTCCAAGTAAGGGCAGCACCGAAGCACCGGTCCACCCACATACCAAATTATCAAAGTACCGAACGTGAATCATATGAACGTGATGAAAACTAGCTTGACGATATTCCCATGTGTCCTCGGGAGCGCCTTAAATCATATAACAGTTTGTCCAGGCTTGTCCTTTGCTACAAAAAGGATTGGGCCACCTTGCTGCACCTTATTTACTTTTGTTACTCGTTGCTCGTTACAAATTATCCTATCACAAAACTATCTGTTACTACTTATTTCAGTACTTGCAGAGAATACCTTGCCGGAAACTGCTTATCATTTCCTTCTGCTCCTAGTTGGGTTCGACACTCTTACTTATCAAAAGGACTATGATAGATCCCCTACAATTGTGGGTCATCAAGACTCTTTGCTGGCGCCGTTGCCGGGGAGTGAAGCGCCTTTGGTAGGTGGAATTTGGTAAGGAAAAATTTATATAGTGTGCTGAAATTTACTGTCACTTGATACTATGGAAAGTAATCCTCTAAGGGGCTTGTTTGGGGTATCTTCACCTCGACCAGTAGAGCAAAGAGTTGCTCCTAAACCTACTCAAACTACTGAAAATGAAAATGAAAATGTTCCCTTTGAAATTCCTTCGGGTATGATAGAAAAACTGCTAGCTAATCCTTTTTTAGGAGATGGAACAAAACATCCTGATGAGCATCGGATATATGTGGATGAAGTTTGTGGATTATTTAAGCTTGCAGGTGTACCCGGAGATGTTGTTAAGAAGAAGGTCTTTCCTTTATCTTTGAAGGAGGATGCATTGACATGGTATAGGCTATGTGATGATATGGGGTCTTGGAATTACAAATGATTGAAACTGGAATTTCATCAGAAGTTTTATCCTATGCATCTTGTTCATCGTGATCGTAATTATATATATAATTTTTGGCCTCGCGAAGGAGAAAGCATCGCTCAAGCTTGGGGGAGGCTTAAATCAATGTTATATTCATGCCCCAACCATGAGCTCTCAAGAAAAATGATTATTCAAAATTTTTATGCTCGGCTTTCTGATAACAATCGCACCATGCTTGATACTTCTTGTGATGGCTCTTTTATGATGAAGACTATTGAATTCAAATGGGATTTATTGGAAAGAATTAAACGCAACTCTGAAGATTGGGACCTCGACAAAGGTAAGGAGTCAGGTATGACACCTAAGTTTGATTGTGTTAAATCTTTTATGGATATCGATGTTTTCCATAAATTTAACACTAAATATGGACTTGACTCTGAGATAGTAGCTTCTTTCTGTGAATCTTTTGCTACTCATGTTGATCTCCCCAAGGAGAAGTGGTTTAAATATCATCCTCCCATTGAAGTAAAAGTAGCTGCACCTATTAAAGTTGAAGAAAAGATTGTCACTTATAATGATCCTATTGTTCCTACTTCTTATGTTGAGAAACCACCTTTTCCTGTTAGGATAAAGGATCATGCTAAAGCTTCAACTGTGAATCGTAAAAGCGACATTAAAACTTATACACCTCATGAGCAAATTAAAGTTGAACCTGATATTGCTATTGTTAAAGATCTCTTGTCTGATAATATTGATGGGCATGTTAATTCATTTCCTTGATGAGACTGCTAGAATTGCTAAACCTTGTACTAAAGATAAAAACAGACCTGTGGTAGGCATGCCTGTTATTTCTGTTAAAATAGGAGTTATCATGGCTTATGTGATATGGGTGCTAGTGCTAGCGCAATACCTTATTCCTTATACAAAGAAATTATGCATGATATTGCACCTGCTGAGATAGAAGATATTGATGTCACAATTAAAATTTCCAATAGAGATACTATTTCACCAATGGGAATTGTTAGAGATGTTGAAGTCTTGTGTGGGAAAACTAAATATCCTGCTGATTTTCTTGTTCTTGGTTCACCACAAGATAGCTTTTGTCCCATTATATTTGGTAGACCCTTCTTAAACACTGTTAATGCTACCATAGATTGCAAAAGGGATGTTGTTACTATTGGTTTAGATGATATGACTCATGAATTTAATTTCTCTAAATTTAGTAGACAACACCGTGAAGAAGAATTACCTAGTAAGGATGAAATCATTGGTCTTTCTTCTATTGCCTTACCATCTAGTGATCCTTTAGAACAATATTTGCTAGACCATAAAAATGATATGTTTATGAATGAAAGAAGAGAAATAGATGAAGTATTCTTTAAACAGGAACCTATTCTGAAACACAATTTGCCTGTTGAAATCCTAGGGGATCCTCCTCCACCCAAGGGTGATCCCGTGTTTGAGCTTAAATCGTTGCCTGATACTCTTAAATATACTTATCTTGATGAGAAAAAGATATATCCTGTTATTATTAGTGCTAACCTTTCAGAACATGAAGAAGAGAGATTATTGAAAACTCTGAAGAAGCACCGTGCTGCTATTGGGTATACTCTTGATGATCTTAAGGGCATTAGTCCCACTCTATGTCAACATAAAATTAATTTGGAAGAAGATGCTAAACCATTTCGTGATCATCAACGATGACTGAATCCTAAAATGAAAGAAGTTGTAAGAAAGGAGATACTAAAGCTCCTTGAGGCATGTATAATTTATCCTGTTGTTGATAGTCAGTGGGTAAGTCCTGTCCATTGTGTCCCTAAGAAGGGAGGTATTACTGTCGTTCCTAATGATAAAGATGAATTGATCCCTCAAAGAATTATTAACAGTTATAGGATGGTAATTTATTTCCGCAAATTAAATATGGCTACTAAAAAGGATCATTACCCCTTACCTTTTAGCGATCAAATGCTAGAAAGATTATCTAAACATACACATTTTTGCTTTCTAGATGGTTATTCTGGTTTCTCTCAAATACCTGTGCCAGCGAAGGATCAACCAAAGACTACTTTTACTTGCCCTTTTGGTACTTTTTCTTATAGATGTATGCCTTTTGGTTTATGTAATGCACCTGCTACCTTTCAAAGATGCATGATGGCTATATTCTCTGACTTTTGTGAAAAGATTTGTGAGGTTTCCATGGACGATTTCTCCGTCTATGGATCTTCTTTTGATGATTGCTTAAGCAACCTTGATCGAGTTTTGCAGAGATGTGAAGAAACTAATCTTGTATTGAATTGGGAAAAGTGCCACTTTATGGTTAATGAAGGTATTGTCTTCGGGCATAAAGTTTCTGAAAGAGGTATTGAAGTTGATAAAGCCAAGGTTGATGCTATTGAAAAGATGCCATGTCCCAAGGACATCAAAGGTATAATAAGTTTCCTTGGTCATGCCGGTTTTTATAGGAGGTTCATTAAGGACTTCTTAAAAATCTCTCGGCCTCTGACTAATTTATTACAAAAAGATATACCATTTGTCTTTGATGATGATTGTGTAGAAGCATTTGAAATACTTAAGAAAGCATTGATCTCTGCACCTATTGTTTAGCCACCTGATTGGAATTTATCCTTTGAAATTATGTGTGATGCTAGTGATTATGCTGTAGGTGCTGTCCTAGGGCAAAGAGTTGATAAGAAACTAAATGTTATTCAATATGCTAGTATAACTCTAGACAATGCTCAGAGAAATTATGCTACTACTGAAAAGGAATTCTTAGCAGTTGTATTTGCTTGTGATAAGTTCAGACCTTATATTGTTGATTCTAAAGTAACTATTCACACTGATCATGCTGCTATTAAATATCTTATGGAAAAGAAAGATGCTAAACCTAGACTTATTAGATGGGTTCTCTTGCTACAAGAATTTGACTTACATATTGTTGATAGAAAGGGAGATGAGAACCCCGTTGCAGACAACTTGTCTAGGTTAGAAAATGTGCTTGATGACCCACTACCTATTGATGATAGCTTTTCCGATGAGCAATTAAATGTTATAAATGCTTCTCATACTTCTCGATGGTATGCTAATTACGCTAATTACATTGTTGCTAAATTTATACCACCTAGTTTCACATACCAGCAAAAGAAAAAGTTCTTATATGATTTGAGGCATTACTTTTGGGATGACCCACACCTTTATAAAGAAGGAGTAGATGGTATTATTAGATGTTGTGTACCTGAGCATGAACAGGAACAGATCCTACGCAAATGTCACTCCGAAGCTTATGGAGGACACCATGCTGGAGATAGGACTTCACATAAGGTATTGCAATCTGGTTTTTATTGGCCTACTCTCTTCAAGGATGCCCGTAAGTTTGTCTTATCTTGTGATGAATGTCAAAGAATTGTTAATATTAGTAGACATCAAGAAATGCCTATGAATTATTCACTTGTTATTGAACCATTTGATGTTTGGGGCTTTGACTATATGGGACCCTTTCCTTCCTGTAATGGATATACTCATATTTTAGTTGTTGTTGATTACGTTACTAAGTGGTTAGAAGCTATTCCAACTAGTAGTGCTGATCATAACACTTCTATTAAAATGCTTAAAGAAGTTATTTTTCCAAGGTTTGGAGTCCCTAGATATTTAATGACCGATGGTGGTTCTCATTTTATTCATGGTGCTTTCCGTAAAATGCTTGATAAATATGATGTTAATCATAGAATTGCATCCCCTTATCACCCACAGTCCAGTGGTCAAGTAGAATTGAGTAATAGAGAACTCAAATTAATTTTGCAAAAGACTGTTAATAGATCTAGAAAGAATTGGTCCAAGAAACTTGATGATGCATTATGGGCCTATAGAACTGCATATAAAAATCCTATGGGTATGTCTCCGTATAAAATGGTCTATGGAAAAGCATGTCACTTACCTCTCAAACTAGAACACAAGGCATATTGGGCTATTATAGAACTCAACTATGATTTTAAATTTTCCGATGAGAAGAGGTTATTTGATATTAGCTCACTTGATGAATGGAGAACCCAAGCCTATGAGGATGCCAAATCATTTAAAGAAAAGGTTAAAAGATGGCATGACAAAAGGATACAAAAGCGTGAGTTTAATGTAGGTGACTATGTATTGCTATACAACTCTTGTTTAAGATTTTTGCAGGAAAACTTCTCTCTAAATGGGAAGGTCCTTACGTTATCGAGGAGGTCTATCGTTCCGGTGCCATAAAAATCAACAACTTCGAAGGCACAAATCCGAAGGTGGTGAACGGTCAAAGGATCAAACATTATATCTCAGGTAATCCCATAAATGTTGAAACCAATGTTATTGAAACCGTAACCCAGGAGGGATACATAAGGGACACTTTCCGGAACGTTTCAGACTCCGAAAAGGAATAGGATGTGGTACGGTAAGCAAACCAACTCCAAAACAGTTTTTAAGGCAATATTTCTCTATTTTGGAATATTTAGAAAAATAGAAAAATAAGAAGCAGTACGGGAAGGACACGAGGCCTCCACGAGGGTGGAGGGCACGCCCTACCCTACTGGGCGCGCGCCCCTACCTCGTGGGCACCTCGTGTGCTCTCCGGACTCCGTTTTCATACACGACACGTATTTTGGTCGGTAAAAATTCATTATATAATCTCCCGGGGGTTTTGACCTCCTTATCACGCAAAAATCTCCTACCTTTGTTTCAAGTTGTCATGCTGCAGATTTGAGCAACATGTCGTCCCAGAATTCAGAAGGAGAGAGCTATGTGGCTGATTACCTTGCAGATCCTAAAGTCTATGGGGATGTGGAGCATTGTGGTTGGACTACAGAAGAAGAAGAGGACTATGAACCCAAGGGAAAGGAGGAGACGAGCTCAGATGAAGATGAAGTCCCACTACCTCAACCTGGGGACATGCATGTGGAGATCAAAAAGTCAAGCCTCCCTGACAGAATAAAGAAACCTAAGATCGAGTTTATCCATTTTCGCCTCTTGTAGGAAAACAAACAGGAACTATGCAAAAAGATACTGAGCCTGGAGCAGGAGATCGAGTACCTAAGGGACCAAAATTCTGTCCTCAAGCGCAAATTAAAGAAGAAGCCCACTCCATCATCAACAACTCCACCTTCTTCATAAACAAAGGAGACAAAATCACATGGGTATGGACACTCCCCTTGGCAACTGCCAAGCTTGGGGGAGTGCCCCGGTATCGTATCACCATCACTTTTATCTCTACTGTTTTCTTAGTTCGATCCTTTTGGAAATATATTGATCTAGTAGAATATAAGTTTTAGTATGATCTAGTTGTGAGTTTTGCTTTATTATCCTTCTATGTAATCGAGACAGTGAGCTATATAATAAAGATTAGTGTTGAGTCAAGGGCTTGATTATTTTGCCATGATCCTAAGTGAATAAAAGAAAAGAGAAAGAATAAAAAGAAACAAAGAGATCATATGGATCTTATGGAGAGTAATCAGCTCACATAGAAAAAGTATGATGAATAAAAGTTGTTGAGGGTTGACAAACATAGTTTTGGTCATCATTGCAATTAATAGGAAGTAATAAAGAAAGAGAGGTCTTCACATATAAATATACTATCTTGGACATCTTTTATGATTGTGAGCACTCATTAAAGTATGACATACTAAAAAGTTGACGTTGGACAAGGAAGACAACGTAATGGGTTATGTTTTCTTACATATGAGATAAATTATATTGCCTTGGATCCTCCAACATGTTGAGCTGGCCTTTCCCCTCATGCTAGCCAAATTCACTGCACCAAGTAGAGATACTACTTGTGCTTCCAAATACCCTTAAACCAGTTTTGCCATAATAGTCCACCGTACCTACCTATGGATTGAGTAAGATCCTCCAAGTAAGTTGTCATCGGTGCAATGTAAGCAATAAAAATTGCCCTCTAAATATGTATGACTTATTAGTGTGGGAGAAAATAAGGTTTATACGTCGTGTGATATGGAAGAAATAAAAGCGACAAACTGCATAATAAAGGTCCATATCACAAGTGGAAATATAAAGTGACGTTCTATCGCATTAAGATTTTGTGCATCCAACCATAAAAGCGCATGACAACCTCTTCTTCCCTCTGCGAAGGGCCTATCTTTTACTTTTATCTCCTACCTTGCATAAGAGTCATGGTGATCTTCACCCCTCCTTTCTATATTTTATCCTTTGGCAAGCACAGTATGTTGGAACGATCCTGGTATATATGGCTAATTGGATGTGAGTCTTCATGAACTATTATTGTTGACATTACCCTTGAGGTAAAACGTTGGGAGGCAAAACAATAAGCCCCTATCTTTCTCTGTGTCCGATTAAAACTCCATACCCATAAATATTGCATGAGTGTCAGCAATTGTGAAAGACTATATGATAGTTGAGTATGTGGACTTGCTGAAAAGCTCTTATACATTGACTCTTTCCTATGTTATGATAAATTGCAATTGTTTCAGTGACTGAGATTATAGTTTGTTAGTTTTCAATGAAGTTTACGATTCATACTTGATATTGTGATTGAATTATTACTCTAGGATAAGAGATTATATGACAGGGATTATATAAGTTGTTGTTCTAAGAATGATCATGATGCCCTCATGTCCGTATATTATTTTTATCGACACCTCTATCTCTAAACATGTGGACATATTTTTCGATTTTGGCTTTCGCTTGAGGACAAGCGAGGTCTAAGCTTGGGGGAGTTGATACGTCCATTTTGCATCATGCTTTTATATCGATATTTATTGCATTATGGGCTGTTGTTACACATTATGTCACAATACTTATGCCTATCCTCTCTTATTTTACATGGTTTTCATAAAGAGGGAGAATGCCGGCAGCTGGGATTATGGGCTGGAAAAGGAGCAAATATTAGAGACCTATTCTACACAGCTCCAAAAGTCCTGAAACTTCACGGAAGAAGTTTTTAGAAATTCACCAGGGGGGCACACCCTGCTCACGAGGGTGGGGACGCGCCCTACCTCCCTGGGCGCGCCCCCTACCTCGTGGGCCCCCTGGTGGCCCTCCGGTGGCCATCTTCTGCTATATGAAGTCTTTCGATGGGAAAAAATAATAAGCCATCTCCTCGGGTGAAACTCCGCCGCCACGAGGCGGAACCTTGGCGGATCCAATCTAGGGCTCCGGCAGAGCTGTTCTGCCGGGGAAACTTCCCTCTAGGAGGGGGAAATCATCGCCATCATCATCACCAATGCTCCTCTCATCGGGAGAGGGCAATCTCCATCAACATCTTCATCAGCACCATCTCCTCTCAAAACCCTAGTTCATCTCTTGTATCCAATTCTTGTCTTCAAGTCCGGGATTGGTGCTAGTAGGTTGCTAGTAGTGTTAATTACTCCTTGTAGTTGATGCTAGTTGGTTTAATTGCTGGAAGATCATATGTTCAGATCCTATATGCATATTAATACCCCTCTGATTATGAACATGTTTATGCTTTGTGAGTAGTTATGTTTGTTCCTGAGGACATGGGAGAAGTCTTGCTATTAGTAGTCATGTGAATTTGGTATTCGTTCGATATTTTGATGAGATGTATGTTGTGTCTCCTCTAGTGGTGTTATTTGAACGTCGACTACATGACACTTCACCATTGTTTTGGCCTAGAGGAAGGCATTGGGAAGTAATAAGTAGATGATGGGTTGGTAGAGTGACAGAAGCTTAAACCCTACTTTATGTGTTGCTTCGTAAGGGGCTGGTTTGGATCCATATGTTTCATGCTATGGTTACGTTTACCTTAATACTTTTGTTGTAGTTGCGGATGCTTGCAATAGAGGTTAATCCTAAGTGGGATGTTTGTCCAAGTAAGGGCGGCACCCAAGCACCGGTCCACCCACATACCAAATTATCAAAGTACCGAACGCGAATCATATGAACGTGATGAAAACTAGCTTGACAATATTCCCATGTGTCCTCGGGAGCGCTTCACATCATATAAGAGTTTGTCCAGGCTTGTCCTTTGCTACAAAAAGGATTGGGCCACCTTGCTGCACCTTATTTACTTTTATTACTTGTTGCTCGTTAGAAATTATCCTATCACAAAACTATTTGTTACTACTTATTTCAGTACTTGCAGAGAATACCTTGCTGGAAACCGCTTATCATTTCCTTCAGCTCCTCGTTGGGTTCGACACTCTTACTTATCGAAAGGACTACGATAGATCCCCTACACTTGTGGGTCATCAACCAGCTCGGAAATCCAGGAGCGCGAGGTTCAAGAACTCAAGTCACAAGTGGCGCGGATTCTGGAGATAGTCGAAGAGCAAGTGCGAGACCAACTAGGAGCAACGATCACCGCCATTATGCCTACCTTGCTTGAGGGGCTGCAGGCGTGGATTACGGGCGGCCAACAGGGGCCGCCCCCGATTCCCAGCTTCATGGGCAGCAACTCGCACAACGCGCCGGCGGCGCCATTGGTGTCTCCGGCGGAGGCGGCATTGGTGTCTCCGGCGTCGGTGCCGGCATTGGAGCTTAATGCACCCGGGTGTGGGAAGAATACGTCGGCCGGCACCTCGGCAGCAAGCGGCCCCTCCGTCACTTGCACGCCCGCCGTTGGCGGTGCCTCGACATTAGCCGAGATCGACACCATCACGGTAACTAAGCCTCTCGGGCGATGACTTCATCTCCTTGCCTTTGACTGGGCATCCCTGACGCCCTACATGTTTTCGCAGGGCGCCGCCGACGTTCCATGCACTCTCTTGCACTTCGTGAACGGCGAGTTGATCGATGTCACCAAGGCCAAAATCAATCAACCAGGCAACCGCCTGTTCCACGGTAATCCGATGCCACCCAACGTGTATAGGGTTCAACTGGTTCGGGTGCTGCGGGGCTGCGACGACTTATTACCTCCGTATCGACCCCCTAGGGCCGACGAAGATGATGTGATGACCCTCAGCGCCTGCATAGGCTGGTCCATGCTTTGGCCGAAGACCCTGATTCGTTTAGGGGCGGGGGACACCACCCCACAGACAACACCACCAGTCATGCTGGCGCCAAGCCATGGCAAGACCGCTGCAACGCTACCGGACGACGACGACGAACATATGGCCGATCCAGACATGCATATGGCACAGGATCCAGACGACAACGACGGTACATTTACCAGGGTCAATAAGTACTTCAACGAACATGGGTACGGTGATGAATTCTTGGGGCCTCCTTCTCAAGAACCCAACCCTACAAAAGACGATCGCGATCTAGCTGGTACCACGGAGAAACCCAATTGCAACAGGCGTCGTCTGGCGTTCAGTTCTCAGGAGACGCCTCCAGCTGTCGCCTTCACCGAGCCTCAGATAGCCGAGGTGCAAAATATTATCAACCCCAACACACTCAAGAAGGTGGTCTCTGAGCAGAACTATATCCCATTACAGTAGAAGAAGAAGGGACGAAAAAGAAAGAATAGAAGGGTGCGAGCCAGTCGGCATCGAGTATGATCCGTGCTCAGGACGGGCCACCTTCATCTAAGGATATCTCGAGGATGGTGCATGTGGCGGGTAGGCCGATGCTACCGACTAATCTGCTCAATGCTGCAACCGGTGCTATGCGGAGTCTGCATGACAATGTTCTTTCTTTAGAGAAGCAGCGTCTCTCTGAGAATGATGTGGCATACCCGGTTTTCGTGGCCAAGGTGCCAGAGGGCAAGGGCTTTGTCGATAGTGCCATCGAGGGTATGATTGTCCTGTAGTTTGATGACATCTTCGCTATGTTTAACCTTCATCCGCTGCACTACACCTTTGTTCGGCTATTTTCGCTGAGTATGAAGATGCGGATCATTATAGACAAGACCCCAGAAATCGTGATAGTCGACCCATTCTACATGCATGCCAAGATCTTGGGCAGCGCTGGGGACCGGCAAGTCGCGAGTTCATACCTCGAAGGCGTCATTCTGGCGAACCCAGATAAGGATAACTTCCTCGTGCCTTACTTTCCCGAGTAAGGCATCCCCTCACCGCCCCGTAATATATGATTTCTTAGTTTTCAATCGTTCTTTTTTTTCTAACATTCCATGTTTTGTGCAGTGACACACATTGCACACTCATCCTCTTAAGACCGAACTATTCCATGGCCACGTATTTCGACTCGGACCGTCAGTCGAATAAAGACTACACAAATATCAAGAAAGTTCTTGATGATGTTCTCCCTGGCTACGCCAAATCTAGAAGCACCTTCAGGAGGCCAATTCTTAGGTACGGCAAGCACGTGTTCACCCACGTAACGATGTTCACCTGCATCAAGCAACCGCCTGGCGGTCAGAAGGATGCCTACTACGCCCTCCATCACATGCGAGCGATCGTACGGGACCATAATCAACTTCTAGTACCAAATAGTCTCAAAAATTGGGCCGCACGCTTGTCGGCAATCCAGGACGCGGACCTCAGACAAGAATTCTTTCGCATCCAGTCAGAGTTTGCGGAAATCATCCATCAAGATGTCCTTCGTACCTCGGGGCAGTTCTACCTCAGATATCAACCGTCCAACAGTGAAATAGAAACAACGCTACAAATGCAGGCTGACAACGATCGCGATTTCATGACCATCACAAAAGACGGCGGCTTCATCCACACTCCGGTCCCTGAGTCAAGTGGAAAGTAGGGATGCTATGTAGTTCTAAAATATCGATTAGCTCATGTTGTAATTAAACTTTAATGAACTTGTATGTCTCTTTGGTTTGGACAGTCGTTCAACTTATATGTAATCGATGCTATTTATTAGTAGGACCATGAATCATGTTATTAATGTGTTGCTTTTATATTCAGATCCTTTTGTTGCATAATTATATATTGCTTATGTATTTTCTGTGAATTGCTACTAACATTTTGTTTGTCTAGTGCACAGAGATGCCGTCGTATGTCGTGTACAAGGGTCAGGTTCCCGGAGTCTACGATGACTGGGAGGAGTGTCAGAGACTGGTTCACCGTTTCAGCGGTAACAGTTAGAAAGGGTACACCACTAGGGAGGAGGCGGAAGCTAGATACACGGGCTATCTAGTGGGAGAGAGGAGGGAGCGGAGGAGGAACCGGATGAAGACCAGTTTCATCACGATGATGCTCATCATGATGACCACAACTCTCTTATATGTGATGGTAGTTTAGATGATCGATATCAACTTGTAATGTGAAGACAAAGTCGCTAATTGCGGTCTCGAGACTTGTAATGTTCTAACTTTGTTCGGTCTTTTGAATTCGGAGACTAATATGATGAATTGTATTCGGAGACTAATCTTCTATTTGTATTCCATAAATCTGATGTTTATATGTTCTGCTGTCTATATTCTGTGCAATAATATATTTTGTAACATGTGCAAATATCAGAAAAGAAAAAAGAAAAAATTCCTAATATTCATACTAGTGGCGCACCATACTACACTTTAGTGGCGCACTGCAATAAACATACTAGTGGCGCATTATCTAGTAGTGCGCCATTAGTAACCCAGAGCACAAGGTAAATATGGCCCCCTGGGAGGCATAGTAATGGCGCACCAGGGGACATACTAATGGCGCACTGCCAGGTGCGCTACTATTATCTGGGATACTAGTGGCGCACCAGGGGTGCGCCATTAGTACTTGTTGCTAGTGGCGTGTTAATAGTGGCGCACCTGTAGTGCGCCATTAATGGCCAAAACAGGTGCGCCACTAATTAGCCTTTTCCTAGTAAGAGACATCATAGATTGCACTATAACCAATAAATTACGGTTATGATGTTCGGACACACCATTATGCTGTGGTGTTCCAGGTGGTACGAATTTGTGAAACTGTTCCACATTGTTTTAATTGAAGACCAAACTCATAACTCAAATATTCGTCTCCGTGATAAGATCGTAGAAACTTTATTTTCTTGTCATGATGATTTTCCACTTCACTCTGAAATCCTTTGAACTTTTCAAATGTTTTAGACTTATGTTTTATCAAGTAGATATACCCATATTTGCAAAATCATCTGTGAAGGTCAGAAAATAACGATACCCGCCACGAGCCTCAACACTCATTGGACCGCATACATCAGTATGTATTATTTCCAACAAGTTAGTTGCTCGCTCCATTGTTCCGGAGAACGGAGTCTTAGTCATTTTTCCCATGAGGCATGGTTCGCAAGCATCAAGTGATTCCAAAAGCTGAGCAGCATGGAGTTTCTTCCTGCGCTTTACACCAATATGACCTAAACGGCAATGCCACAAATAAGTTGCACTATCATTATTAACTTTGCTTTTTTTTCTTTAATATTATGAATATGTGTATCACTATGATCGAGATTTAATAAACCATTTATATTGAGTGTACGACCATAGAAGGTTTTATTCATGTAAATAGAACAACAATTATTCTTTGACATAAATGAATAACCGTATTGCAACAAACATGATCCAATCATATTCATGCTCAATGCAAACACCAAATAACATTTATTTTAGGTTCAACACTAATCCCGAAGGTAAAGGGAGTGTGCGACGGTGATCTTATCAACCTTGGAATCACTTCCAACACACATGATCACCTCGCCCTTAACTAGTCTCTATTTATTTTGCAACTCCCATTTCGAGTTACTACTCTTAGCAAATGAACCAGTATCAAATACCCAGGGGTTGCTATAAACACTAGTAAAGTACACATCAATACCATGTATATCCAATATACCTTTGTTCACTATGCCATCCTTCTTATCCGCCAAGTACCTAGGGCAGTTCCACTTCCATTGACCATTTCCTTTGCAGTAGAAGCACTCAGTTTCAGGCTTGGGTCTAGCTTTGGGCTTCTTCACGGGAGTGACAACTTGTTTGTCATTCTTCTTGAAGTTCCCTTTCTATCCCTTTGCCCTTTTCTTGAAACTAGTGGTCTTGTTAACCATCAACACTTGATGCTTTTCTTGATTTCTACCTTCGCCGACTTTAGCATCGCGAAGAGCTTGGGAATTGTTTTCGTTATCCCTTGCATATTATAGTTCATCACGAAGTTCTAGTAACTTGGTGATAATGACTAGACAAATTTGTCAATTACTATGTCATCTCGAAGATTAACTCCCACTTGATTCAAGCAATTGTAGTACCCAGACAATCTGAGCACATGCTCATTGGTTGAGCTATTCTCCTCCATCTTGTAGGCAAAGTACTGTCAGAGGTCTCATACCTCTTGACACGGGCATGGTTATGAAATACCAATTTCAACTCATGGAACATCTTATATGCTCCATGGCGTTCAAAACGTTTTTGAAGTCCCAGTTCTAAGCCGTAAAGCATGGTGCACTAAACTATCAAGTAGTCATCATACCGAGCTTGTGAAACATTCATAACGTCTGCATCTTCTCCTGCAATAGGTCTGTCACCTAGCGGTGCATCAATGACATAATTCTTCTATGCAGCAATGAGGATAATCCTCAGATCACGGACCTAGTCTGCATCATTGCTACTATCATCTTTCAACATAGTTTTTCCCTAGGAACATATCATAAATAAAACGGGGAAGCTATACACGAGCAATTGATCTACAACATAGATATGTAAATACTATCAGGACTAAGTTCATGATAAATTAAAGTTCAATTAATCATATTACTTAAGAACTCCCACTTAGATAGACATCCCTCTAGTCATCTAAATGATCACGTGATCCAATCAACTAAACCATGTCCGATCATCATGTGAGATGGAGTAGTTTTCAATGGTGAACATCACTATGTTGATCATATCTACTATATGATTCATGCTCGACCTTTCAGTCTCCAGTGTTCCGAGGCCATATCTGCATATGCTAGGCTCGTCAAGTTTAACCTGAGTATTCCGCGTGTGCAAAACTGGCTTGCACCCGTTGTATGTGAACGTAGAGCTTATCACACCCGATCATCACATGGTGTCTCCGCACGAGGAACTGTCGCAATGGTGCATACTCGGGGAGAACACTTATACCTTGAAATTTAGTGAGAGATCATCTTATAATGCTACCGTCGTACTAAGCAAAATAAGAAGCATAAAAGATAAACATCACATTTAATCAAAATATGTGACATGATATGGCCATCATCATCTTGTGCCTTTGTTCTCCATCTCCAAAGTATCGTCATGATCTCCATCGTCACCGGCATGACACCATGATCTCCATCATCTTGATCTCTATCAACGTGTCTTCACATGGTCGTCTCACCAACTATTGCTTTTGCAACTATTGCTATCGCATAACGATAAAGTAAAGCAATTGTATGGTGCTTGCATCTTATGCAATGAAGAGACAACCATCAGCCTTCTGCCAGTTGCCGATAACTCTGTTACAAAACATGATCATCTCATACAATAAAATTTAGCATCATGTATTGACCATATCACATCACAGCATGCCCTGCAAAAACAAGTTAGACTTCCTCTACTTTGTTGTTGCATGTTTTACGTGGCTGCTACGGGCTGAGCAAGAATTGTTCTTACCTACGCATCAAAAACCACAACGCGGTATAGTGATTGCTTTTTGATCTTCAGAAAGAACCATGTTCATTGAATCCGATTCAACTAAAGTTGAAGAAACCGACACCCACCAGCCACCTGTGTGCGAAGCACGTCGGTAAAACCAGTCTCGCGTAAACGTACGCTAATGTCGGTCTGGGCCGCTTCATCCAACAATGCCGCTGAATCAAGAATCAACTAGTGATGGCAAGCAATATGTATATACCCACGCCCACAACTCTGTTGTGTTCTACTCGTGCATATAACATCTACGCATAAACCGGGCTCTGATACCACTATTGGGGAACGCAGTAATTTCAAAACATTTCCTACGCACACGCAAGATCATGGTGATGCATAGCAACAAGAGGGGAGAGTATCGTCTATGTACCCTCGTAGACCGTAAGAGGAAGTGCTATGACAATGCGATTGATTTAGTCGTACGTCTTCATGGTCGACCGATCCTAGCACCGAAGGTACGACACCTCCGCGATCTGCACACGTTCGGCTCGGTGACGTCCCACGAACTCATGATCCAGCAGAGTGTCGAGGAATAGCTTCGTCAGCACGACGGCGTGATGACGGTGATGATGATGCTACCGGAATAGGGCTTCGCCTAAGCACCGCTACGATATGACCGAGGTGGATTATGGTGGAGGGGGGCACCGCACACGGCTAAAGATCAATGATCAACTTGTGTGTCTATGGGGTGCCCCCCTCCCCCGTATATAAAGGAGTGGAGGAGGGGGAGGGGACCGACCTCCTAGGCGCGCCCCAAGGGGAGTCCTACTCCCACCGGGAGTAGGATTTCCCCCTTGCCTTGTTGGATTTAGGAGAGAAGGAAGGAGGAGGGAGGAGGAAGGAAAGGGGGGCGACCCCCTTCCCAATTCGGATTGGGCTTGGGGGGGCGCGCCCCCTCCTTTGCTCCTTTCCCCTCTCTCCCACTAAGGCCCAATAAGGCCCATATACTTCCCGGGGGGTTCCGGTAACCTCCCGGTGCTCCGATATACTCCCGTTTTCACCCGGAACCATTCCGATGTCCAAACATAGGCTTCCAATATATCAATCTTTACGTCTCGACCATTTCGAGACTCCTAGTTATGTCCCTGATCAAATCCGGGACTCCGAAGTACCTTTGGTACATCAAAACACATAAACTCGTAATACCGATCGTCACCGAACGTTAAGCGTGCGGACCCTATGGGTTCGAGAACTATGTAGACATGACCGAGACATGTCTCTCTGGTCAATAACCAATAGTGGAACCTAGATGCTCATATTTGTTCCTACATATTCTACGAAGATCTTTATCGGTCAAACCGCATAACGGTATACGTTGTTCCCTTTGTCATCGGTACGTTACTTGCCCGAGATTCGATCGTCGGTATCTCAATACCTAGTTCAATCTCGTTACCGTCAAGTCTCTTTACTCGTTCCGTAATGATACATCCCATACCTAACTCATTAGCTACATTGCTTGCAAGGCTTATTGTGATCTAAATTACCGAGAGGGCCCAGAGATACCTCTCCGACAATCGGAGTGACAAATCCCAATCTTGATCCATGCCAACTCAACAAACACCATCAGAGACACCTGTTGGTAGCACACAAAGTGTTCCTCGGGTATTCGGGAGTCGCATGATCTCATAGTCATAGGAACATGTATAGTTATGGAGAAAGCAATAGGAAGAAACTAAACGATCATTGTGCTAAGCTAACGGATGGCTCAAGTCAATCACATCATTCTCTAATGATGTGATCCCATTAATAAAATGAAAACTCATGTCTATGGTTAGGAAACATAACCATCATTGATTCAACGATCTAGTCAAGTAGAGGCAATACTAGTGACACTCTGTTTGTCTATGTATTCACACATGTTGTAAGTTTCCGGTTAATACAATTCTAGCATGAATAATAAACATTTATCATTATATAACCCCCCCCCCCCGGGCCAGTGCTCCTCTGAGTGTTGGTCCAAACTAGAGTCCTTTGCAGCGCCCCCTCGGGGAAACTCGAGGTTTGGTTTTAGCTGTACGGAGCGCTCATCCGGTGTGCCCTAAGAACGAGATACATGCGACTCCTATTGGGATTTGTCGGCACATCGGGCGGCTTTGTTGGTCTTGTTTTACCTTTGTCGAAATGTCTTGTAACCGGGATTCCGAGTCTGATCGGGTCTGCCTGGGAGAAGGAATATCCTTCGTTGACCGTGAGAGCTTGTGATAGGCTAAGTTGGGACGCCCCTGCAGGGATTTGAACTTTCGAAAGCCGTGCCCGCGATTATGGGTAGATGGAATTTGTTAATGTCCGGATGTAGAGAACTTGACACTTGACTTAATTAAAATACATCAATCGCGTGTGTAGCCGTGATGGTCTCTTTTCGGCGGAGTCCGGGAAGTGAACACGGTGTTGGAGTTATGCTTGCGCGTAAGTAGTTTCAGGATCACTTCTTGATCATTATTAGTTCTCGACCGTGCCTTGCCTTCTCTTCTCGCTCTCTTTTGCGTATGTTAGCCACCATATATGCTAGTGCTTGCTGCAGCTCCACCTCATACCTTTTCCTACCCATAAGCTTAAATAGTCTTGATCGCGAGGGTGTGAGATTGCTGAGTCCCCGTGACTCACAGATTACTTCCAAAACCAGTTGCAGGTGCCGATGATACCGTGCAGGTGACGCAACCCAGCTCAAGGAGGAGCTCGAGGAAGATCTTGTTTGTTGTGTTGTTTCGTTTCCAGTTGATCAGTAGTGGAGCCCAGTCGGGGCGACCGGGGATATTATGCATTTGGGGTTGTCTTTATTTTGGTTCCATAGTCGGACCTTGATTGTATCTGGATGATGTAATGATATATTTATGTATTGTGTGAAGTGGCGATTGTAAGCCAACTCTGTATCTCTATCTTATTCAGTACATGGGGTGTGTAAAGATTACCCCTCTTGCGACATGCCTACAATGCGGTTATGCCTCTAAGTCGTGCTCTGACACGTAGGAGATATAGCCGCATCGTGGGTGTTACATTCCTGCTTGATTGTTCTTGATGATATGAGTATTACAAGAGTTGATCCACCACGAGATCGTAGAGGCTAACCCTAGAAGCAAGCCTATGGTATGATTGTATCTTGTCCTACGGACTAAACCCTCCGGTTTATATAGACACCGGAGGGGGCTAGGGTTACACAAGGTCGGTTACAAAGGAGGAGATATATATATATATATATATATATATATATATATATATATATGTATTGCCTAGCTTGCCTTCCACGCCAAGGAGAATCCCATCCGGACATGGGGCGAAGTCTTCAATCTTGTATCTTCATAGTCCAACAGTCCAGCCAAAGGATATAGTTTGGCTGTCCGGATACCCCCTAATCCAGGACTCCCTCAATGATATTAAAGTTGTGCTAGGTGAGTAGTTGTGAATTTGATAAATACTTGTGTTAAAGTTTGTGATTCCCGTAGCATGCACATATGGTGAACCGTTATGTGATGAAGTCGGAGCATGATTTATTTTTTGATTGTCTTCCTTATGAGTGGCGGTCGGGGACGAGCAATGGTCTTTTCCTACCAATCTATCCCCCTAGGAGCATGCGTGTAATACTTTGCTTTGATGACTTGTAGATTTTTGCAATAAGTATATGAGTTCTTTATGACTAATATTGAGTCCATGGATTATATGCACCTTTCTTCCTTCCACCATTGCTAGCCTCTCTAATACCGCGCACCTTTCGTCGGTATCATACACCCACCATATACCTTCCTCAAAACAGCCACCATACCGACCTATTATGGCATTTCCATAGCCATTCCAAGATATATTGCCATGCAACTTTCCACCGTTCCGTTTATTATGACACACTTCATCATTGTCATATTGCTTAGCATGATCATGTACTTGACATCGTATTTGTGGCAAAGCCACCGTTCATAATTCTTTCATACAAATCACCCATGAGTCATTGCACATCCCGGTACACCGCCGGAGGCATTCATATAGAGTCATATCGTGTTCTAAGTATTGAGTTGTAATTCTTGAGTTGTAAGTAAATAAAAGTGTGATGATCATCATTATTAGAGCATTGTCCTAGTGAGGAAAGGATGATGGAGACTATGATTCCCCCATAAGTCGGGATGAGACTCCGGACGAAAATAAATAAATAAAAGAGGCCAAAGAAGCCCAAATAAAAAAATGAGAGAAAAAGAGAGAAGGGGCAATGCTACTATCCTTTTACCATACTTGTGCTTCAAAGTAGCACCATGGTCTTCATAATAGAGAGTCTCCTATGTTGTCACTTTCATATACTAGTGGGAATTTTACATTATAGAACTTGGATTGTATATTCTAATGATGGGCTTCCTCAAAATTCCCTAGGTATTCGTGAGCAAGCGAGTTAGATGCACACCCACTAGTTTCTTTTGTTGAGCTTTCATACACTTATAGCTCTAGTGCATCTGTTGCATGGCAATCCCTACTCACTCACATTGATATCTATTGATGGGCATCTCCATAGCCCGTTGATACACCTAGTTGATGTGAGACTATCTTCTCCCTTTTGTCTTCTCCACAACCACCATTCTATTCCACCTATAGTGCTATATCCATGGCTCACGCTCATGTATTGCATGAAGATTGAAAAAGTTTGAGAATGTCAAATGTATGAAACAATTGATTGGCTTGTCATCGGGGTTGTGCATGATTTAAATACTTTGTGTGATGAAGATAGAGCATAGCCGGACTATATGATTTTGTAGGGATAACTTTCTTTAGCCATGTTATTTTGAGAAGACATGATTGCTTTGTTAGTATGCTTGAAGTATTATTATTTTTATGTCAATATGAACTTTTATCTTCAATCTTTCGGATCTGAATATTCATACCACAAATAATAAGAATTAAATTGAAAATATGCCAAGTAGCACTCCACATCAAAAATTATCTTTTTTATCATTTACCTACTCGAGGACGAGCAGGAATAAAGCTTGGGGATGCTTGATACATCTCCAATGTATCTATAATTTTTGATTGCTCCATGCTATATTAGCTACTGTTTTGGACATTATTGGGCTTTATTATCCACTTTTATATTATTTTTGGGACTAACCTATTAACCGGATGCCCAGCCCAGAATTGTTGTTTTTTTGCTTATTTTAGGGTTTCGAAGAAAAGGAATAACAAACGGAGTCCAAACGGAATGAAACCTTCGGGAACGTGATTTTCTCAACAAACGTGATCCAGGAGACTTGGACCCTACGTCAAGAAACAAAGGAGGAGGCCACGAGGTAGGGGGCGCGCCTACCCCCCCCCCCCAGGCGCGCCCTCCACCCTCGTGGGCCCCCTGTTGCTCCACCGACGTACTCCTTCCTCCTATATATATACCTACGTACCCCCAAACGATCAGATACGGAGCCAAAAACCTAATTCCACCGCCGCAACTTTCTGTATCCATGAGATCCCATCTTGGGGCCTGTTCCGGAGCTCCGCCGGAGGGGGCATCCATCACGGAGGGCTTCTACATCAACACCATAGCCTCTTCGATGAAGTGTGAGTAGTTTTCTTCAGACCTACGGGTCCATAGTTATTAGCTAGATGGCTTCTTCTCTCTTTTTGGATCTCAATACAAAGTTCTCCCCCTCTCTTGTGGAGATCTATTCGATGTAATCTTCTTTTTGCGGTGTGTTTGTTGAGACCAATGAATTGTGGGTTTATGATCAAGATTATCTATGAACAATATTTGAATCTTCTTTGAATTCTTTTATGTATGATTGGTTATCTTTGCAAGTCTCTTTGAATTATCAGTTTGGTTTGGCCTACTAGATTGATCTTTCTTAGCTTTGGGTTCAATCTTGCGGTGTCCTTTCCCAGTGATAGTAGGGCCAGCAAGGCACGTATTGTATTGTTGCCATCAAGGATAACAAGATGGGGTTTTTTATCATATTGCATGAATTTATCCCTCTACATCATGTCATCTTGCTTAAGGCGTTACTCTATTTCCATAAACTTAATACTCTAGATGCATGTTGGATAGCGGTCGGTGAGTGGAGTAATAGTAGTAGATGCAGGCAGGAGTTGGTCTACTTGTCTCGGACGTGATGCCTATATACATGATCATACCTAGATACTCTCATAACTATGCTCAATTCTGTCAATTGCTCAACAGTAATTCGTTCACCCACCGTAAAATACTTATGCTCTTGAGAGAAGCCGCTAGTGAAACCTATGGCCCCCAGGTCTATCTTCATCATATTAATCTTCCAATATCTATTTATTTACTTTTCTTTTATTTTACTTTGCATCTTTATCACAAAATTACCAAAAATATTATCTTATCATATCTATAAGATCTCACTCTCGTGAGTGACTGTGAAGGGATTGACACCCCCTTTTCGTGTTGGCTGCGAGGAGTTATTTGTTTTGTGCAGGTACGAGGGACTCGCGCATAGCCTCCTACTAGATTGATACCTTGGTTCTCAAAAACTGAGGGAAATACTTACGCTACTTTGCTGCATCATCCTTTCCTCTTCAAGGAAATCCAACGCAGTGCTCAAGAGGTAGCAATGACCCAAACTCTTAAAGTTTTTGGGATACATGTGAGACATGTTCCATTGCTTTGTGACAGTGAGAGTGCTATTAATATTGCACACAATCCCGTGCAACATTCTCGAACTAAGCACATTGAAGTTCTTCATCATTTTATTCATGATCATGTTGCTAAAGGAGATATTAATCTTAAACACGTTTGTTCTGATAAGCAATTGGCGGATATCTTCACTAAACAAGATATTTTGTTGTTTGAGGAGCGAGTTGAACATCATGGATGCCTCAAATTTGGAGTAGAGACTCCTTGGATACATGCAAGGCATAAGCCCATATGACTAATCCTTGATATTTCTATTATGATGATGATCATTTATCTTGGATACATTTGCGCCCTTGCATGTTGTCTAACCCTTGTAGGTGCTTGGATGAGCCTCAATCCATGAGATTGAAAATCACTCACATCTTGAGCAATCTCTACATCACCAAGTATATATACTTTGCTTGTTGAAATCAAGGAAGCATGAACTCATTCAACATATCCTTTGACAATTTCAATATAATAAATTTCGCTCTTGTCAATTTGGATACACAAGTGCTATTCCTTGCAAGACTGGCCCATGTAGGAATATGAGCTTCAAAATCCAAAGGATGACTCTAACTCTTGATGGACTACATCAACATTGAGCATCTACCACAAGTTCAGCTACATGATCAAGTTCAACACCACAACCCAAGGTAAGTCATTCCATCATACAGAAGCTTTGCTCCAAGACATGAGCCAAAGTAACTCAACAAGATGAGAATACATCAAGATGCTTAAATGAAAAATGGTAACCCCATTTTGATCTTAACGATGAGTATGACCTATGATCAAGTGATCTCACTTGACTCCTAAGTCAATATACCCTAACATAGGTGACTATGTCGCCGACCACCCCTAGATGAAGTTCTCTAGTGTTCTTTTCTGGTAGATACATTTCTTTTGCATTTCTTCTTACTATTGTGTTTCCCTTCTAAAACAAAAAAAAACTTCATCTAGATTCTTCTTATTTCATTTCTCTTTCTGTTTTGCATTTTGTAAATTCATTGCAAATCCTATCAAATTCCTTGAAAATCTTTGTGAAAGTTCTCCTGCAAGTGAGCTAAGTTGACAAAATCTTTCCTCTGCATTGAACTCGGTTCCACCGATTCAAGCCTATTGGCCAGACCAAAGCACAAGGTCTACTTGAGCAACAGTTCATCGATTGTACTGAAACAGACTACCTCGGTCTCACCGGTATGCACCTTCAGTGACTTTGTTATCTCGGAGTCACCGATTAAACTGGACCAGTGCCACCGATTTCACTACTGAGAAAGTCTTTTACCATCTTAAAGTATCTATCTCTTATCAGATCCACTCAATGTTTCTTTCCCTCTACCTACATCTTAAGCTACATTCTTCTTAGTTGTGACTCTCAAGAACCACACTCACTTAACTCATATCCATGAACACTACCCTTATTGGAAATTGACATCAAAGGGGGGAGAGCACATCAAAGCTTATGTATATAACAAGAGAGAGAACATCAAAGCTCTTCTAAGAGAGATGCATTTTCATAAGAGGGGAGAATTCACATATCTTTAAGAGGGGAAAGATATGCCCGTCATATTTTAATCCTTAATTTGCTCTGAGCATACTTTACTATAATATCCTTTTGCTCTGATTTTATCTTACCCTACCTACTCCCATTATCAAATGTTAAATTCAGGGGGAGAGGAAAACTTATGTTTTGGGAAGAAAAATCCTTGGAATTTATTGTAAATCTTTAAACCTTTGGGGACATGTCTACATTCAAACGAAGTACTCACTCTGTGGTACTCATATATTAGATATCATCCCAGTCTTGGAACTCTTGTGGACCTTGAAATCTTTCTTGCTTGAAGTTCTCTTTTGTTATTTAACCATGTTTTCTCAAGTCTACTTCTTCAAGAGTCAGATCAAGAACCACAAGGTAAGTTTGTGCATCACACTCATGTGCATGATGATCTACTACTTTTGAACATACTGTTTGCAAGAGAGAGTCATAAACATGAAGGTACACCTCACTTCACTTTCTGCTCTGATGCATATAGCCAAGATACATGTAACTCATTGCTTGCTCTGTCTTGATGTGCATTCACATGTTGTTTCAATTCTATCATTACATGATTGCACATATGTAGGGGGAGCTTATGCATGTTACATGGTCTTCCAAAGCTTTACTTACTGCTCCTCATATCATTTACTTGAAGCTTTGATGTATGTTGTCATCAATTCCCAAAAAGGGGGAGATTGAAAGCACAAGTGCTACCTGGGTGATTTTAGTAATTAATGTCAACATATCATTTGTTGGACTAATAGTTTTATAGAGAATATTTCAGATAAGTTCAATAGTGGAGTGGCAAGGACAAGAGGATGTGGAACCCCTTCCAAATGCTAAGGATAAGGATTGGCAAAATCTCAAAACTCTTCATTTCTATTTTGGTGATCCAACATCACAATGAGCGCATAGGAAAGACAATACTATTAAAAGGGGATGAGGTGTTGCTTAATGGTCTAGTTGCTCAAATGCTTAGTGATATTGCTCCAAAACCCTCAGCCACTTTCTCCATCCAAATATGTCAAAACCCTAAAGTCCAACTCGGCCCTACCGATACTTTCTATCCGGAGCCACCGAGTTCATCTTGACATAGCCACTACTAGAAACCCTAACAGTTCGGTCACACTAATATAGATCTCTATCTCACCAAGATGGCCTTGCCGGCAATCTATGACTTGTTGCATTCACTTCGGTCCCACTGGGTTTATGCAATCAGTCCCACCGAGTTGGCTTCACAGATTCTCTATTGCCCGTTGCACTCAATTCGGTCCCACAGAGATGGTGCAATCGGTGCCACTGAGATGAAGTTTTCCCTAAGCCCTAGTACATCGGTCCCACCGATTTGTTCTAGTCGGTCCCACCGAGAATCCAAACATTCATATTTTTGTACAGATCGGTGCTACCGAGTTTACTAATCGGTTCCACCGATATGCAACAAAGTGTGTAACGATTAGATTTTGTGTGGAGGCTATAAATCTCTCCACCCCCTTCTTCTCATAGAAGAGAGCCATCAGAACGTGCCTACACTTCCACCATCCATTTTTTGAGAGAGAACCACCTACTCATGTGTTGAGATCAAGAGATTCCATTCCAACCATTTGAACCTTGATTTCTAGCCTTCCCCAAGTTGCTTTCCACTCAAATCCTTCTTCCACCATAGCCAAATCTGAGAGAGAGAGAGAGAGTTGAGTGCTGGGGAGACTATCATTTGAAGCACAAGAGCAAGGAGTTTAACATCAACACACCATTTATTACCTTTTGGAGAGTGATGTCTCCTAGATTGGTTAGGTGTCGTTTGGGAACCTCCGTCATGATGTGGAGTTGAACCAAGAAGTTTGTAAGGGCAAGGAGATCGCCTAGTTCGTGAAGATCTACCCGAGTGAGGCAAGTCCTTCATGGGCAATGGCCATGGTGAGATAGACAAGGTTGCTTCTTCGTGGACCCTTCATGGGTGGAGCCCTCCACGGACTCACGCAATTGTTACCCTTTGTGGGTTGAAGTCTCCATCAACGTGGACGTACGATAGCACCACCTATCGGAACCACGCCAAAAATTCTCCGTGTCTTCATTGCGTTTGCACACTTCATCCCACCCCTTTAATTACATTCTTGCAAATTGCATGTGTTAATCTTTCCGCTGCCTATACTCTTGTCATGCTTGCTTGAGATATATTGGATGCCCTTTCACATGTGCTAAACTCAACCTTACTTGAAGAAATTAAAAACTGCCACTTTTACTTGTTAAGGGTCTAATCCCCCCCCTCCCCCCCCCCCCGTCTAGACCCATCTTCTCGATCCTTTCACATGGGTCGTACTAATCGTGGACCAAAGTCGAAATGCAATTTAGGCCGTAAACGGGCCAAAATTCAGAACCGTCTATTTATGGGCTCAGGCCATAGTGGGCCGTTAACAAGCCGTAAGACAACACATGCTTAATTCTATCGACGGGCATAACAGGTCGTTAATGGGCCATAATACATGATGAGATGAATAAGGCCCAAGGATTAATGGGCCACAGACGGGGCGACTGTAACCACGGGTTGAATTTGGCCCATTAGCGGAACATGCCAGTAATGGACCATAAGTAATCAAGGGCCGGAAATGAGCCCAAGAATATATAGGCCTTAGAAGACTGAAAGATAACACGGGCTAGAAATGGCCCAACTGAATCATGGGCCATTAATGGGTATAAAGCAATTTACTGTTTATTATGGGCTAGAGTCACCACGGGCCGTTAAAGGGCCCAGAGATAAAAAAGGCCTAATATGGGCTGAAACACGTCATGGGCCATGCATGGGCTGAAGGTGACAACGGGCTAAAATTATATTGGACGGCCCTCATGACGCTATTGGGCCCAATTCGAAAAGGACATAACGGGTCATGAGTTAATGGGTCGTTTGAGCTATATGTGAATAGGCCGTTAACAGGCTTTCCATGGGCCGGCTCGTTAACTTTTGACCATGTCAAACGGGCCGGCCTTTTTAACCTGAATGGGCCACTGTTGGGTCATGCCACGTGTCGACGTATCATAAGTGCCTCATGTCCATTGCACGGTTGACATCTATCCCAACACGGAGCTGGCACGTGGTTCCTTGGGCCAATGAGAATTTTACATGTGGAAAATTGTCATTGGTCATGGCTGTTAATGGGTGATAGGATCCAAAACCGGACCCGACAGCTTAACGACGACCCATTACGATGGATGCCACGTGTCTGTTAACCTTGACGAAAACACTTCCATGACTCCCATTTATCGTCATGGAAGTGGACACTTCCATGATGATAATTTGAGTATTCTCATGGAACACTTCTACGACAGCACAAGTATGACTATCTTGATTCTGTCATAAAATCATCATGGATGTACATGCATAACAGAAATCGTGACCTACTATGACAAACATGTATCATCATGGAAGTGTTTTTTGTGTAGTGCATCAATGGCGCACATGTCGACACCGTACACGGCCACACGTCAAGCCAGCGACAGCGCACATGTACATACCTTATGCAGCCACATGTCAAGCCAACGACATCCACGTGTCATCTTATGATTGGTCCACGTGCCATCCTATGATTGGCCCATATCTCGTCTTATGGTTGGCCTATTTGTGGTGCTGATGGTCCAGATGTCAAGTAGCTGACAACACACATGTCGAGCTACTATTGGTACATGTGTCAACTTCTCGAGGTGCCTCGTGGAAGCAGCCCATCATCCGACGTTTCACATGGTGTCACGCTAAGCGGCAAAGTTGACGTCACTCGACAATCTTGAAAGGGCAATGATTGGCCTAACACACGTGTCAACACCATGCCGACACGGTGGCAGCTAGTAGTAATGTTTTTTTTTTCTTCATGGCTAACCGGGCCGGGTAGGCCTCGGGTCCAGGCAGGCAGTCGAAACTCGTCATGGATCCATGTCGGTCTTGTAAAAACATCGCACTTCCAATCTACGACGGGAGATTGGCAACGGTCCTCAAGACCGTCGCTATGAAATATGACTTCTACCACGGGCCAAAGCAGTAGCAAACCGGACGTGTTGTAGTGAAGAAACAAGACTCCAGTTTATTAAATTCAATAGGTAAAGTCTTACATGAAGCAAGCGTGTTGTAGTGAAGAAAGAAGACTCCAATTTATTAAATTCAATAGGTAAATTCTTTACGTGAAGCAATTATTTCATGAAGCATTGGGAAATAATTTAAAAAACGCATGGCTTACAGCATTTACATGCACCATTAAAAGGCCCAACTTTACAAAAGCCAGTATGAAAACCCTCTTCCCCACATGTTTCTTGGCATTCGTCGTCCTGCGAACATGCACCTTTGAACTTGCCACTTGGTCCTTCACACAAGTCCTCCGGACAATGTTTATGGCCTTCTGAATTTGAAAACTCATACATCAACATTAAAAAAATGGAAATAAGGCATGCGCTCAAAAAATCTAAAAATGCAAACAACAACAATTTGACTATTTTGATGGAAGTAATTTCAGGTAGAGCAGATTAATAGAATTTACCCGCAGCCATCACGAGCAGCAGTAGCATCGCCATGATGATGAGCGGACGCAACTTGCGTGGCGACTCCATTCTCACAATAGATGTCATTTTTTGTGAGCACTCTCCTACTCGTTACTTTGAGATCGAGAATGATGGCACCTGATAATTCTTATATACACATAGAGTAAACGCCATCGACGGAACAAGCGCCATGTGGCGGAGGACAAATGGATCTAGATCCTATATATATACATATTGGCTAATTTTGGCGCCTACAAGTAACCCCTATATATGTAACTACCTAAAATTAGTTTTGAATAACCACCCGGCGAGGGTGGTCAGCAATCTCTCATTCTATTCTCAAAAAAAGAAAGTTTTGAAATGCACCTCAAGTGCTATGTGACTCCCATAAAAAAAATACTCCCTCCGATCCTGAAAAAGTGTCGCAGCGCTTAATACAATGTTAATTTACAATTTAGCCCTTCGCGCAGCTCACATCTCCCCAGATCTCTAGCTCGCCCAGCACCATGCTTATCTGCATCTCGCCCGGATCCCCAGGCACGTCAACTGTTGGCGGGACGAGGAGCGTCTTCTCCGAGCAGCAACCTCCGCACCAGCTCCTCCTCCGGCCTCCGCGCCTCGGGCTAGCTACTCCTCGGGCCAGCTCCTTTTCCTCATGTGCCTATGCGCCTTCGTGCCATTGATGGATGCATCTTCAAGTGCAGCTTCATCTTTGGCCTCCGGATCCTCCTCCACCTCCGGATCGTCAAGTGCAGCGCATTCTTCCTCCTCAGCCTCCTGCACAAGATACCGCAGAATTTAAACAAACAGTGCTCTGTAAGAATACAAGACTTGAAGAAACTGGAGGAACAGTGAACTGTATGAATACTTGATGAAACTGCTAAAACAGTGCTCTGTATGTGAATACTTGATGAAACTGATGAAACAGTGCTCTGTATGAATACAAGACTAGATGGAACTAAATCATCAACTGGCTGTCAGTTTCAAACTGAACAAAATAAATTCATCATCCACTGCACCATGTTATGCTGCACCATCTACTGCATGAAGAAGATTCAACTGGAGTAGTTGGCTGTCAGTTTCAAACTGAACACTACTCCATGGCGTAGTTGTAAGTATTGCACGTATGCAGTGGCAGTGCCCACATCGATTTGCATCCGTCAGTTCATCCAAACATGCATGCTCTGTCCGACCATTTTTCGGTGAAAAGACTGAAATTTTGGCAAGATGGACCTCGCAGCAGCAGCAGATTGGGCAACATCCCCTGGTAGACGTGCAGTTCTTCCTCCCCGGCGCCGTCGTTGTCGCCTTGTCCAGCGGAAAGAGGCACGATCACGGTCGCCGGGGATCTGGGCCGGGCGCTCGGGGAACTTGGCGGAGCAGGATCCCGTGGCAACCGGCGGCAGGCATGTCCTCCTGCCTGAGGACGTCCTGGTGGCCTGTCCTCTGCGCTGCCTCCTCGCGTCCGGCCTCGCGGACACCGGATCCGGTGCGTCCGGACTCGCAGCCGAGGAAAGGTGGAGGGGAGGGAGGCGGCGGAGCAGAGAGAGGGAGCGCAGAGCAGGTGGAGTGCGGGTGGGCTGTTTTGCAAAATTACAACTTTTTTTTTCATATCAGAATATAAAGTTGAGACACTTATTTTGGTACGGATTAAATATGTTTGTGCATGCTTTATTTTAAATAGGTTTGTGCATGTTTGTAGATGTGAATAGCATTCTTCATATTGGAAACAATAAAAAAGCCTTAACGAC